>NC_056444.1:152500-752500 GCF_018296145.1 Oncorhynchus tshawytscha | reverse complement strand
CAGTAGTAACGGTTGGGCTAGTCTGGGGCTTCACAACCCTCATTTAAAGGGGCAATCTACAATTATACATCCATTCTTAGCTTATAAATAAAAAATATACACCAATTGATTCCTGAAATATATAACTTATAAATGCCTTATAAATGCTTAGTTCAACTGTCACACTCCATGAGAACCCAAAATATAAGCTTGTTTTACTCCAATATTTGTAAACAAAGTACATGTAAACAAACACTGTACAGCCTCAAAACATGTTTAAAAAGATCCTGTTACTGTAATATCATGGATGGTCAATCCTTGCATCCATAGCTTTGTTTATGAATTTGAGAGTGATTACCTTTCTCCAGCCCTCAGCTTTGTACACGCTCTGTTAATGTTTCAATTGCTGATTGCTGCTTTATTGTAAATAATGTAAACAAGGCACCTTTTATACACACAGCCCAACCTGAACACATCTTACCCTGAACATATCCCAACCTGAACACAGCCCAACATGAATGCAGCCCAACCTGAACACAACCCAACCTGAACACGGGTCAACGTGAACACGGGTCAACATGAACACAGCCCAACATGAACACGGGTCAACGTGAACACGGGTCAACATGAACACGCGTCAACGTGAACACGGGTCAACGTGAACACGGGTCAATGTGAACACGGTCCAACATGAACACGCGTCAACATGAACCCGGGTCAACGTGAACACGGGTCAACATGAACACAGCCCAACATGAACACGGGTCAACTTGAACACGCGTCAATGTGAACACTGGTCAACGTGAACACGGGTCAACGTGAACACGGGTCAACGTGAACACGGGGTGAACACGGGTCAACGTGAACACGGGTCAACGTGAACACGCGTCAACGTGAACACGGGTCAACGTGAACACGGGTCACACGTGAACACGGGTCAACGTGAACACGGGTCAACGTGAACACGGGTCAACGTGAACACGGCCCAACGTGAACACGGCCCAACGTGAACACTGGGCCCAACGTGAACACGGCCCAACGTGAACACGGCCCAACGTGAACACGGCCCAACGTGAACACGGCCCAACGTGAACACGGCCCAACGTGAACACGGCCCAACGTGAACACAGCCCAACCTGAACAGCCCAACCTGAACAGCCCAACCTGAGAGCGCTACAGTGGAAGGTGGTGGAAGGAAAGAGAGGACTGCAGGGTGGTGGTAGGAAAGAGAGGACTGCAGGGTGGTGGTAGGAAAGAGAGGACTGCAGGGTGGTGGAAGGAAAGAGAGGACTGCAGGGTGGTGGTAGGAAAGAGAGGACTGCAGGGTGGTGGTAGGAAAGCCCAGCCCAGTCACGGACCAGGATGTCTTGCTCCCAGGCAGACTAAATAACTTTTGCCCGCTTTGAGGACAATACAGTGCCACTGACACGGCCTGCAACGGAAACATGCGGTCTCTCCTTCACTGCAGCCGAAGTGAGTAAGACATTTAAACGTGTTAACCCCGCAAGGCTGCAGGCCCAGACGGCATCCCCAGCCGCGCCCTCAGAGCATGCGCAGACCAGCTGGCCGGTGTGTTTACGGACATATTCAATCAATCCCTATACCAGTCTGCTGTTCCCACATGCTTCAAGAGGGCCACCATTGTTCCTGTTCCCAAGAAAGCTAAGGTAACTGAGCTAAACGACTACCGCCCGTAGCACTCACATCCGTCATCATGAAGTGCTTTGAGAGACTAGTCAAGGACCATATCACCTCCACCCTACCTGACACCCTTGACCCACTCCAATTTGCTTACCGCCCAAATAGGTCCACAGACGATGCAATCTCAACCACCTGCACACTGCCCTAACCCATCTGGACAAGAGGAATACCTATGTGAGAATGCTGTTCATCGACTACAGCTCGGCATTCAACACCATAGTACCCTCCAAGCTCGTCATCAAGCTCGAGACCCTGGGTCTCGACCCCGCCCTGTGCAACTGGGTACTGGACTTCCTGACGGACTGCCCCCAGGTGGTGAGGGTAGGCAACAACATCTCCTCCCCGCTGATCCTCAACACTGGGGCCCCACAAGGGTGGTGAGCCCTCTCCTGTACTCCCTGTTCACCCACGACTGCGTGGCCATGCACGCCTCCAACTCAATCATCAAGTTTGCGGACTGACACAACAGTGGTAGGCTTGATTACCAACAACGACGAGACGGCCTACAGGGAGGAGGTGAGGGCCCTCGGAGTGTGGTGTCAGGAAAATAACCTCACACTCAACGTCAACAAAACTAAGGAGATGATTGTGGACTTCAGGAAACAGCAGAGGAACACCCCCATCCACATCGATGGAACAGTAGTGGAGAGGGTAGCAAGTTTTAAGTTCCTCGGCATACACATCACAGACAAACTGAATTGGTCCACTCACACAGACAGCATCGTGAGGAAGGCGCAGCAGCGCCTCTTCAACCTCAGGAGGCTGAAGAAATTCGGCTTGTCAAGCACTCACAAACTTCTACAGATGCACAATCGAGAGCATCCTGGCGGGCTGTATCACCGCCTGGTATGGCAACTGCACCGCCCTCAACCGTAAGGCTCTCCAGAGGGTAGTGAGGTCTGCACAACGCATCACCGGGGGCAAACTACCTGCCCTCCAGGACACCTACACCACCCGATGCTACAGGAAGGCCATAAAGATCATCAAGGACATCAACCACCCGAGCCACTGCCTGTTCACCCCGCTGTCATCCAGAAGGCGAGGTCAGTACAGGTGCATCAAAGCTGGGACCGAGAGACTGAAAAACAGCTTCTATCTCAAGGCCATCAGACTGTAGGAAAAAACAGCCACCACTAACATTGAGTGGCTACTGCCAACACACTGTCAATGACACTGACTCTACTCCAGCCACTTTAATCATGGGAATTGATGGGAAATGATGTAAATATATCACTAGCCACTTTAAACAATGCTACCTTATATAATGTTACTTACCCTACATTGTTCATCTCATATGCATACGTTGATACTGTACTCTATATCATCGACTGCATCCTTATGTAATACATGTATCACTAGCCACTTTAACTATGCCACTTGGTTTACATACTTATCTCATATGTATATACTGTACTCGATATCATCTACTGTATCTTGCCTATGCTGCTCTGTACCATCACTCATTCATATATCCTTATGTACATATTCTTTATCCCCTTACACTGTGTATGACAGTAGTTTTTTTTTTGGAATTGTTAGTTAGATTACCTGCTCGTTATTACTGCATTGTCGGAACTAGAATCACAAGCATTTCGCTACACTCGCATTAACATCTGCTAACCATGTGTATGTGACAAATAAAATTTGATTTGATTTGATTTGAAGAGAGGACTGCAGGGTGGTGGAAGGAAAGAGAGGACTGCAGGGTGGTGGAAGGAAAGAGAGGACTGCAGGGTGGTGGTAGGAAAGAGAGGACTGCAGGGTGGTGGAAGGAAAGAGAGGACTGCAGGGTGGTGGTAGGAAAGAGAGGACTGCAGGGTGGTGGTAGGAAAGAGAGGACTGCAGGGTGGTGGTAGGAAAGAGAGGACTGCAGGGTGGTGGAAGGAAAGAGAGGACTGCAAGGTGGTGGTAGGAAAGAGAGGACTGCAGGGTGGTGGAAGGAAAGAGAGGACTGCAAGGTGGTGGTAGGAAAGAGAGGACTGCAGGGTGGTGGAAGGAAAGAGAGGACTGCAGGGTGGTGGAAGGAAAGAGAGGACTGCAATGTGGTGGAAGGAAAGAGAGGACTGCAAGGTGGTGGTAGGAAAGAGAGGACTGCAGGGTGGTGGAAGGAAAGAGAGGACTGCAGGGTGGTGGTAGGAAAGAGAGGACTGCAGGGTGGTGGTAGGAAAGAGAGGACTGCAAGGTGGTGGTAGGAAAGAGAGGACTGCAGGGTGGTGGTAGGAAAGAGAGGACTGCAAGGTGGTGGTAGGAAAGAGAGGACTGCAGGGTGGTGGAAGGAAAGAGAGGACTGCAGGGTGGTGGTAGGAAAGAGAGGACTGCAGGGTGGTAGGAAAGAGAGGACTGCAAGGTGGTGGTAGGAAAGAGAGGACTGCAAGGTGGTGGTAGGAAAGAGAGGACTGCAGGGTGGTGGAAGGAAAGAGAGGACTGCAGGGTGGTGGAAGGAAAGAGAGGACTGCAGGGTGGTGGTAGGAAAGAGAGGACTGCAGGGTGGTGGAAGGAAAGAGAGGACTGCAGGGTGGTGGTAGGAAAGAGAGGACTGCAGGGTGGTAGGAAAGAGAGGACTGCAGGGTGGTGGTAGGAAAGAGAGGACTGCAAGGTGGTGGTAGGAAAGAGAGGACTGCAGGGTGGTAGGAAAGAGAGGACTGCAGGGTGGTGGTAGGAAAGAGAGGACTGCAAGGTGGTGGTAGGAAAGAGAGGACTGCAGGGTGGTGGTAGGAAAGAGAGGACTGCAAGGTGGTGGTAGGAAAGAGAGGACTGCAGGGTGGTGGAAGGAAAGAGAGGACTGCAGGGTGGTGGAAGGAAAGAGAGGACTGCAGGGGGTGGTAGGAAAGAGAGGACTGCAGGGTGGTGGAAGGAAAGAGAGGACTGCAGGGTGGTGGAAGGAAAGAGAGGACTGCAGGGTGGTGGTAGGAAAGAGAGGACTGCAGGGTGGTAGGAAAGAGAGGACTGCAAGGTGGTGGTAGGAAAGAGAGGACTGCAAGGTGGTGGTAGGAAAGAGAGGACTGCAGGGTGGTGGAAGGAAAGAGAGGACTGCAGGGTGGTGGTAGGAAAGAGAGGACTGCAGGGTGGTGGAAGGAAAGAGGACTGCAGGGTGGTGGTAGGAAAGAGAGGACTGCAGGGTGGTAGGAAGGAAAGAGAGGACTGCAGGGTGGTGGAAGGAAGGAAAGAGAGGACTGCAGGGTGGTGGAAGGAAAGAGAGGACTGCAGGGTGGTGGTAGGAAAGAGAGGACTGCAGGGTGGTAGGAAAGAGAGGACTGCAAGGTGGTGGTAGGAAAGAGAGGACTGCAAGGTGGTGGTAGGAAAGAGAGGACTGCAGGGTGGTGGAAGGAAAGAGAGGACTGCAGGGTGGTGGAAGGAAAGAGAGGACTGCAGGGTGGTGGTAGGAAAGAGAGGACTGCAGGGTGGTGGAAGGAAAGAGAGGACTGCAGGGTGGTGGTAGGAAAGAGAGGACTGCAAGGTGGTGGAAGGAAAGAGAGGACTGCAGGGTGGTGGAAGGAAAGAGAGGACTGCAGGGTGGTGGTAGGAAAGAGAGGACTGCAGGGTGGTGGTAGGAAAGAGAGGACTGCAGGGTGGTGGAAGGAAAGAGAGGACTGCAGGGTGGTGGAAGGAAAGAGAGGACTGCAGGGTGGTGGAAGGAAAGAGAGGACTGCAGGGTGGTGGAAGGAAAGAGAGGACTGCAGGGTGGTGGAAGGAAAGAGAGGACTGCAGGGTGGTGGTAGGAAAGAGAGGACTGCAGGGTGGTGGTAGGAAAGAGAGGACTGCAGGGTGGTGGAAGGAAAGAGAGGACTGTGGCAAAGATGTTTTACATCTTCATAAAACATTTTTCATTTTCTTCAACAAAGAATGTTTGCAGGAAAAAGAGAAATTCAGCAAATATAGAAAAACCTGTCAGTAACAGCAACATGAAGAACCCTTAGATGTAAGCCAGTGTTCTCATAGTTGATCTGTTGGCTGTTTCTATATGAACCACAGGCTGACCAGCAGCACTGCAGAGATGAGTGTATTTTCCTGACAAGTGTTGGAGGGAAAATAAAGCATTCCACATTCTAACCCCAACGCCAAACCAGATGTAGATGTTACTGTGAAAAGTTGAAAAGTTTTACAACGTCCTAGTGTTTTGTGCCAGACAGAGTTTACAAAGTGCTCCCTTGATGATTAAACAGCTCCATAACAATCACATATTGCATTCTGGGAGCTCAACAGCCACACCACAGTCGTCTAAACATTGTTTACAACAGTTACAGTATAAAGACACCCTATAGGCATATTGTAACTGGGACTGAAAGGACATCCAACCTTTATTGAAGATTTAGATGAGCTGGGCTCCCATGCAAAAGACACATGGTCTCAATGGGACTTTCTATGTAAATAAAGACACATGGTCTCAATGGGACTTCCTATGTAAAAAAAGACACATGGTCTCAATGGGACTTCCTGACTTCCTGTATAAATAAAGACACATTTACACACTTCCTGTGTAAATAAAAAGACACATGGTCTCACTGGGACTTCCTGTGTAAATAAAGAGATCTAGTTTCCATGGGACTTCCTGTGTAAATGTTATTATTTTATTTCACCTTTATTTAACCAGGTAGGCTAGTTGAGAACAAGTTCTCATTTGCAACTGCGACCTGGCAAAGATAAAGCATAGCAGTGTGAACAGACAACACAGAGTTACACACGGAGTAAACAATTAACAAGTCAATAACATAATAGAAAAAAAGGAATCTATATACATCGTGTGCAAAAGGCATGAGGAGGTAGGCAATAAATAGGCCAAAGGAGTGAATAATTACAATTTAGCAGATTAACACTGGATAAAGAGTGAGTCATATAAAGAGATCTGGTCTCACTGGGACTTCATGTGGTCCTGTGTGGCTCAGTTCGTAGAGCATGGCTGTCACGCCCTGGTCAAAGTATTTTGTGTTTATCTTCATGTATTGGGTCAGGCCAGGGTGTGGCATGGGGTTTTTGTATTGTGGTGTGTTTTGTCTTGGGGTTTTGGTGTTGGTATTGGGATTGTAGCTTAGTGGGGTATCTAGCAAAGTCTATGGCTGTCTGGAGTGGTTCTCAATCAGAGGCAGGTGTTTATCGTTGTCTCTGATTGGGAACCATATTTAGGCAGCCATATTCTTTGAGGTTGTCGTGGGTGATTGTCCTTAGTGTCCTCTGTGTTAGTTTGCACCAGTTTAGGCTGTTTCGGTTTTCACATTACGTTTATTGTTTTTGTAAAGTTCGTGTTTGTTTATTATTAAATAAACATGGATTGCAATAGCCACGCTGCATTTTGGTCCGATCCTTGCTACACATCCTCGTCCGAGGAGGAGATAGAAGAAAGCCGTTACAATGGCGCTTGCAACACCAGGGTTGTGGGTTAGATTCCCACAGGGGACCAGTACGAAAAAGGTAAGAGAACGTGTGCACTCACTACTGTAGTGGCTCTGGATAAGAGTCTGCTAAATGACTCAAATGTAAATACATCCCTACTGTTTGTTTATTTATTCTATGTACTGTATGTTGATGTCGTCCATGTGACTGATTCATGTTTGGAATAGTAAAAAGGCTCATACTATGTATCCTGATATTTTGTCATTACGACATGCCTTCATATCACCACTATCAATACTATTTTCATAGCTAATTTTCTACATTGTTGAGCCATTTTAGGATTTGATGCGGCATTCCTGCACACTCCTTGCGAGAAAATGCTCCAATCACAATTGTAGGCATGGGTGGCGGTGGTGTCCCTTGCCAAAAGAAGATCCAGGAGTAGTACTTTGTCTACCGCCAGCCTGTGTATTCAGCAACTGCCATGCTATGTCTTTGCAATAATATAACAGACTGCACTGAAAGCCGACAGACAGGTAACACCTAAGAGTTTGCCATTCTCCTGTTCTCGCGTGCTCTTGGAACACCTCCTCTGATTTAGTCCTTTTCAGACATTTATGCGAACAATACATCAGGAACACCTTTCACTTCTCTCCTCTAATATATCCCGATGCTACCGATGCTTCCTTTAGAAATTTGCAAAAATAAGCTCAAAAGTCATGACATTCGCAGGTCTGCGAGGACAGGGCGTGTTCCCTACACTGCAAAAAATAATGATAACGCTTCATTTTAAGGGGTCTCTATTACAGGGTAATAACACTGAAACAACAAGTAAGACACAGCCAAGACAACACAGGAGTGGCTTCGAAACAAATCTCAATGTCCTTGAGTGGACAAGAAATTTGCATCCTGTAGTACTAACTCCAAAAAGTTCTAGGACACTGTAAAGTCCATGGAGAATAAGAACACCTCCACAGGGTTCAATTCTCGGGCCCACTCTCTTCTCTGTATACATCAATGATGTTGCTCTTGCTGCTGGTGATTCTCTGATCAACCTCTATGCAGACGACACCATTCTGTATACTACTGGCCCCTCTTTGGACACTGTGTTAACTAACCTCCAGACGAGCTTCAATGCCATACAACTCTCCTTCCGTGGCCTCCAACTGCTCTTAAATGCAAGTAAAACTAAATGCATGCTATTCAATCGATCACTGCCCGCACCTGCTCGCCCATCCAGCATCACTACTCTGGTCTAGAGGTCGACCGATTATGATTTTTCAACGCTGATACAGATTATTGGAGGACCAAAAAAGCCGATACCGATTAATCGGCCGATTTGTAATTATTTATTTGTAATAATGACAATTACAACAATACTGAATGAACACTTATTTCAACTTAATATAATACATCAATAAAATCAATTTAGCCTCAAGTAAATAATGAAACATGTTCAATTTGGTTTAAATAATGCAAAAACTAAGTGTTGGAGAAGAAAGTAAAAGTGCAATATGTGCTATGTAAGAAAGATAACGTTTAAGTCCTTGCTCAGAACATGAAAGCCGGTGGTTCCTTTTAACATGAGTCTTCAATATTCCCAGGTAAGAAGTTTTAGGTTGTAGTTATTATAGGAATTATAGGACTATTTCCCTCTATACCATTTGTATTTCATTAACCTTTGACTATTAGATGTTCTTATAGGCACTTTAGTATTGCTAGTGTAAAAGTATAGCTTCCGTCCCTCTCATTGGCTCCTCCCTGGACAACGACAACAGCCACCATCGAAGCAACGTTACCCATGCAGAGCAAGGGAAACAACTACTAGAAGGCTCAGAGCGAGTGACGTTTGAAACGCTATTAGCGCGCACTAACTAGCTAGCCATTTCACTTCGGTTACACCAGCCTCATCTCAGGAGTTGATAGGCTTGAAGTCATAAACAGCGCAAAGCTTGAAACACAACGAAGAGCTGCTAACAAAACGCACGAAAGTGCTGTTTGAATGAATGTCAGATACTTAGATACTTGTATGCTTGTATGCTTAGTCAGATTATATGCAACGCAGGACACGTTAGATAATATCTAGTAATATAATCAACCATGTGTAGTTAACTAGTGATTATGATTGATTGTTTTTTATAAGATAAATTTAATGCTAGCTAGCAACTTACCTTGGCTTACTGCATTCGTGTAATAGGCAGTCTCCTTGTGGAGTGCAACGAGAGAGCGGCAGGTCGTTATTGCGTTGGACTAGTTAACTGTAAGGTTGCAAGATTGAATCCCCCGAGCTGACAAGGTGAAAATCTGTCGTTCTGCCCCTGAACAAGGCAGTTAACCCACCGTTCCTAGGCAGTCATTGAAAATAAGAATGTGTTCTTAACTGACTTGCCTAGTTAAATAAAGGTATATAAAAATATATATATTAAAAAAATACCAATCGGTGCCCAAAAATACAGATTTCCGATTGTTATGAAAACTTGATATCGGCCCTAATTAATCGGCCATTCCGATTTAATTGGTCGACCTCTACTCTGGACGGCTCTGACTTAGAATACGTGGACAACTACAAATACCTGGGTGTCTGGTTAGACTGTAAACTCTCTTTCCAGACTCACATTAAGCATCTCCAATCCAAAATTACATCTAGAATCGGCTTCCTATATCGCACCAAAGCATCCTTCACTCATGCTGCCAAACATACCCTCGTAAAACTGACCATCCTACCGATCCTCGACTTCAGCGATGTAATCTATAAAATAGCCTCCAGCACTCTACTCAACAAACTGGATGCAGTCTATCACAGTGCCATCTGTTTTATCACCAAATCCCTATATACTACCCACCATTGCGACCTGTACGCTCTCGTTGGTTGGCCCTCGCTTCATACTCGTCGCCAAACCCACTGGCTACAGGTTATCTACAAGCCTCTGCTAGGTAAAGCCCCGCCTTATCTCAGCTCACTGGTCACCATAGCAGCACCCACTCGTAGCACGCGCTCCAGCAGCACTGGTCACCCCCAAAGCCAATTCCTCCTTTGGTCGTATTTCCTTCCAGTTCTCTAATGCCAATGACTGGAACAAACTGCAAAAATCTCTGAAGCTAGAGACTCACATCTCCCTCACTAGCTTTAAGCACCAGCTGTCAGAGCAGCTCACAGACCACTGCATCTGTACATAGCCCATCTGTAAACAGCCCATCTATCTATCTACCTATCATCCCCATACTGTATTTATTTATTTATTTTGCTCCTTTGCACCCCAGTATCTCTACCTGCACATTCATCTTCTGCACATCTACCATTCCAGTGTTTAATTATTATATTGTAGTTACTTCGCCACCATGGCCTATTTATTGCCTTAACTTACCTCATTTGCACTCACTGTATATAGACTTTTTGTTTTCTTTTGTTCTACTGTATTATTAACTGAATGTTTTGTTTATTCCACGTGTAACTCTGTGTTGTTGTATGTGTCGAATTGCTATGCTTTATCTTGGCCAGAACTTGTTCTCAACTAGCCTACCTGGTGAAAAAAAAGAAGCCAAAGCCAGGACTTGAACATCTCTGGAGAGACCTGAAAATAGCTGTGCAGCAACGCTCCCCATCCAACCTGACAGATATTGAGAAGAATGGGAGAAACTCCAAATAGAGTTGTGCAAAGCTTGTAGCATCACACCCAAGAAGACTCAAGGCTGTAATCGCTGCCAAAGGTGCTTCAACAAAGTACTGAGTAAAGGGTCTGAATACCTACGTAAATGTGATATGAGTTTTTTTATATCAATTTGCAACATTTATAAAGATTTGTTTCTGCTTTGTTATTATGGGATATTGTGTGTAGATTGATGATGAGCTTGGAGGGTACTATGGTGTTGAATGCTGAGCTATAGTCAATGAACTGCATTCTTACATAGGTATTCCTCTTGTCCAGATGTCATAGGATGCCACCTTTCCAACAAGTCAGTTCATCAAATGTTATTGTGAAGTGGAAATGTCTAGGAGCAACAAAGGCTCAGCAGTGAAATGGTAGGCCACACAAGCTCACAGAACGAGACCGATGAGTGCTGAAGCACATAGTACGTAAAAATCATCTGTCTTTGGTTGCAAGACTCACCACCGAGTTCCAAACTGCCTCTGGTAGCAACGTCAGCACAAGAACTGTTTGTCTGGAGCTTCATGAAATGTGTTTCCATGGCCGAGCAGCCGCACACAAACCTAAGATCACCATGCGTAAATGCCAAACGTCGGCAGGAGAGAAGTAAAGCTCACTACCATTGGACTCTGGAGCAGTTGAAACACGTTCTCTGGAGTGATGAATCACGCTTCACCAATCTGGGTTTGGTGGATCCCAGGATAACGCTAGCTGCCCCAATGCACAGTGCCAACTGTAAAGTTTGGTGGAGGAGGACTAATGGTCTGGGGCTGTTTTTCATGGTTCGGGCCCCTTAGATCCAGTGAATGGAAATCTTAACGCTACAGCACATAATGACATTCTAGACAATTCTGTGCTTCCAACTTTTTGGCAACAGTCTGGGGGAAGGCCCTTTCCTGTTTCAGCATGACAATGCCCCCTTGCACAAAGGGAGGCCCACACAGAAATTATTTGTCGAGATTGGTGTGGAAGAACTTCACTGGCCTGCACAGAACCCTGACCTCAACCCCATCAAACACCTTTGGGATGAATTTGAACGCCGACTCCGAGCCAGGCCTAATCGCCCAACATCAGTGCCCGACCTCGCTAATGCTCTTGTGGCTGAACGGAAGCAAGTCCCCGCAGCAATGCTCTAACATCTAGTGAAAAGCCTTCCTTCCCAGAAGAGTGGAGGCTGTTCTAGCAGAAAATGGGGACTAACTCCATATTAATGCCCATGATTTCAGAATGAGATGTTCGACGAGCAAGTGTCCACATACTTTAGTGTATATTGGAGAAAGGTTTCTATACCTTCTCTAATGATAGCTAGCTAGTAAGCTAATTGTTGTATATTCTTCTTCACTCCCACAGACTCCCACAAGGTCTCAGACTCCAGGATGGGACAATGCTTACAAAGAAACAGATAAAGAAGAAACAGACATGGTTGATTTCCTTTGCTACTTGTAATGTTAAAAAGGGTAGAGAATGACGATCTCGTTTTCTCATAATTAGCTATCTAGCTAGCTAGGCTGCTCACCAGACTATAGGCTGCAGATTTGAGTCACTACTATTAAAATAGTTATTTTATGTTATGGAGTAGGCCAATATATCTTTGTTAATTCTAATTAATACAGTTATTAACCAAATAATAAAAATCCATATAGTTTTGTAGGAAATGTAAGGTATTTTCACGTTGCGATAAAGTTGACTAAAGTCCTTAGAGCGGCCTCAATTCGTTGGGGAATGGACTCTACAAAGTGTCGAAAGTTTTCCACAGGGATGCTGGCTCATGTTGACTCGAATGCTTCCCACAGTTGCGTCAAGTTTCCTGGATGTCCTTTGGGTGGTGGACGATTTTTGATACACATGGGAAACAGTTGAGTGTGAAGAACCCAGCGGCGTTGCAGATCTTGACATACTCAAACCGGTCTGCCTTCCACCGACTACCATACCCCGTTCAAAGGCACTTCAATATTTTGTCTTACCCATTCACCTTCTGAATGGCCCACAATCCATGCCTCATTTGTCTCACAAATCCTTCTTTAACCTGTCTCCACTTCATCTACACTGATTGAAGTGGATTTAACAAGTGACATCAATAAGGGATCATAGGTTTCACCTGGTCAGTCTATGTCATGTTCCTAATGTTTTGTATGGTCACTGTATATACAGGAGGAAACATACTATGTAGGTAGACATTGATTACAAGTTTCCCTCCATATACACTTCATTTTAACTAGCTCAATCGTGTGTAACACATAGTAATTACATTGTACTTCTGCAGATACTATATGTCCTCTGTGGTGTCCCAGTGGGTTTATCCTCTGTGGTGTCCCAGTGGGTTTATCCTCTGTGGTGTCCCAGTGGGTTTATCCTCTGTGGTGTCCCAGTGGGTTTATCCTCTGTGGTGTCCCAGTGGGTTTATCCTCTGTGGTGTCCCAGTGGGTTTATCCTCTGTGGTGTCCCAGTGGGTTCATCCTCTGTGGTGTCCCAGTGGGTTCATCCTCTGTGGTGTCCCAGTGGGTTCATCCTCTGTGGTGTCCCAGTGGGTTCATCCTCTGTGGTGTCCCAGTGGGTTTATCCTCTGTGGTGTCCCAGTGGGTTTATCCTCTGTGGTGTCCCAGTGGGTTTATCCTCTGTGGTGTCCCAGTGGGTTTATCCTCTGTGGTGTCCCAGTGGGTTTATCCCTCTGTGGTGTCCCAGTGGGTTTATCCTCTGTGGTGTCCCAGTGGGTTTATCCTCTGTGGTGTCCCAGTGGGTTTATCCTCTGTGGTGTCCCAGTGGGTTCATCCTCTGTGGTGTCCCAGTGGGGGTGTCCCAGTGGGTTTATCCTCTGTGGTGTCCCAGTGGGTTTATCCTCTGTCCCAGAGGGGTGTCCCAGTGGGTTTATCCTCTGTGGTGTCCCAGTGGGTTTATCCTCTGTGGTGTCCCAGTGGGTTTATCCCTGTGGTGTCCCAGTGGGTTTATCCTCTGTGGTGTCCCAGTGGGTTCATCCTCTGTGGTGTCCCAGTGGGTTCATCCTCTGTGGTGTCCCAGTGGGTTCATCCTCTGTGGTGTCCCAGTGGGTTCATCCTCTGTGGTGTCCCAGTGGGTTCATCCTCTGTGGTGTCCCAGTGGGTTTATCCTCTGTGGTGTCCCAGTGGGTTTGTCCTCTGTGGTGTCCCAGTGGGTTTGTCCTCTGTGGTGTCCCAGTGGGTTTGTCCTCTGTGGTGTCCCAGTGGGTTTGTCCTCTGTGGTGTCCCAGTGGGTTTGTCCTCTGTGGTGCCCCTGTGGGTTTGTCCTCTGTGGTGTCCCAGTGGGTTTGTCCTCTGTGGTGTCCCAGTGGGTTTATCCTCTGTGGTGTCCCAGTGGGTTTATCATCTGTGGTGTCCCAGTGGGTTTATCCTATGTGGTGTCCCAGTGGGTTTATCCTCTGTGGTGTCCCAGTGGGTTTATCCTCTGTGGTGTCCCAGTGGGTTTATCCTCTGTGGTGTCCCAGTGGGTTTATCCTCTGTGGTGTCCCAGTGGGTTTATCCTCTGTGGTGTCCCAGTGGGTTTATCCTCTGTGGTGTGGGTTTATCCTCTGTGGTGTCCCAGTGGGTTTATCCTCTGTGGTGTCCCAGTGGGTTTATCCTCTGTGGTGTCCCAGTGGGTTTATCCTGTGGTGTCCCAGTGGGTTTATCCTCTGTGGTGTCCCAGTGGGTTTATCCTCTGTGGTGTCCCAGTGGGTTTATCCTCTGTGGTGTCCCAGTGGGTTTATCCTCTGTGGTGTCCCAGTGGGTTTATCCTCTGTGGTGTCCCAGTGGGTGTATCCTCTCACTTGGATGGCAAGGAGGTTCACGCTGTCATAACGGGTAACATACGCATTAATTATAAGTCATTAAAAAAAATTATCATCTGTGATGACACCCGTATGGTAGACCCCAGTCAGTCAGGATCTGGTCTGTTATTGGTCTGTTATTGTAAGGTAGACCCCAGTCAGTGAGCTTGACAAATAAAAACAGGTCTTTAGAAATGTTTGCAAATGTATTAAAAATAAAAACATAATTACCTTATTTACATAAGTATTCAGACCCTTCGCTATGAGACTTGAAATTGAGCTCAGGTGCATCCTGTTTTCATTGATCATCCTTGAGATGTTTCTACATCTTGATTGGAGTCCACCTGTGGTATATTCATTTGATTGGACATGATTTGGAAAGGCACACACCTGTCTATATAAGGTCCCAAAGTTGACAGTGCATGTCAGAGCAAAAAACAAGCGATGAGGTTGAAGGAAATGTCCGTAGAGCTTCGAGGCAGGGTTGAGTCGAGGCACAGATCTGTAGAAGGGTACCAAAAAAGGTCAGCCGCATTGAAGGTCCTCAAGAACACAGTGGCCTCCATCATTCTTAAATTGAAGAAGTTTGGAACCACCAAGACTCTTCCTAGAGCTGGCCGCCCTGCCAAACTGAGCAATCGGGGGAGAAGGGCCTTAGTCAGGGAGGTGACCAAGAACCTGATGGTCACTCTGACAGAGCTCCGGAGTTCCTCTGTGGAGAGGAACTCCTCAGTAAAAGGCACATGAAATCCAGTTTGGAGTTTGCCAAAAGACCCTAAAGGACTCAGACCAAGATTCTCTGGTCTGATGAAACCAAGATTGAACTCTTTGGCCTGAATTCTAAGCGTCACATCTGGAGGAAACCTGGCACCATCACTACGGTGAAGCATGGGGGTGGCAGCATCATGCTGTGGGGATATTTTTCAGTGGCAGGGACTGGGAGACTAGTCAGGATCGAGGGAAAGATGAACGGAGCAAAGTACATAGAGATCCTTGATGAAAACCTGCTCCAGAGGGCTCAGGACCTCAGACTGTGGCGAAGGTTCACCTTCCAATAGGACAACGACCCTAAGCACACAACCAAGACAACACAGGAGTGGCTTCAGGACAAGTCTCAATGTCCTTGAGTGGCCCAGCCAGAGCCCAGACTTGAACCCAATCAAACATCTCTGGAGACCTGAAAAAAGCTGTATAGCAATGCTCCCCATCCAGTCTGACAGAACTTGAGAGTATCTGCAGAGAAGAATGGGAGAAACTCTCCAAATACAGATGTGCCAAGCTTGTAGTGTCATACCCAAGAAGAGTCAATGCTGTAATCGCTGCCAAAGGTGCTTCAACAAAGTACTGAGTAAATGGTCTGAATAATTATGTAAATGTGATATTTCCAGTGGGTTATGGGGTATTGTGTGTAATGTATCTGTAACGTATGAAAATATAGAAAGAGTCAAGGGGTCTGAATACTTTCCGAAGGCACTGTACATTTTTGTATTCTTCTCATGCCTCTTAAGGGGAAAGAAATCTAAAAGTAGCTGAAAGTAATCCAATTACTTTTCTGAGTTTGGGTAATCCAAAAGTTACATAGTTACAAATGTTGGACAGGTAACTAGTAACTGTAATGGATTACATTTAGAAAGTAAGCTACCCAACCCTGGTGGTGAGTCAGTTGGACATAGTTCAAATGTTAAGTAGTATCTGTTAATTACTGCTCTGTCCTTCCTCGTTAATTTAAGTGTAAATTGGAGTTAAATGATTGTACTTTTTTTGGTTAGGATAAGGTAAGACAAAATCAAGGGGTATATCAATGACTGTGGCCACAGTTAATTGCAGTCAGATACAGCAAGTTGCAGCCTATCCAGCATACAACAACGCCTAAGGTGCATTGGCTACCCTTTCACTTATCATTCACAGAAGGAAGGAGTTGGCTCCTGGGATGTATTCTCCCTGGTTGGCTGCCTCTCTCTGCCTGCTCCCTGGTTGGCTGCCTCTCTCTGCCTGCTCCCTGGTTGGCTGCCTCTCTCTGCCTGCTCCATGCTAACCATGTGTATGTGACAAATAAAATTTGATTTGATTTGGTTGGCTGCCTCTATCTACCTGCTCCCTGGTTGGCTGCCTCTCTCTGCCTGCCTCCAGACATAATAACATCTGATCTGGCTGCACACAAACATGTTGTTGCTCATCAATAAACCACATTGTTAATTCCAAATGTTAAGTATTTATTCTACTTATTCTTCCTAGGACAATAACGACCATTACTTTATCCTTGGTTTAACACCTGCCCTACACAAGACGCAGGACAACACTCTCAGTCAATCAGCCCTACACTAGAGGCAGGACAACAATCTCAGTCAATCAGCCCTATACAAGACTCAGGACAACAATCTCAGTCAATCAGCCCTATACAAGACGCAGGACAACAATCTCAGTCAATCAGCCCTATACAAGACGCAGGACAACAATCTCAGTCAATCAGCCCTACACTAGAGGCAGGACAACAATCTGTCAATCAGCCCTATACAAGACTCAGGACAACAATCTCAGTCAATCAGCCCTATACAAGACGCAGGACAACAACCTCAGTCAATAAGCCCTACACTAGAGGCAGGACAACAATCTCAGTCAATCAGCCCTACACTAGAGGCAGGACAACAATCTCAGTCAATCAGCCCTACACAAGACTCAGGACAACAATCTCAGTCAATCAGCCCTATACAAGACTCAGGACAACAATCTCAGTCAGTCAGTCAGCCCTACACAAGAAGCAGGACAACAATCTCAGTCAGTCAGCCCTATACAAGACGCATGACAACAAAATCAGACAAACAAATCACATTCCACTCAAGCATTACTGGTCACAACGCCCATTGAGGAATGGAATCAAACGGATGTTGCAGTGGTTCGGGTAGTAGAGCATAAAAAAGAAGGTTCTCTAAATATGAACAGATATCACACAATAGTCCATATATCTGCAGCTCAACCTACCATGTTTTCCCGCTTTGCCGTTTGATTCCATTCGGATTCGATAAGATCAGTCCCAAATTGCCTGTGCGTAAAATCACTCCACAGGTCAGAAATGACGCGCACGTACAAATCCAAGTGTCTCTATGGACAAATAGCAAAGCGGCGATAGAAAGCGTTGGGCACTTTCGGCTGCCGATTAGATCCAGACAGACAGTGCGCAAAGTAGCCGGTAGTCTACAGCATAACCAGTACGAAGTATGCGCCCTGCCCTTCAGCCCAACCAGCCAACACCCTCCGCACCGCCACACCGGTCGGACGGGTGATCGTATTGCAGCCTGGGGTAGGCTACACCTCTTCATGGAATTCCTGACGCAGGGGAAATTCTGATTTGTTTTCCAATACATATTTCTACTGCTGTGTGTCTTTGTGTTTCCTTGCACTGGAACAAGACACAAGGTTAAATTAATCACGGTTATGCCATGGAGACAAAGGACAGTCCTTACTCAAGGGACAGTCCTATCCGGGATCCTTGGGACGTCCTTACTCTAATCCCTAACCATAATTTTTATTTTGCCATAATCTTAATCTTTACTTTAACAATTTTAAATGTCAACTTCAATGGCATAGCGACATCCAAAGGACCCAGAATAGCAAGGACCCTTCATTACCCACCGTCTCTGACTTTACCCGAAGCCAGTAGCTACCTTGACTCTCTGCTCGACCAATCGTTGAGTGGAAAGTGAAATGGAAGCACTACAAATAAATGTAATGTCAATTCGTAGTAAAGTGAATAATAATACATTGTCAACACGCATTGATTGGTATTGCAAAATAATGATGCCTTGTTAATGTTGTGAATGTCACCAAAAATCATACTTTTGCTATAATTTATGTAACGAATGACCTCTACTGGTGTAATTTGGAACTGAATACTTAATTGTGTTGTGTGTCTTCACAATAATGCCAGGGAGAAATCAAGTCCCAGGTGTCCTTTGCCAGTTCATGGTCATAATGCTTTATTAGGTTGATGACACAGAAATGAACAGTGAAACATATTTTATTTCAAGGTATGAGAGGAAGAGATGTCACAGACTATCCAATAAAAACCTATTCATTCTCCCCATGGCAGGTCTCAGACCCACAGGCTATCCAATAAAAACCTATTCATTCTCCCCATGGCAGGTCACAGACCCACAGACTATCCAATAAAAACCTATTAATTCTCCCCATGGCAGGTCTCAGACCAAAAGCAATAATACCAATGAAATGTCCAACCTACATAAACACTATCTCTGATAGTGATCTACCATGTTATAGCAGGTATTAGTGACACTTAAAAAAACGAATCAAATTAGTAGATAAATTAACCACAATCGGGTTGTATTGCTAGTTAAAGCTTTATTTGTATTTTTTGTTTAACCTTTATTTTACATCTTATGGATCCAACACTTTTTTTCAATTTTCGCAAGGCAAGTCAGTTAAGAACAAATTCTTATTTACAATGACGACCTACCAAAAGGCAAAAGGCCTCCTGCGGGGATAGGGGCTGAGATTTAAAATATATTAAATAAAAATATAGGACAAAACATCACGACAAGAGAGACAACACAACACTACATAAAGAGAGGCCTAAGATGACAACATAGCATGGCAGCAACACATGACAACACAGCATGGTAGCAACACAACATGACAACAACATGGTAGCAACACAACATGGCAGCAACACAACATGGCAGCAGCACAAAACAGGGTACAAACATTATTGGGCACAGACAACAGCACAAAGGGCAAGAAGGTAGAAACAACAATGCATCACGCAAAAAATCCACAACTGTCAGTAAGAGTGTCTGTCCATGATGAGTCTTTGAATGAATAGATTGAGATAAAACTGTCCAGTCTGAGTGCTTGTTGCAGCTCGTTCCAGTCGCTAGCTGCAGCGAACTGAAAAGACGAGCGACCCAGGGATGTGTGTGCTTTGGGGACCTTTTGTCACACTCTGATCTGTTTCTCCTGTGTTTGTGCTTGTCTCCACCCTCCTCAAGGTGTCACCCATCTTCCCCCTTATCCCCTGTGTATTTATACCTGTGTGATCTCTGTTTGTCTGTTGCCAGTTCATTTGTTCGTGAAACCTACCAGTGTTTGTTCCCCTTCTCCTGCCTGTTTCTTGCTCCTGTTTTCTAGTCCTTCCCGGTTTTGACCATTCTGCCTGCCCTGACCCTGAGACTGCCTGCCGTTCTGGACTCTTTGCACCCTGTCTGGATTATTGACCCCTGCCTGCCTTTGACCTGTCGTTTGCCTGCCCCTATTTTAGAAATAAACGTTTGTTTCTTAGACACTGGCTGCATCTAGGTCATACTTTAAAACGTGATACCTTTAACAGAATGTGACTGGCAGAACCGATGTTGTATGTGGAGGATGAGGGCTGCAGTAGATAACTCAGATAGGGGGTAGTAAGGCCTAAGAGGGTTTTATAAGTAAGCATCAACCAGTGGGTCTTGCGACAGGTATACAGAGATGACCAGTTTACAGAGTTTAAATGCAGTGATGTGTCCTATAAGGAGCATTGGTATTAAATTTGATGGCCAAATGGTAAAGAACATTAAGCTGCTTGAGAGCACCCTTACCTGCTGATCTATAAATTACGTCTCCATAGTCTAGCATGGGTAGGATGGTCAACTGAATCAGGGTTAGTTTGGCAGCTGAGGTGAAAGAGGAGGAATTAAGATGGAGGAAACCAAGTCTAGATGTAACTTTAACCTGCAGCTTTGATATGTGCTGAGAGAAGGACAGTGTACCATCTAGCCATACTCCCAAATACTTGTACGAGGTGACTACCTCAAGCTCTAAACCCACAGAGGTAGTAATCACACCAGTGGGGAGAGGGGCATTCTTGTTATCAAACCACATGACCTTTGTTTTGGAGGTGTCAGAACAAGGTTAAGGGCAGAGAAAGCTTGTTGGACACTAAGAAAGCTTTGTGGTAGAGCGTTTAACACTAAATCCAGGGAGGGGCCAGTTGAGTATAAGACTGTATCAGTTGCATATAAATGGATGAGAGAGCTTCCTACTGCCTGAACTATGTCGTTGATGTAAATTGAGAAGAGCGTGGGGACTAGGATCGAGCCTTGGTGTACACCCTTGGTGACAGGCAGTGGCTGAGACAGCAGATGTTCTGACTTTATACACTACACTCTTTGAGAGAGGTAGTTAGAAAACCAGGCCAAAGACTCTTCAGAAGCATCAATAAGAATGGAATGGTCTACGGAAATCAGAAGCTTTGGCCAAGTCAATAAAACTAGAAGCACAACATTGATTAGAATGGTGACATCATTGAGGACCTTTAAGGTTGCAGTGACATCCATAACCTGAGCAGAAACCAGATTGCATACCAGAGATAATACTGTAGACATCAAGAAAGCCGATCAGTTGATTATTGACACGTTTTTCCAACACTTTTGATAAACAGGGCAAAATAGGCCAATAACAGTTAGGATCAGCTTGATCCCACCTTTAGATAAAGAACTAACAGTGGCTGCCTTCCAAGCAATGGGAACCTCCCCAGAAAGGAGAGACAGGCTTGGTGATTATAGGGGCAGCAACATTAAAGAAGGAAGGATCTAAACCATCTGACCCAGATGTTTTTTGGGGGATCAAGTTTAAGCTCTTTTAGCACTTCAGACTCAGTGACTGCCTGGAGTGAGAAGCTGTGTAGTGGGGCGGGGGAAAAAGAGGGAGGAGCATCGAGGCTAGTCACATTAGAAGGGGTGGGAGATGAGGAAATGTTGGACAGGCAAGGAGCAATGGCTCAGTCAAATAGGAATCCTGACTTAATGAAGTGGTGATTAAAGAGCTCAGCCATGTGCTTCTTGTCGGTAACAACATCGTCAACATTAAGGGACATGGGCAGCTGTGAGGAGGAGGGTTTATTTTCCAGAACTTTTTGGGGTAGGACCCACAGAGAGAGAACTGCTCCTTAAAGTAACTAACTTTGGCCTTCCGGATAACCTGGATAGAGTGCACTTATTTCTCATTTGCCTGAACGAGAGCCAGTCAGCCTGAGTATGCATGTGCCAAGCTTTTTGCCAAATGCAATTCTTGAGGCGGAGTAACTCTGCAAGATCATGGTTGAACCTGTTTTTAATTCACATTTTCTTTATGGGGCATGTTTGTTAACAATGTTGTTAGCTAGCCAACTGAAGTTCAATGGCTGGCTTGCTAGCTAACATTGAACCTATTTGGTTCACTTTATCACTGATATAGTTATTTATATTGTTCTTGTACGTACTGTATATTATTTTATTTATATTGACACTATTTCTGATATTGCTACAATATTGCTAACAATGTAGAAAAGGCCCATGGAGTTGGTGGAATAACCCTTTAAATTCATTGCCATTTACTCAGCCAGGGGCGCTTTAATTAGGTCAGGTGGAAATGTCTGACAGATCTCAACTCCATAAAAGGAGGAAATTGCCATTGCCTGATCTCGCTGCTTTCTCTTCCTTAACTCCATCTGATCCAGAAGTTCTGTGCGTCCATGAATCCACGTAAGTCCACCGACTCTTACCTTTCATCTGAATTATCTGTGGCGATCGTGAGAGTGGGCCATTCAGTTATTGTGTATAGTTATTACCGCGGAGCGCGGCGTGGAGCGCACGCTTCAAACATATTGTGTAATGTGAATTGTCAATGATCACGGCCCTACGGATCCTCATAGGCCAATTATGCAATCGATATGGTTCATGTGTATTGAAATTAATTAAATGTACACATGAAGACAATTGAATGAGTGAAATGAGAAACGTCATTGTTTGCTAACTGATTGACTTTGATAATGGGGATTATAGATTGTATAACCATTCACTGTTTGTATTCTTTCATGATTTATGATAAATAGTTACGAGCCTAAATGACTCGCGGATGATTACTATTGACTTAATGAACTGAACTGTTGAACTCCCTAACTTATGTTAATAATGAAGGATCTGATTTGATCTTTGATTATGAATTTGATTGGATACATGTTATTTGTTTCCTTTGATGCAGCACAGACTACTCAGTAAATATACCACTTTATGGTTAAAGGAATTCCTGCCTCAGTCTCATCCATTCCTCTGTCACCTGACACGTGACCACCTGTTCACCTTCACTGTCAGTCATCCTACCTGTCCAGCTACCCACACAGATCCCACTAATCTTTCAGCAACTAATCATTTGGCTGTACCGTTTACACCTTCTGTTGAGACCCAACCACTTAGCAAAACTTAGCTAAATATTGATATATATAAAATTAATATTTGTGTGGTCGTAACATGATTTTGTGACACACCACAACAATATCATGTGACCGTATCAAGTGTCCACCACATAAATATATGGTGCATGCATCTGTTTATGCATCTGTTTATGTACTGGACATGTGCACCTCACTGACACCCTGACTACACTGCTCACTTCGCGTGAGCATTGCAAAATAAATGTAGAAATCTATATTATTCAATTATTTCACCCACACTGCTCGCACACGTCAACGAGCGTCTGCGTTGCCAAGGGCTAAAATAGTCAGTTCTATTTGTGACGCAGATAGCGCTGGAAGACCTGCCTCCCCCGTCTCCTCATTGGTTTATAGAAGCAGATACCACGTGCCATCTCCTCATTGGTTATAACCACGTGGGTGATTGAAAGACACACTGTGTTGTCGGTCATCGTGGTAATACTATGAAAGTTTAGATGCCAATCACCATATAAGTTCAAAGAAGAGAGCCTGGAAGGAGGAGAGATTACTAGAAACGATTCGGTTGACTGTTTTATGTGTGGATTAATTGTCAAAGTAGAGGACCTTGTGCATTTCAGGTAAAATAACAACTCTGTTTATACCCCAGGACAAATTAGCTAGCAACAGCAAGCTAGCTAAATTGGACAAATTAGTTAGCAAGTGCAAGCTAGCTAAATTGCCATAAATGTTTAATGCTTTTTGACCTGTCCCCAAATGAATGTAATCGGTTCAGATTGTTTTGATATTTTAACCTGTGTGTCGTGACAGCATTTTCCCGATACACAAAATAACTTTTTGACAGAAATTGTGCAAGAAAAGATCCCTGGTCATCCCTACCGCCTCTGATCTGGCAGACTCACTAAACACAAATGCTTTGTTTATAAATTGTTGGAGTGTTCCCCAGGCTATCCGTCAATAAAAACATTTTTTATAAAAAATTGTGCCGTCTGTTTAAATATAAGGAATTTCAAATGATTTATACTTTTACTCCAGTATGACACTTTTGTACTTTTTTCACCACTGGCTGTGGCTGGGGGTTGTAGCAATTCTTTCACATGACCCATCAATTTAGACCAGTGTTTCTGGATAAGTGTCATCCAATATTTAGCAAATATTTTCATCTGGACACTCTGTTTACCAGGAATTCTTCCTTATTGTAGGCTACTACCACTTTAAGTCTTAATCTTTACTACACTACTCACTGTTTAGCACATGACCTTACGTGTGAATCCTTAAAGAGATGGGTGGTGCTGGCTTAAGAGTGTGTGAACAATGCTGAATGGGTGTAGACAAGGAGAGCTCTCCAGTACAGTAGGTACCAAAACATTCAAAGGCCCTTTTCTCAAAAGTGAGTTTACAAGTTTAACAACTTTCAAAGCAGAATGACTTTCCCATTGTTCCTCTAAAATGCAGTGTATGATATACCTTTGTAGCTCTGATTCTCTACTTTTATCAAATGTAAAAATAAACATTTCAATTTTTCTACTTCAGACCAATTTGAGCCAATCAGTCACATACCGTAGTCAGATGTGATTTGTACATGGTAGTCATGTGATTTGTACATGGTAGTCAGATGTGATTTGTACATGGTAGTCAGATGTGATTTGTACATGGTAGTCAGATGTGACTTGTACATGGTAGTCAGATGTGATTTGTACATGGTAGTCATGTGATTTGTACATGGTAGTCAGATGTGATTTGTACATGGTAGTCAGATGTGATTTGTACATGGTAGTCAGATGTGACTTGTACATGGTAGTCAGATGTGACTTGTGTATGGTAGTTATTTGTGGTAGTAAGATGTATGGTAGTTAGATGTTTGTATATGGTAGTTAGATGTGATTTGTATATGGTAGTAAGGTGTGATTTGTATGATAGTTAGAATTTGTATATGGTAGTTAGATGTGATGTGTATGGTAGTCAGATGTGACTTGTGTATGGTAGTCAGATGTGACTTGTGTATGGTAGTAATGTGGGGGTGAATGTGTTTTCCAGAGGGAAGCGAGAACCAGCAAAAAAATCCTTATTGACTTGAAAATATCATGTGTATCTCATGAGACTTCATGTACCAGCCATTTTGAATGACATGGGAATAAGTCTTAGATATTCAATATATCATTAAGTGGACTCTCACCCAAAGGATGTAATGGTCTCCTTTCCCAGGATCAGCTCCCACACACTGAGGAACAACAATCTTGCCGTTTATCTGAACATCCTATTTTGGTTTAGAGTTTATAAGGATTAAAATACTTTCACAATTGAACGAATGCATATGAACCAAGAGAGCAGTCATTTCATTTTTTAAATATTATTTAAGTTCAGTCAGTCTGCATTTCTCCATAGGCTCCTGAGTGGCGCAGCGGTCTAAGGCACTGCATCTCAGTGCTAGAGGTGTCACTACAGTCCCTCGTTCAAATCCAGACTGTATCACATCCGGCCATGATTAGGAGTCCCACAGGGCGGCGCACAATTGGCTCAGCATCGTCCCGGGGTAGGCCGTCATTGTAAATAAGAATTGTTTTCTTAACTGACTTGCCTGGTTAAAAGTTTTTATTTTTTTTAAATCATACCGTCAGGTAACAAGACCGGACACGTTCATGGACATGTCTGCTGTTAGTCTAGGATATGACACACGACAAGAGCTTTCACCTATTGAGAGAAATAAAGTCACTGTTAATACAATGTGTTCGAGAGGAGATGTTTGCGTTACAGACATAACATTAACTACTATACTTCTAATATTTGTATACGTACATCCTTGGTCTCCATTTCTGCTACTAGCTGGGATGACTTGGTGTCTGCTACTAGCTGGGATGACTTGGTGTCTGCTACTAGCTGGGATGACTTGGTGTCTGCTACTAGCTGGGATGACTTGGTGTCTGCTACTAGCTGGGATGACTTGGTGTCTGCTGCTAGCTGGGATGACTTGGTGTCTGCTGCTAGCTGGGATGACTTGGTGTCTGCTGCTAGCTGGGATGACTTGGTGTCTAGACAGTGAGCATCAAATTGTGAAATCAAGACAGTGATACTAGTGTTACCAGTTACTGTAGGACTGCCATATGTTGAGCAAGACATCACATCTATTACAATTGTACTCTGTTAACCAGTCTCTTAAAGTCCTCCAGAGTGGTAAGAGGATTTCTGATTCTGAGGATTGTACTCTGCTCGTTGGTTTCCTCTTTATAGATCCTGTAAAGGACACGCTGGAGATGAAAAACCAAACAGCAAAAAACATGATGAAATGCTCTCACGGGAAAGAGGTTACATGCTTTAAACGTACACTGTTTTACTGCTTTACCTTGTCGGTAGTTGAAACGGGAAACTCCTCCGTGGAGAATCTGGTTTGTTCTGTTATTTCAAAGTTGATTAGCGTTCCATCAACATTAAACAATTTCACTACTGAATACATCATTCAAAAAAGCACTCGCACATCTGAGAACTTGTTTTAGGTGCTAGTATCACTTGAATAATAATAAGTGATATTAGCAAGAGCAGTGTGCAGTGCGCTTTTCTTTGAAACCATTAAATACATGAAATGATAAGGCATATCATACCATTTGTCAGTTGTGCCGCTTCCCTCAACTACATGATCTGCAGTCTGATCTGTCTCTGCTTCACTCTGACTGTTAGCACCGTAGCCGAGGTCGTCTGAAATTTCTTAACCATATTAGAACATGCAGTATATTCTCCCTTTTGTACTGTAATGGATCAACCATAAACTCTCTAATGCTTCAAAACATTATCTAAAGAGAACATGAATAATAACTTTTATATCTACATACAGGACAGATGCCTTCGGGACAGCAGGTACTCTTCATCTGGATCGCTGCAGATCACCAACAACTACCTCTAACTTCCTTCATACTGACACAAACATCACTGACATTTGTAGTCTGTGGATTGGGTGGGCTATTTACAGATGGACTATGTACAGCTGCAGCGATCGGGTTCGCTGCTCAGATAGCTGATGTTTAAAGTTAGTGAGGGAAATATAAGTCTCCAGCTTCAGCAATTTTTGCAATTCGTTAGTCACTGGCAGCAGGGAACTGGAAGGAAAGGCGGCCAAATGAGTTGTTGGCTTTGGGGATGACCAGTGAGATATACCTGCTGGTGAGCGTGCTAGAGGTGGGTGTTATCGTGACCAGTGAGCTGAGATAAGGCGGAGCTTTACCTCGCACAGACTTATAGATGACCTGGAGCCAGTGGGTCTGGCGAAAATATGTGGCGAGGGCCAGCCGATTTGGTGATTTGGCAAATCAAATCAAATCAATCAAATCAAATCAAATTTTTATTTGTCACATACACATGGTTAGCAGATGTTAATGCGAGTGTAGCGAAATGCTTGTGCTTCTAGTTCCGACAATGCAGTAATAACGAGCAAGTAATCTAACTAACAATTCCAAAAAAAACTACTGTCATACACAGTGTAAGGGGATAAAGAATATGTACATAAGGATATATGAATGAGTGATGGTACAGAGCAGCATAGGCAAGATACAGTAGATGATATCGAGTACAGTATATACATATGAGATAAGTATGTAAACCAAGTGGCATAGTTAAAGTGGCTAGTGATACATGTATTACATAAGGATGCAGTCGATGATATAGAGTACAGTATCAACGTATGCATATGCGATGAACAATGTAGGGTAAGTAACATTATATAAGGTAGCATTGTTTAAAGTGGCTAGTGATATATTTACATCATTTCCCATCGATTCCCATGATTAAAGTGGCTGGAGTAGAGTCAGTGTCATTGACAGTGTGTTGGCAGTAGCCACTCAATGTTAGTGGTGGCTGTTTAACAGTCTGATGGCCTTGAGATAGAAGCTGTTTTTCAGTCTCTCGGTCCCAGCTTTGATGCACCTGTACTGACCTCGCCTTCTGGATGGCAGCGGGGTGAACAGGCAGTGGCTCGGGTGGTTGATGTCCTTGATGATCTTTATGGCCTTCCTGTAGCATCGGGTGGTGTAGGTGTCCTGGAGGGCAGGTAGTTTGCCCCCGGTGATGCGTTGTGCAGACCTCACTACCCTCTGGAGAGCCTTACGGTTGAGGGCGGTGCAGTTGCCATACCAGGCGGTGATACAGCCCGCCAGGATGCTCTCGATTGTGCATCTGTAGAAGTTTGTGAGTGCTTTTGGTGACAAGCCGAATTTCTTCAGCCTCCTGAGGTTGAAGAGGCGCTGCTGCGCCTTCCTCACGATGCTGTCTGTGTGAGTGGACCAATTCAGTTTGTCTGTGATGTGTATGCCGAGGAACTTAAAACTTGCTACCCTCTCCACTACTGTTCCATCGATGTGGATGGGGGTGTTCCCTCTGCTGTTTCCTGAAGTCCACAATCATCTCCTTAGTTTTGTTGACGTTGAGTGTGAGGTTATTTTCCTGACACCACACTCCGAGGGCCCTCACCTCCTCCCTGTAGGCCAAACAGATGGCACTGTGATAGACTGCATCCAATTTGCTGAGTAGAGTGTTGGAAGCTATTTTGTAGATGACATCGCCGACGTCGAGGATCGGTAGGATAGTCAGTTTTACGAGGGTAAGTTTGACGGCGTGAGTGAAGGAGGCTTTGTTGCGAAACAGGAAGCCGATTCTAGATTTGATTTTGGTTAGGAGATGTTTAATATGAGTCTGGAATGAGAGTTTACAGTCTAGCCAGATCACCTAGGTATTTGTAGTTGTCCACATGTTCTAGGTCTGAATCGTCCAGGGTAGTGATGCTAGTCGGGTGGGCGGGTGCAGGCAGCGAACGGTTGAAAAGCATGCATTTGGTTTTACTAGTGTTTAAGAGCAGTTGGAGGCCACGGAAGGAGTGTTGTATGGCATTGAAGCTTGTTTGGAGGTTAGTTAGCACAGTGTCCAAGGAAGGGCCAGAAGTATACAGAATGGTGTCGTCTGCATAGAGGTGGACCAGGGAATCACCCGCAGCAAGGGCGATAGTATATTGTATCTAACAAAGGCAAATCTATTTTCCATCTTAAAACAGCAGTACGCACAGACTTTTTTTGGTGTCCACCGTTATCAAGCTCCAGTTGGAGGATAAGGCTATTTTCTTTTGTGTCCTCACTATGACCTGGTGTCTGCAGGTACCTGGGTTGTCGTGGCACTATGACCTGGTGTCTGCAGGTACCTGGGTTGTCGTGGCTCTATGACCTGGTGTCCGCAGGTACCTGGGTTGTCGTGGCTCTATGACCTGGTGTCCGTCGGTACCTGGGTTGTCGTGGCACTATGACCTGGTGTCTGCAGGTACCTGGGTTGTCGTGGCACTATGACCTGGTGTCCGTCGGTTGGATAAAAATTCTGCACTATAGTTACAGTTGAAGTTGGAAGTTTACATACACTTAGGTTGGACACGTTTTTAAACTTGTTTTTCAACCACTCCACACATTTCTTGTTAACAAACTATAGATTTGGCAAGTCGGTTAGGACATCTACTTTGTGCATGACACAAGTCATTTTTCCAACAATTGTTTACATACAGATTATTTCACTTATAGTTCACTGTATCACAATTCCAGTGGGTCAGAAGTTGACATACACTAAGTTGACTGGGCCTTTAAACAGCTTGGAAAATTCCAGAAAATGATGTCATAGCTTTAGAAGCTTCTAATAGGCTGATTGACATCATTTGAGTCAATTGGAGGTGTACCTGTGAATGTATTTCAAGGCCTAACTTCAAACTCAGTGCCTCTTTGCTTGACATCATGGGAAAATCAAAAGACGTCAGCCAAGACCTCAGAAAGAAAATTGTAGACCTCCACATGTCTGCTTCATCCTTGGGAACAATTTCCGAACGCCTGAATGTACCACCTTCATCTGTACAAACAACAGTATGGATTATAAACACACACAGCCGCCATACCGCTCAGGAAGGAGACACGTTTAGTCTCCTAGAGTTGAACGTACTTTGGTGCGAAAAGTGCAAATCAATCCCAGAACAACAGCAGAGAGAGGACCTTGTGAAGATGCTGGAGGAAACAGGTGCAAAAGTATTTATATCCACAGTAAAACAAGTCCTTTATTGACATAACCTGAAAGGCCGCTCAGCAAGGAAGAAGCCACTGCTCCAAAACCGCCATAAAAAAGCCAGACTACGGTTTGCAACTGCACATGGGGACAAAGATCATACTTTTTGGAGAAATGTGCTCTGGTCTGATGAAACAAAAATAGAACTGTTTGGCCATAATGACCATCGTTATGTTTAGAGGAAAAAGGGGGAGGCTTGCAAGCCAAAGAACATCATCCCAACCGTGAAGCATGGGGGTGGCAGCATGTTGTGAGGGTGCTTTGCTGCAGGAGGGACTGGTGCACTTCACAAAATAGATGGTTTCATCAAGAGGGAAAATTATGTGGATATATTGAAGCAACATCTCAAGACATCAGTCAGGAAGTTAAAGCTTGGTCGCAAACTGGTCTTCCAAATGGACAATGACCCCGAGCATACTTCCAAAGTAAAAATGTGGCAAAATGGCTTAAGGACAACAAAGACAAGGTATTGGAGTGGCCATCACAAAGCCCTGACCTCAATCGTATAGAAACTTTGTGGGCAGAACTGAAAAAGCTTGTGCGAGCAAGGAGGCCTACAAACCTGACTCTGTTACACCAGCTCTGTCAGGAGGAATGGGCCAAAATTCACCCAACTTATTGTGGGAAGCTGGTGGAAGGCTACCCGATTTAAAGGCAATGCTACCAAATACTAATTGAGTATGTAAACTTCTGACCCACTGGGAATGTGATGAAAGAAGTTAATGCTGAAATCATTCTCGCTACTATTATTCTGACATTCCACATTCTTAAAATAAAGTGGTGATCCTAGCTGACCTAAAACAGGGAATTTTTACTAGGATTAAATGTCAAACGGAGTTGAAATATATTGGGCTAAGGTGTATGTGAAATTCTGAATTCAACTGTAGCTATATAGTTAAATAATTAGACTAGCTAGCTACTGCAACTATTAATCTCACATCAATAACGTTACCTCGGACAATCAAAATGCAACTGACAATCTGCCTTTGAGAGTAAACATTAGCTAACTAACAACCTACTCCAGATAAATTTACAGACGACTTTATAAAATCTCATACTGTTAACTAGGTAAGCTAGCTAACTTGCTTGCGTGAACATGAAAGTTGCCAAGTTAGCAACGTTAGCTAGCTAGCTAATCTTAGATATTGATTTGTTTCGTACGCTTGAATGACTGTTGAGTGAGAAAGTGACAGACGCGCAAATATCATACCCCCCAAAAATGCTAACCTCCCCAGTTATTGTAATGGTGAGAGGTTAGCATGTTTTGGGGGTATGATATTCACTCATTGTTATTCATGATTCATTCAGGACTATCCATAATCATAGTAGCATCTACATTCATGTAGAAGTGTTTAGAAACAAATGATAATACATTATTTACCATTAATTTCTATTGGCCACAAAATAATCTGAAACGCAACCGAAACAAACAACAAATGCATCCAACAAGTGTGTAGAGTCACAAGCTTGATGTAATCATTGCACGCTAGAAATATGGGACCAAATACTAAACTTTCGACAACTTTAATACACATGTGAATTAGTCCCAATACTTTTGAACCCCTAAAATGAGGGACTATGTACAAAAAGTGCTGTAATTTCTGAACAGTTCACCCGATATGGATGAAAAATAGCCTAAAATTAAAGCTGACAGTCTGCATTTAAACCTCATAGTTATTGTATAATTTAAAGCTGGAGTACAGAGCCAAAGCAACAAAATGTGACGCTGTCCCAATACTTTGAGCTCACTGTACGTCAACATTTTGTTGAGAAACAGACAATTGGGCAATAGTGTATCAACAGAGCACAAGGCTCACCCTGGCATGACATTTTGATATCCTGGTCTGTGTTTGGTGTAGACTCACCCTGGCGTGTTTTGATATCCTGGTCTGGTGTGATGTGTTGATATCCTGGTCTGTTTGGTGTAGACTCACTCTGGTGTGATGTTTTGATCTGTGTTTGGTGTAGACTCACCCTGGCGTGATATCCTGGTCTGTGTTTGGTGTAGACTCACCCTGGCGTGATATCCTGGTCTGTGTTTGGTGTAGACTCACCCTGATGTGATGTATTGATATCCTGGTCTGTGTTTGGTGTAGACTCACCCTGATGTGATGTATTGATATCCTGGTCTGTGTTTGGTGTAGACTCACCCTGATGTGATGTATTGATATCCTGGTCTGTGTTTGGTGTAGACTCACCCTGGTGTGACGTTTTCTATTGTACCCAGCAGAAGGCAGCTTTGTCCCAGGCACTGACTCTGCTGCTCTGTGTCCAGAGACCTTCTGTGCCCCATCCATGAATATGCGTCCCCTTTCTCTGTCTAGCTAGCCAATGACTACACTTTAGCTAGCTAGTTAGCAGAGCAGTAGAACTAAAAAATTTTTTTTTTTACTTAGCCTAGATAATTGTTTGTACAGTATGTCAACTTTGGTGTCACACCCTGATCTGTTTCACCTGTTCCTGTGATTGTCTCCACCCCCTCCAGGTGTCGCTTATTTTCCCCAGTGCATTTATCCCTGTTTCCTGTCTCTCTGTACCAGTGTATTTATCCCTGTTTCCTGTCTCTCTGTACCAGTGTATTTATCCCTGTTTCCTGTCTCTCTGTGCCAGTGTATGTATCCCTGTTTCCTGTCTCTCTGTGCCAGTGTATGTATCCCTGTGTTTCCTGTCTCTCTGTGCCAGTGTATGTATCCCTGTGTTTTCTGTCTCTCTGTGCCAGTGTATTTATCCCTGTGTTTCCTGTCTCTCTGTGCCAGTGTATGTATCCCTGTTTCCTGTCTCTCTGTACCAGTGTATTTATCCCTGTTTCCTGTCTCTCTGTACCAGTGTATTTATCCCTGTTTCCTGTCTCTCTGTACCAGTGTATTTATCCCTGTTTCCTGTCTCTCTGTACCAGTGTATGTATCCCGGTGTTTTCTGTCTCTCTGTGCCAGTGTATGTATCCCTGTGTTTTCTGTCTCTCTGTGCCAGTGTATGTATCCCTGTGTTTTCTGTCTCTGTGCCAGTGTATGTATCCCTGTGTTTCCTGTCTCTCTGTGCCAGTGTATGTATCCCTGTGTTTCCTGTCTCCCTGTGCCAGTTCATCTTGTATGTTTAGTCAAGTCAACCCGTGTGTTTTTCCCCATATTCCTTTTCTATTCTCTTTTGCTAGTCTTCCCGGTTTTGACCTTTTTGCGTGACTGTGGACTGGTTTTGACCTTTTGCCTGTACACGACCATTCTCTTGCCTACCCCTTTTTGGATTATTAAACATTGTAAGATTCCAACCATCTGCTTCCTGTATCTGCATCTGGGTCTCACCTTGTGCCTTGATACTTTGGTGTCTTTCATTTTTTATTTTACCTTTTTTATTTAACTAGGCAAGTCAGTTAAGAAAAAATTCTTATTTTCAATGACTGCCTGGGAACAGTGGGTTAACTGCCTTGTTCAGGAGCAGAAAAACTGATTTTTACCTTGTAGTCTCTGGGATTCAATCTTGCAACCTTTTGGTTACTAGTCCAACGCTCTAACCACTAGGCTACCTGCTGTCTAGGCTAGAGTCTACCTGCCATCTATTTCAGACCTTATGGCATTTTTCAAAGATGAGCATTAAAAGGTGAGAACCACTAAGTCTGGCCATGTGGAGAACTGCAGCTATAGTGAGGGGAAACTCACAGGTTGGGTCAGGGCCAGCATGAGGGAGGAAGTGTGTCGGTGAGTGTAGCTATTAAGTTCAGTTTGAGCATCTTAGCAACACATTGTGTTCTATACTGCTGACAACATTCTATAAGGAAAGAGACAATTATATAATGATATAATAATGATAATCAATTAAATAATGATGAACCAGATTACCCCAGATACCAGACTTAGATGAGTGATAACTCAGTTCTAGAATGTTGTCATTGATGTGAATGAATCTAATTCTAAGCCACCTCTCCAGCCGCCTCCCAGGCCACCTCTCTCTCCAGCCGCCTCCCAGGCCACCTCTCTCTCCAGCCGCCTCCCAGGCCACTCTCTCTCTCCAGCCGCCTCCCAGGCCCTCCCCCCCTCTCTCCAGCCGCCTCCCAGGCCACCCCCTCTCTCCAGCCGCCTCCCAGGCCACCCTCTCTCTCCAGCCGCCTCCCAGGCCACCTCTCTCTCTCCAGCCGCCTCCCAGGCCACCCTCTCTCTCCAGCCGCCTCCCAGGCCACCTCTCTCTCCAGCCGCCTCCCAGGCCACCTCTCTCTCTCCAGCCGCCTCCCAGGCCACCTCTCTCTCCAGCCGCCTCCCAGGCCACCTCTCTCTCTCCAGCCGCCTCCCAGGCCACCTCTCTCTCCAGCCGCCTCCCAGGCCACCTCTCTCTCCAGCCGCCTCCCAGGCCACCTCTCTCTCCAGCCGCCTCCCAGGCCACCTCTCTCTCCAGCCGCCTCCCAGGCCACCTCTCTCTCTCCAGCCGCCTCCCAGGCCACCTCTCTCTCCAGCCGCCTCCCAGGCCACCTCTCTCTCCAGCCGCCTCCCAGGCCACCTCTCTCTCCAGCCGCCTCCCAGGCCACCTCTCTCTCCAGCCGCCTCCCAGGCCACCCTCCCACATGTATCAGACTGTGGCTGGGAAACACCAGATTACTCTTCTGGTTTCAACCCAGTTAATGTACGCCCCTTCCCAAAAGTAGGGCCCAGGAAAATTACAACAAGGGGTAAGAAGTGGAGAAAAAACAATGGTGGAAAAAGTACCCAATTGTCATACCTGAGTAAGAGTAAAGATACCTGAATAGAAAATGACTCTAGTAAAAGTGAAAGTAACCCAGTAAAATTCTACCTGAGTAAAAGTATTTGGTTTGAAACATACTTAAGTATCAAAAGTAAATGTAATTGCTTATATTAAGAAAACCAGATGGAACCATTTTCTAGTTTTTTTTACTTACATATAGCCAGGGACACGCTCCAACACTCAGACACAATTTACAAACGAAGCATGTGTTTAGTGAATCCGCCAGATCAGAGGCGGTAGGGATGACCAGGGATGTTCTCTTGATAAGTGTGTGAATTGGACCATTTTCCTGTGCTGCTAAGCATTCAAAATGTAACGATTACTTTTGTGTGTCAGGGAAAATGTATGCAGTAAAAAGTACAGACCTTTCTTTGGGAATGTAGTGAAGTAAAAGTAAACATTAAAAAATATATATAAATAGTATAAATATAAATATAAATAGTAAAGTACAGATACCACCAAAACGACTTAAGTAGTACTTTTAAGTATCTTTACTTCAGTACTTTACGCCACTGAGAAGAACTGTGATTTTGACGGATACACCTGTCAAGCAGGCACTTGAAGAAGAGTGTAACAGTATAGTTTCTGTCCTTCTCCTCGCCCCAACCTGGGCTCGAACCAGGGACCCTCTGCACACATCAACCACAGTCACCCACGAAGCATCGTTACCCATTGCTCCACAAAAGCCAAGGCCCTTGCAGAGCAAGGGGAACCACTACTTCAAGGCCTCAGAGTGAGTGACATCACCGCTATTAGCACGCACCACCGCTAACTAGCTAGCCATTTCACATCGGTTACAAGAGCAGAAAAGGTCAAGCACTCAGAAGGCCAAAAAAAATTGCCCCTCTTAAAAATAACTAAAGGAAAGAAGCAAGCCAAGACAAACCATACTGAACAACAACAAACAACTGTTCTACCTGAGGAAAAAAAGCCCAAACAAAATACACTGAATGAGAAGATTCAGATTCCTCCAACGAGGAACACTTCTGAATTGTGTGCATGGGGCACTTTAACAATTCCAAATCGAAGGAAGTCTGGGTGCAGTGCTGGGACACACTGACACACTGCCACACACACACACTGCCACACACACACACACACTGACACACACACACACACACTGACACACACTGACACACCGACACACACAAACACGCTGTCACACACTGACACACACACACCATCTCAGCTACACACACACTGCCACACAAACACACACACACACCAGAAAACTGCAGGTGTTTAGTTTAGCCCAGTTGTTTGGTTGAGAGCGGGTAAAATAATAATTTATGCACTTTTTCATTCTGTTACAATTCACACCAAACACGGTCACAATAAACCCAGACCATGGGGTAAATTGTAACACTTCACTCTTTGTATTTAAGACAACACCATGCATTTGCAGTTTGATTTACACATCTAATAACCACACCCATTTGTAAAGGACAAATGTAGGTTGTTTGTATCAAGTTTTGAATACACTACCAAAAACGATCTCTGTGAAACTGACATGAGAAAAGTGTTAAAATCATCCCTTGTCTCCCCTAGCCTATAGTCCAAGTTAGAAGCATACACATCATTTAGGAGCTCAATACCGCAGTGAATATATCCTGTCAATTTAGACAGTGAAATAAAGCATGTCACATAAAGAAGTCATAGATTGACGACACTATGTGCGCTGCTGAGGTGCGCTCTCTCCCAGTTCCCCGGTATGCAGCTCGAAAAGCTACCCTATTGTTTCTGTTTTTAGGGACAATACACGTATCCTACCTCGGCCACAACAACACAATGTAATGAAGAATGTTTTCAAGTGGGTACAAAACTCTAGTCTAAGCTGTAAACTGCAGGGAATAGCCTTTGAATAACCACTCAAAAGCCTGGCGTTTTGAATGCATATTCAGTTCGAAATGACTGCATAAAGCCTGCCTGATTGGGAAACTATTTGGATCGGTTATGGGTTTTTTTCACGGCAGTTTAGTCTATAGGTCGAGGCACATTAGAAGGCCAGTAATCTGGTGTATTTTGACAGAAACATACCAATGCAGTGATTTCTAGTGGCGCGCATAAGAATTATGATAAAGCGAGAGCGCAGAGGAAGTTGTATATATCGTTTCCGCGTGTGGCTTCCATGTTTTAAAATCGTTTGCAAATGAGGTGAATAGGAGAAGCAATTTCTGCCTGTCTTCATACTGTTCTGTCTTTGCTGTCGTAAAGTAAAAGGCCCCTATTGCCAGCTAGAGTATGTGAGCATGCCAGAACGTTTGCAGCATAGCAGGCATGCTGGATCCTGTTGGAAACTACAAAAGCAGCAGATGACATGTTCTCAAGTGTCTTGATTCTGTAATAGTTGATTCCTGCAGAATTCTTGCACGTTTAATCAAGCAAATAGTAGCACTGGACTATTTAGATTGGCAAAACTATTGTCATTTTTGACAGGTGAAAATATGACAGTAATAGTATTTGATAGAGTAAAGATTTTAGTGCACATTTAGAAATGTATTATTGACTTCAAATGAACGAGTTTTGGGTAAAACGCTCTGGCCCCTTTAAGAACCCCGGGCCGTTTCTATGGTTACTACTTGTACACAAAGAGCTGGCGGCAGAAGCTGGGAAGAAAAGTGCTACTTTCACACCTTGCCAGGTTTGTGAACCACACAATAGAATATTTACGCATGAATTATAGATTAATCATGTGTGTTTTGTCGTAGACTTAATTAAGCTACTATACCTCACAACTGTTTGGCCCAACAGACTGCAACCATGCTTGAGGAATCTCAGCCAAGACCCCAAACAGGGTTAGACCCGTCCATGAACCGTCATCGACCTGCATCAGAAAAAACACAGGTTAGCACTAACGATTTTATCATGCCAGTTTGATTCTTACAATAACTAGGCTTTTTTTTTTAAACCATTTTTTTACCCAGTAAATTGACTTAACACATTTTCATTTACAGCAACGAACTGGGAAATAGTTACAGTGGAGAGAAATGAGATGATTAGGTGACCGTGTTGGTATGACGGCCAGATTGGGAATTTAGCCAGGACACAAGGGTTAACACCCCTACTATTATGATAAGTGGCACAGGATTTTTAATGACAACAGAGAGTCAAGACACCTGTTTAACGTTCCATCCGAAAGACTGCATCCTACACAGTGATTGGGGCAATGTCCCCAATCACTGCCCTGGGGCATTGTTTGGAGACCAGAGAAAATAGTTCCTCCTACTGGCCCTCCAACACCACTTCCAGCAGCATCTAGTCTCCTGTACAGCGACCGACCTGGACCAACCCTGCTTAGCTTCAGAGGCAAGCCAGCAGTGGGATGCAGAGTGGTCTGCTGCTGGCTAATTAGTAGGCCTAACTATGTGGTAATGTCAGTGTGTTTCATTCAAGAAGAGTCATTGACTAACGTTAGTCTAATGCTATATTTTCCAATAGGACATTTCACATTTATTGGCAAGCATCTTCAAGGATCTCTACACAACAGAGATTATTGGGAAAGACACAGTTGCCATTCTCACCAAGACAAGAAGGGGAGGCAACAACTACCATGACAAATATGTGGAGGATCTTCAACAGGTAGCTACCCATTCAACAACTACAAAATATAGCTAGCTAGCTATGTGCCCTCACTACCCTTTGCAAACTGTGTGTGTCTGTCTGTGTGTTGACCTTCATCAGTTTCATTTACAGATATAAAAGCCTCCTTCATTTTCTATCTAAGATAATTTAAATAAAATGTGTTTATATGCTTCAAGATTGCCTTTTTTGGTCAGGTTTTTGCAACTCATTTACCAATCACATCATGTTTTGTGTCTTATCCAATTGTCATAGGTCACTGAATTGATAGGAGTTCATTTTGAAATATATACACAAAAGCCTCCTTCAGTTTGTTCTCTGTAAAACTCGGATGGCTAAGGGTCAGTTTATTATAAAGAAGCACTGTCATCAAAGAGATGCAGAATTTTCTCTTCACTTCAGTTTGCTCTTCAATCGCTAATCTTTGGAACAAACGATTCCACTGGTACGACTCTATGCAGGAGCTAGGCCTACATTATTATTTTTTGCTGCGAATTTGCGGGTGAAATTTAATAATTGCATTAACCATGATGCGGGCCGCTATTATTTGTTTAACAACCAACCTTGTTAGCCATGTTACCTAGATGGACAACAACCTGGTCACTTGCCCAGTATGTTGGCACTGCGAAAGTTATTGGATACCTATTTCAGGTGATGTGAAAGGTAGGATTCATAGGCCTCTTAATTTAATGTTAGGGTGAGACGTTAGGGTGAGACGTTAGGGTGAGACGTTAGGGTGAGACGTTAGGGTGAGACGTTAGGTTTTGTGTTAGACATTAGGGTTGGGGTGAGGCGTGGGGGTGAGGCGTTGGGTTTTAGGGTTAGACTTTAGGGTTAGACATTAGGGTTAGTGGTAGACATGAGGGTGAATCATGAGGGTTAGTGGTAGACATGAGGGTGAATCATGAGGGTTAGTGGTAGACATGAGGGTTAGACATGAGGGTTAGACATGAGGGTTAGACATGAGGGTTAGACATGAGGGTTAGACATGAGGGTTAGGGTTGGTTAGACATTAGGGTTAGGGTTGGTGTTAGACATTAGGGTTAGGGTTGGTGTTAGACATTAGGGTTAGGGTTGGTGTTAGACATTAGGGTTAGACGTTAGGGTTGGTGTTAGGGGTAGTGGTAATCATTAGGGTTAGACATTAGGGTTAGACATTAGGGTTAGTGGTAGACTTTAGGGTTCGACATTTGTGTTCGACATTAGGGTTAGTGGTAGACTTTAGGGTTAGACTTTAGGGTTAGACTTTAGGGTTAGACTTTAGGGTTAGACTTTAGGGTTAGACTTTAGGGTTAGACATTAGGGTTAGACATTAGGGTTAGACATTAGGGTTAGTGTTCGACATTAGGGTTAGTGTTCGACATTAGGGTTAGGGTTCGACATTAGGGTTCGACATTAGGGTTAGACATTAGGGTTAGGTTTAGACATTAGTGTTAGACATTAGGTTTTGTGTTAGACATTAGGGTTAGACATTAGGGTTGGTGTTAGACATTAGGGTTAGACATTAGGGTTGGTGTTAGACATTAGGGTTAGACATTAGGGTTGGTGTTAGACATTAGGGTTAGACATTAGGGTTGGTGTTAGACATTAGGGTTAGACATTAGGGTTAGACATTAGGGTTAGACATTAGGGTTAGGTTTAGACATTAGGGTTAGACATTAGGGTTAGGTTTAGACATTAGGGTTAGACATTAGGGTTAGGTGTTGGACACGGGTTGGACACAAGGGTTGGACACAAGGGTTGGACACAAGGGTTGGACACAAGGGTTGGACACAAGGGTTGGACACAAGGGTTGGACACGGACACAAGGGTTGGGGTTAGACATTAGGGTTAGACATTAGGTTTTGTGTTAGACATTAGGTTTTGTGTTAGACATTAGGGTTGGTGTTAGACATTAGGGTTGGTGTTAGACATTAGGGTTGGTGTTAGACATTAGGGTTGGTGTTAGACATTAGGGTTGGTGTTAGACATTAGGGTTAGACTTTAGTGTGTTAGACTTTAGTGTGTTAGACTTTAGTGTGTTAGACTTTAGTGTGTTAGACTTTAGTGTGTTAGACTTTAGTGTGTTAGACTTTAGTGTGTTAGACTTTAGTGTGTTAGACATTAGGGTTAGCGGTGTGGTTAATTAGACTATATGACTTTGGGGCTAGTGAGGGTTAGGGTTAGTGCCAGCTATTGACCACTCTGCAGAGCTGCCTCCAGAACAAGATTCATGACAAGAAATGCTAACCTGCATTTGGCGCATCAGTGCAACCAATGAACATTAAGTAAGGGAAAGGAAAGGGGATACCTAGTCCAACTGAAATGTCTTCTGCATTTAACCCAACCCCTCAGAATAAAGGTCCCTGTGTTTGTGTTTTTCTACATAACTTCTCACTGCTTGAGCCTCCAGGTCCATTCAGAGTACAGCCGTCGGATGCGTGATGCTGACATGTTGGAGAACCACATCATTCAGGCTCGGGTCCAGGCCACGGCCACAGAGAGCAGGGCCCTCACCAAGGTGGTGGAGGAGGTGGGAGAGGCCTACCAACAGCTGGGTCTGCCTCCAGGTATACTGGTCTGGATCACTCTTTAATGCTGCTGTATCACTAGCCTCTAGGAGCTAGGGTATTACAAACTGTACCGTGGGATGCCTTGTGAAGGGATCACTGCAATAAGCCTTGTGCTTTGTGAAGAGATCACTGCAATAAGCCTTGTGCTTTGTGAAGAGATCACTGCAATAAGCCTTGTGCTTTGTGAAGAGATCACTGCAATACGCCTTGTGCTTTGTGAAGAGATCACTGCAATAAGCCTTGTGCTTTGTGAAGAGATCACTGCAATAAGCCTTGTGCTTTGTGAAGAGATCACTGCAATAAGCCTTGTGCTTTGTGAAGAGATCATTGCAATACGCCTTGTGCTTTGTGAAGAGATCACTGCAATACGCCTTGTGTTTTGTGTAGAGATCACTGCAAATAAGCCTTGTGAATAGATCACTGCAATAAGCTTTGTGAAGAGATCACTGCAATTGTGCTTTGTGAAGAGATCACTGCAATAAGCCCTGTGCTTTGTGAAGAGATCACTGCAATAAGCCCTGTGCTTTGTGAAGAGATCAATGCAATAAGCCCTGTGCTTTGTGAAGAGATCACTGCAATACGCCTTGTGCTTTGTGAAGAGATCACTGCAATACGCCTTGTGCTTTGTGAAGAGATCACTGCAATAAGCCTTGTGTTTTGTGAAGAGATCACTGCAATAAGCCTTGTGCTTTGTGAAGAGATCACTGCAATACGCCATTGTGCTTTGTGAAGAGATCACTGCAATACGCCTTGTGCTTTGTGAAGAGATCACTGCAATACGCCTTGTGCTTTGTGACGAGATCACTGCAATACGCCTTGTGCTTTGTGACGAGATCACTGCAATACGCCTTGTGCTTTGTGACGAGATCACTGCAATACGCCTTGTGCTTTGTGACGAGATCACTGCAATACGCCTTGTGCTTTGTGACGAGATCACTGCAATAAGCCTTGTGCTTTGTGACGAGATCACTGCAATAAGCCTTGTGCTTTGTGACGAGATCACTGCAATAAGCCTTGTGCTTTGTGACGAGATCACTGCAATACGCCTTGTGCTTTGTGACGAGATCACTGCAATACGCCTTGTGCTTTGTGTAGAGATCACTGCAATAAGCCTTGTGCTTTGTGAAGAGATCACTGCAATTGTGCTTTGTGAAGAGATCACTGCAATACGCCTTGTGCTTTGTGAAGAGATCACTGCAATACGCCTTGTGCTTTGTGACGAGATCACTGCAATACGCCTTGTGCTTTGTGACGAGATCACTGCAATACGCCTTGTGCTTTGTGACGAGATCACTGCAATACGCCTTGTGCTTTGTGACGAGATCACTGCAATAAGCCTTGTGCTTTGTGACGAGATCACGCAATAAGCCTTGTGCTTTGTGACGAGATCACTGCAATAAGCCTTGTGCTTTGTGACGAGATCACTGCAATAAGCCTTGTGCTTTGTGACGAGATCACTGCAATAAGCCTTGTGCTTTGTGACGAGATCACTGCAATACGCCTTGTGCTTTGTGACGAGATCACTGCAATACGCCTTGTGCTTTGTGTAGAGATCACTGCAATAAGCCTTGTGCTTTGTGAAGAGATCACTGCAATTGTGCTTTGTGAAGAGATCACTGCAATACGCCTTGTGCTTTGTGAAGAGATCACTGCAATAAGCCTTGTGAAGAGATCACTGCAATAAGCCTTGTGCTTTGTGAAGAGATCACTGCAATACGCTTTGTGAAGAGATCACTGCAATACGCTTTGTGAAGAGATCACTGCAATACGCTTTGTGAAGAGATCACTGCAATACGCCTTGTGCTTTGTGACGAGATCACTGCAATAAGCCTTGTGCTTTGTGACGAGATCGCTGCAATAAGCCTTGTGCTTTGTGACGAGATCACTGCAATAAGCCTTGCCACCTAAAATAAGTGTTTGTTTCCTCAGTCAGGTGGACCTTCATGTGGTGTGTTGACAACGGCCTTCTGAAGAGTAACAACTTGATCTGTCCAGAAGACTACATCACAGGACTGAACCCGCTCATCAAAGCCCCCAGAGGTACAGTAGTGTGCCCCTCCAAGCCCCCCAGAGGTACAGTAGTGTGCCCCTCCAAGCCCCCCAGAGGTACAGTAGTGTGCCCCTCCAAGCCCCCAGAGGTACAGTAGTGTGCCCCTCCAAGCCCCCAGAGGTACAGTAGTGTGCCCCTCCAAGCCCCCCAGAGGTACAGTAGTGTGCCCCTCCAAGCCCCCAGAGGTACAGTAGTGTGCCCCCCCAAGCCCCCCAGAGGTACAGTAGTGTGCCCCCCAAGCCCCCAGAGGTACAGTAGTGTGCCCCCCAAGCCCCCAGAGGTACAGTAGTGTGCCCCCCAAGCCCCCCAGAGGTACAGTAGTGTGCCCCCAAGCCCCCAGAGGTACAGTAGTGTGCCCCCAAGCCCCCCAGAGGTACAGTAGTGTGCCCCCAGAGGTACAGTAGTGTGCCCCCAGAGGTACAGTAGTGTGCCCCCAGAGGTACAGTAGTGTGCCCCCAGAGGTACAGTAGTGTGCCCCCCAGAGGTACAGTAGTGTGTAATTTAGAACAGACCATCCATTTTAAAGTACTCTGAAAACACTTTACCCTTCAGTGTAAGTCTCTTTTAACTCTGTCGTCTGTCTGTCCTCCCAGCCATGTCCCCCCCAGGCTTTGCCAAGCCGACGGTGTCCTACAACAGACACATATGCTACCTTCCCCAGGACGATGGCTACACAGTGATCCCTCCCCCAGAGCGGACAGCCCAGAGCTTGCTGGAGGAGTCAGAAACGTCCCTCACCCTTGCCTGTAGCTCAGACACCTGCACCACCCGAAGCCTACCTAGCCAGGTAGGACACAGAGGTGGTCTTGTATGAAGGCTTGTTTTGAATACTTTGAAGGGGTGGGTTAAGATTTGGGTATGGACGAGTGTCAGGTCACCACTATGTGACCTCTCCTCTGCTGGTGTTGACGAGTGTCAGGTCACCACTATGTGACCTCTGCTCTATTCCAGAAGGTGTGCCGAGTGAGGAAGCCTAAGTGGATGTATGAGCTGAGTGCTAAGAGCAGAGCAGAGGAGAGGGCTGGCCTTCAGAAACTACAGCAGAGACACAAGTTCCTGCGGAACCCCAGATTCCTTCCCCCCAACGCACACCAGGGGGGCAAGTCGCTCATCCTGCTTTGGGAAAAGGGAGACAGGGGAAGGAAGAGGCAAAAGCAGGAGAGGTAGGACTCTGTTCAGCTTCATGTGTTTGCAGAACTAGGTAGCCTAGGCTGTGTTGGTTTGGACTTGTAGCATCCCAAATGGCCCCCAATTCCCTATTACATGCACTACTTCTGACTAGTGTAGGGTGTTTCACTGGGATCAGGGAATAGGGGGCCGTTTGGAGCGGAACAATTCTCTTCTATGCTACAAGCGCAAACCGACACAGGAAGTGCAGCTCTGAATGTCTACTGCTTGGTTCTAGAAGTAATGACGTGTTGACTGACAGGATGAACTCCAGTCCATGATCCGTTTCTGACTCTATTGGTCATTCATATGTAATTATTATACGCCGGGCTGTGGGGCGGCAGGTAGCCTAGTGGATAAAGTGTTGGGCCAGTAACTGAAAGGTTGCTAGATCGAATCCCCGAGCTGACAAGGTAAAAATCTGTCGTTCTGCCCCTGAACAAGGCAGTTAACCCACTGTTCCTAGGCCGTCATTGTAAATAAGAATTTGTTCTTAACCGACTTGCCTTGTTAAATAAAGGTATAATTACATATGGGCAAGATAATCCTTCCTCAATATTAGGTGTAAATTAGTTCTATATGACTTCCTTCCTGTCTGAACATCAGTTACCCTCATACCTGACAGTCACGAATCCCTCCGAAGATGGTGCCTCTTCCTGTTCGGGCGGCGCTCGGCGGTCATCGTCGCCGGCCTACTAGCTGCCACCGATCCCCTTTTCTGTTTCATTTAGTTGTGTCTGATAAGTTGCACCTGTTTTGTGTTTAGGTTGTGATTGTGGGCTATTTAAACCCAGTAAGCCCGCCGGCTTTTGTGCGGGCTTGTTTCTCTGTTCGTTTTGTGGATGTGATATTTTCTGTATTTCTCCGGACTGTTTGTGTCCTGTTTTTGGGCCGGTCATTGTATGCGCCTGGTGTTTTGGCGTGACCTACTTTTCTCCGGAATAAATACAGTTGTCCCTTACCCTCTGTTCTCTGCGCCTGACTCCGCACCCACTACTCCTAGAAGTCGTAACACTGACCTGGAAAACTATGAGCTCAGTGAAACACCCTGGTTCAGCAAACTGCATTTATTTTCAGCAAACTTAACATGTGTAAATATTTGTATGAACAAGATTCAACAACTGGGACATAAACTGAACAAGTTCCACACACATGTGTCTAACAGAAATGGAATGATGCGTCCCTGAACAAAGGGGGTTTCAAAAGTAACAGTCAGTATCTGGTGTGGCCATTAAGTACTCCAGTGCATCTTCTCCTCATGGACTGCACCAGATTTGCCAGTTCTTGCTGTGAGATGTTACGCCACTCTTCCACCAAGGCACCTGCAAGTTCCCAGACCTTTCAGGGGGGAATGGCCCTAGCCCTCACCCTCCGATCCAAAAGGTCCCAGACGTGCTCAATGGGATTGGGATCCGGGCTCTTTGCTTGCCATGGCAGGACACTGACATTCCTGTCTTGCAGGAAATCACACACAGGACGAGCAGTAAGGCTGGTGGCATTGTCATGCTGGAGGGTCATGTCAGGATGAGCCTCCATGAAGGGTACAACATGAGTGAAGAGGACGTCTTCCCTGTAACAGACAGCGTTGAGATTGCCTGCAATGACAACCAGCTCAGTCAGATGATGCTGTGACACACCGCCCCAGACCATGACGGACCCTCCACCTCCAAATCGATTCCGCTCCAGATTACAGGCCTCAGTGTAACGCTCATTCCTTCAACAATAAATGCGAATCCGACCATCACCCCTGGTGAGACAACCGCGACTCGTCAGTGAAGAGCACTTTTTTGCCAGTCCTGTCTGGTCCAGCGACAGTGGGTTTGTGCCCATAGGCGATGTTGTTGATGTCTGGTGAGGACCTGTCTTACAACAGGCCTACAAGCCCACAGTCCAGCCTCTCTCAGCCTATTGCGGACAGTCTGAGCACTGATGGAGGGATTGTGCATTTCTGGTGTAACTTGGGCAGTTGTTTCCATCCTGTACATGTCCCGCAGGTGTGATGTTCGAATGTACCGATCCTGTGCAGGTGTTACACGTGGTCTGCCACTGCGAGGATGATCAGCTGTCCGTCCTGTCTCCCTGTAGCGCTGTCTTAGGTGTCTCACAGTACGGACATAGCAATTTATTGCCCTGGCCACATCTGCAGTCCTCTAGCAGAAATCTTTCTTTTGGTGTTTTTCAGAGTCAGTAGAAAGGCTTCTTTAGTGTCTAAGTTTTCATAACTGTGACCTTCATTTCCTACCGTCTGTAAGCTGTTAGTTTCTTAATGACCGTTCCACAGGTGCATGTTCATGAATTGTTAATGGTTCATTGACCAAACATGGGAAACAGTGTTTAAACCCTTTACAATGAAGATCTGTGAAGTTATTTGGATTTTTACTAATTATCTTTGAAAGACAGGGTCATGAAAAAGGGACTTCTCTTTTTCTGCTGAGTTTATGATCCCAGTGAAACACCCTGGATCAGCATGATGTCATGTCTATACAAATCATGATGCTTCTGTCCCAAATGGCACTCTATTCCCTATGTAGTGCACTTCTGCCCATAGGGGTCTGGTCTAAAGTAGTGAACTATATAGGAAATAAGGTGCCATTTGGGAATGCAGGCAATGAACGCTTGTGTGTTTGTTTGAGACATGATGAGAATTAGCGCCTATTGGTTTTCAGTCACTCCATCCATAGCCTGCTGGTGTAGCTGCTGTTTTCAAAGCAGAACGTAGAATAATATATAAGAAGATAGATTTAACAATGTCAAATCATCTGACCTAAGAACATGCTGACAGCACCACAGGACCATTACACCCATCATCTGTCTGAGAACATACTGACAGGACCATTACACCCATCATCTCACTGAGAACATACTGAGAGCACCACAGGACCACTACACCCATCATCTAACTGAGAACATACTGATAGTACCACAGGACCATTACACCCATCATCTGACCCTTTGCTATGAGACTTGAAATTGAGCTCAGGTGCATCCCGTTTCCATTGACCATCGTTGAGATGTTTCTACACCTCGATTGGAGTCCACCTCAGGTAAATTCAATTGATTAGACATGTTTTGGAAAGGCACACACCTGTCTATATAAGGTCCCACGGGTGACAGTGCCTATCAGAGCAAAAACCAAGCCCTGAGGTTGAAGGAATTGTCCGTAGAGCTCCAAGACAGGATTGTGTCGAGGCACAGATCTGGGGAAGGGTACCAAAAAATGTCTGCAGCATTGAAGGTCCCGAAGAACACAGTGGCCTCCATCATTCTTAAATGGAAGGTTTGGAACAACCAAGACTCTTCATAGAGCTGGCCGCCAAACTGAACAATCGGGGGAGAAAGGCCTTGGTCAGGGATGTGACCAAGAAACCCGATGGTTACTCTGACAGAGCTCCAGACGTCCTTTGTGGAGATGGGACCTTCCAGAAGGACAACCATCTATCTCTACAGTACTCCACCAATCAGGCCTTTGCGGTAGAGTGGCCAGACGGAAGCCACTCCTCAGTAAAAGGCACATGACAGCCTGCATGGAGTTAGCCAAAAGTCACCTAAAGGACTCTCAGACCTGAGAAACAACATTCTCTGGTCTGATGAAACCAAGACTGAACTCTTTGGCCTGAAGACAACGCAAGAGTGGCTTCGGGACAAGTCTCTGAATGTCCTTGAGTGGCCTAGCCAGAGCCCCATCGAACAACTTTGGAGAGACCTGAAAATACCCGTGCAGAGACACTCCTCATCCAACCTGACATACCCAAGAAGACATTTCTAAAAATGTGTTTTTGCTTCATCATTATGGGGTATTGTGTGTAGATTGATGAGGGGGAAAAAACTATTTAATTTTAGAATAAGACTAATATAAAACAACATGTGGAAAAAGTCAAGGGGTCTGAATACTTTCCGAATGCACTTTACACACCCACCAGACACCACTACGGGTTTCTTCACTCTACCCAAACCAAAAACACACTCAGTTATGTATAGAGCCATGTCTTCGTGGAATGATCTGTTACTCAGTTATATATAGAGCCATGTCATCATGGAATGCTCTGCTACCAGAGGTTACTCAGGTAAAGCAGGTTTAGCCTTACAATATGGTTTTAAATATGTTTTTTATCACAGAGCCTCCTCTTTCTGAAGCTCGCATTAACTTTTCTGTGTATAAATATATGAATATGTATATACTGTAGGAATAGTGTGTAAATACAGTAGTCATTTGTTTCTGTCTCTTGATGTCTTTTTATTATTTAATTTAATATTGTCTTGTTGTTCTTGTCTATAACTTATGTACCCTGGTGTATTTTATGTTTTGTTTGGAACCCAGGAAGAGTAGCTGCTGCATGTCAACAGCTTCTGGGGATCTATTCAACTAAACCATAACACTTCAAGGCTAACAAGCACACATTTTCTTCAAAAAATGTCAGTTTCTAGTTCCATTAGATTTTAGTTGTTACATTCCTAGAAGTCAGCTTCCTTCCATTATTGGGTGTATATCAGCGGCAGCATGGAGACAACACTAAAGTTGGAAACTAAATGTTTAAATCCTAATATGGTTAACTTAATAATTACCTGGAGTAGACATGCATGACAGATATACAGTATATTCAGGACACACAAACCTGTCTGTTTTCTGTGTCATTGTGTTTTTCATCAGTTGCCCATCCTCCAGTCTGTCTACCTATCACAGCGCAGTAAATAATGCCCCATAACCTGTCTTCATGTTGTTCCCCCCCAGATCCCCAGCTGAGCCCATCCCTGTGTTCCTGGCCAATCCACCTGTTGTCTTCTTCACTGACTATAGAGTGGGACAGGTATTTGAGGTATGTACTGACGACAGTGGGACAGGTATGAGGTATGTACTGACGACAATGGGACAGGTATTTTAGGTATGTACTGACTACAGAGTGGGACAGGTATATGAGGTACGTACTGACTACAGTGGGACAGGTATATGAGGTACATACTGACTACAGTGGGACAGGTATATGAGGTATGTACTGACTACAGTGGGACAGGTATGAGGTACGTACTGACTACAGTGGGACAGGTATATGAGGTATGTACTGACTACAGTGAAAGGTATGTGAGGTATGTACTAATGACAGTGGGACAGGTTTATGAGGTACGTACTGACTACAATGGGACAGGATTATGAGGTATGTACATACCAAAGTTGAACAGATGTATGAGGTACGTAACGGATACAGTAGGATGGATGTATGAGGTACGTACTGACTACAGTGGGACAGGTGTATGAGGTATGGTACAGAAACAAACCTTCACCTCACCTTTCCCCAGTAAAATCTCTTATCTCTTGTAGTCATAACGTTCCAGGACCGTTGGCTAGTGTTTCTCTTATCAATATATGCTCATATCTTTTAAAGTATTTTCCTTCATTATTTTCTGCCAGCCCTACCACCCTATTTGTAGAAAACTAATGAACACCAACACTTAGGCTTCTACTTCCATCTTATACTTTTACGTATTTTACGGACACTATTTTACAAGTGTTACATTTTGTTTGTTTTTAGTCCTGTCCTTCATCTACCCTTAACCTCTCCCATCTATTTCTGATGTCCATCCACTGATTTCTATTTGCCATATATTTTTAACATCCTATGGCTGGGGGCAGTATTGAGAAGCTTCGATGAATAGGGTGTCCAGAGTAAACTGCCTGCTACTCAGGCCCAGAAGCTGAGATATGCATATTATTAGTAGATGTGGATAGAAAACACTATGAAACACAGTTTCTAAAACTGTTTGAATGATGTGTGTGAGTATAACAGAACTCATATTTTACTTGCTATATTGTATTTACTTTGCCACCATGGCCTTTTTTGCCTTTACCTCCCTTCTCACCTCATTTGCTCACATTGTATATAGACTTGTTTATACTGTGTTATTGACTATGTTTGTTTTACTCCATATGTAACTCTGTGTCGTTGTATCTGTCGAACTGCTTTGCTTTATCTTGGCCAGGTCGCAATTGTAAATGAGAACTTGTTCTCAACTTGCCTACCTGGTTAAATAAAGGTTAAATAAATAAATATGGCAGGCAAAAACCTGAGAAAAAATCCAACCAGGAAGTGGGAATTCTGAGGTTTGTAGGTTTTCAAGTCTTTGCCTATCCAATATACAGTGTCTATGGGGTCATATTGCACTTCCTATGGCTTCCACTAGATGTCAACAGTCTTTAGAACCTTATTTAAGGCTTCTACTGTGAAGGGGGAGAGAATGAGAGCTGTTTCAACAAGATGTCTGGCAGAGTGCCATGAGCTCAGTCATGCACATGCCCAAGAGAGGTAGCTGTGTTCCTTTTCCTTTCTAAAGACAAAGGAATTCTCCGGTTGAAACATTATTGAAGATTTATGTTTATTTGTTTGACATGTTTCTACGAACTGTAATGGAACTTGACTTTTCGTCTGGCCTGCTCGTCGAAATTTGGATTTGTGAACTAAACGCGAGAACAAAAAGGAGGTATTTGGACATAAATTATGGACTTTTTCAAACAAAACAAACATTTATTGTGGAACTGGGATTCCTGGGAGTGCATTCTGATGAAGATCATCAAAGGTAAGTGAATATTTATAATGCTATTTCTGACTTCTGTTGACCTCACAACATGGCGGGTATCTTTATGGCTTGTTTTGGTCTCTGAGCGCTGTACTCAGATTATAGCATGGTGTGCTTTTTCGGTAAAGCTTTTTTGAAATCTGACACAGCGGTTGCATTAACTTCTTGGATATAGGGGGCGCTCTTTTAATTTATGGATAAAAAAACGTGCCCGTTTTAAGCGCAATATTATGTCACGAAAAGATGCTCGACTATGCATATAATTGGCAGCTTTGGAAAGAAAACACTAAGGTTTCCAAAACTGCAAAGATTATCTGTGAGTGCCACAGAACTCATGCTACAGGCGAAACCAAGATGAAACTTCAACCAGGAAATGGGCAGAATTTTTGAAGCTCTGTTTCCCTTTGTCTCATTATATGGCTGTGAATGCGCCGGGAATGAGCCTGCCCTTTCTATCATTTCTCCAAGGTGTCTGCAGCATTGTGACGTATTTGTAGGCATATCATTGGAAGATTGGCCATAAGAGACTACATTTACCAGGTGTCCGCCCGGTGTCCTTTGTCTAACTTGGTGCGTGATCTACAGTCATCCAGTGATTGAGAGGAGAGGAGGCTTTCAACTAACGATAAATCATGAAGAGATGTGAAAAACACCCTGAGGATTGATTCTAAACAACGTTTACCATGTTTCAGTCGATATTATGGTGTTAATTTGGAAAAAAGTTTGGCGTTTTGAATACTGAATTTTCTGTTTTTTTTGGTAGCCAAACGTGACGCACCAAACTGAGCAATTTCTCCTAAACAAATAATCTTTCAGGAAAAACTGAGCATTTGCTATCTGAGTCTCCTCATTGAAAACATCTGAAGTTCTTCAAAGATAATGATTTTATTTGAATGATTTTCTGTTTTTTGTGAAAATGTTGTCTGCTGATGCTAACGCTAAATGCTACGCTAGCCACGCTAGCTGTTACACAAATGCTTATTTTGCAATGGTTGTGAAGCATATTTTGAAAATCTGAGATGAGTGTTAACAAAAGGCTAAGCTTGAGAGCTAGCATATTCATTTCATTTGCGATTTTCATGAATAGTTAACGTTGCGTTATGGTAATGAGCTTGAGGCTGTATTCACGATCCCGGATCCGGGATGGCTCGACGCAGGAAGTTAAGGAGAAGTTTATCTAAAGTTCCATGCATAACACTTGTATCTTTTTATCAATATTTATTATGAGTATTTCTGTAAATTGATGTGGCTCTCTGCAAAATCACTGGATGTTTTGGAAGCAAAACATTATTGAACATAATGCGCCAATGTAAACAGATTTTTGGATATAAATATGAACTTTATCTAACAAAACATACATGTATTGTGTAACATGAAGTCCTATGAGTGCCATCTGATGAAGATCATCAAAGGTTAGTGATTCATTTTATCTCTTTCTGCTTTTTGTAACTCTCTTTGGCTGGAAAATGGCTGCGTTTTTCTGTGACTAGGTGCTGACCTAACAAAATCGCATGGTATGCTATTGTCGTAAAGCCTTTTTGAAATCGGACACTGTGGTGGGATTAACAACATATTTATATTTTAAAATAGTGTAAAATACATGTATGTTTGAGGAATTTTAATTATGAGATTTCTGTTTGAATTTGGCGCCCTGCACTTTCACTGGCTGTTGTCATATCGATCCCGTTAACGGGATCTCAGCCGTGAGAAGTTTCTGTGCTGTTTCACAAAAGTTCTGAACCTATATACATTTTACGGACAAAGTATATTTTACATGAGTTATCTTGTTATTAGTCCCACCCTTCAGTTCCATTCAACCCCACCCATCTATCTCTTAACACCATCCAGTTTTGATTTCTATTTTCCATTTTTCAACGGTGCTGTGATGTTTCACAAAAGTTCTGAACCTTTATATTCCCATAGTCTCTACAGATTTTGCTAAGAGTATTATTATATTATTGATCAATTGACTATGACTTTTCAAATCACCCAGTAGTGCTTTCTGCAGCATTAGTTCAAAGTAATGTTGCAATTCTTCATCCATTACTGGACCTGTGCCCAAAAACAAGCTTCATATGGACTGGACCAAAACAAACAATCTAATGACTGCACAAAATGTGCAGAGCTGGGAAGGTTGTTTATTTATTTGATTTATTTCACCTTTTTTTTAACCAGGTAGGCTAGTTGAGATCAAGTTCTCATTTACAACTGCGACCTGGCCAATATAAAGCATATCAGTGTGAACAGACAACACAGAGTTACACATGGAGTAAACAATTAACAAGTCAATAACACAGTAGAAGAAAAAAAAGTCTATATACATTGTGTGCAAAAGGCATGAGGAGGTAGGCAAATAATTACAATTTTGCAGATTAACACTGGAGTGATAAATGATCAGATGGTCATGTACAGGTAGAGATACTGGTGTGCAAAAGAGCAGAAAAGTAAATAAATAAAAACAGTATGGGGATGAGGGAGGTAAATTGGGTGGGCTATTTACCGATGGACTATGTACAGCTGCAGCGATCGCTTTAGCTGCTCAGATAGCAGATGTTTGAAGTTGGTGAGGGAGATAAAAGTCTCCAACTTCAGCGATTTTTGCAATTCGTTCCAGTCACAGGCAGCAGAGAACTGGAAGGAAAGGCGGCCAAATGAGGTTTTGGCTTTAGGGATGATCAGTGAGATACACCTGCTGGAGCGCTACGGGTGGGTGTTGCCATCGTGACCAGTGAACTAAGGCGGAGCTTTACCTAGCATGGACTTGTAGATGACCTGGAGCCAGTGGGTCTGGCGACGAATATGTAACGAGGGCCAGCCGACTAGAGCATACAGGTCGCAGTGGTGGGTGGTATAAGGTGCTTTAGTAACAAAAAGGATGGCACTGTGTTAAACTGCATCCAGTTTGCTGAGTAGAGTATTGGAAGCTATTTTGTAGATGACATCGCCAAATTCGAGGATCGGGAGGATAGTCAGTTTTACTAGGGTAAGTTTGGCGGCGTGAGTGAAGGAGGCTTTGTTGCGGAATAGAAAGCCGACTCTAGATTTGATTTTAGATTGGAGATGTTTGATATGAGTCTGGAAGGAGAGTTTGCAGTCTAGCCAGACACCTAGGTACTTATAGATGTCCACATATTCTAGGTCGGAACCATCCAGGGTGGTTGTAGCCCCCTTATACTGTATATAACATTCAATTGGTTGGAAGAATTTTGTATAATTTAAATTGAAAAGTTCATAAACCATGTGCCAAGGAATCACTACATCGAATCTCTTCCCAACTATTTCGCAATCTATAGTGCCTTCGGAAAGTATTCAGACCCCTTGACTTTTTCCACATTTTGTTACGTTACAGCCTTATTCTCAAATGTATTAAGTAGTCCCCCCCCCATCAACCTACACACAATACCCCATAATGACTAAGCAAATCAGGTTTTGAAATTTTTAGTAATTTATTAAAAATAATCTATCACTTTTGCATTAGTATTCATCCCCTTTACTTAGTACTTTGTTGACGCACCTTTGGCAGCGATTACATCATTGAGTCTTCTTGGGTATGATGCTACAAGCTTGGCACACCTGTATTTGGAGAGTTTTTCCCATTCTTCTCTGCAGATCCTCAAGCTCTGTCAGGTTGGACGGGGAGTGTTGCTGCACTTCTTTGCTTTATCTTGGCCAGGTTGCAGTTGTAAATCAGAACTTGTTCTCAACTGGCCTACCTGGTTAAATTTTAAGGTGAAATGTATATATATATATATTTTTGAACGTCTGGGCTCTGGCTAGGCCACTCAAGAACATTCAGAGACTTGTCCTGAAGTCACTCCTGCATTGTCTTGGCTGTGTGCTTAGGGTCATTGTCCTGTTGGAAGGTGAACCTTCACCCCCAGTTTGAGGTCCTGAGCGCTCTGGAGCAGGTTTTCATCAAGGATCTCTCTGTACTTTGCTCCGGTTATCTTTCCCTCGATCCTGACTAGTCTCCCAGTCCTTGCCGCTGAAAAACATCCCCACAGCATGATGCTGCCACCACCATGCTTCACCGTAGGGATAGTGCCAGGTATACTCCAAGCGTGATGCTTGAAATTAAGGCCAAATAGCTCAGTCTTGGTTTCATCAGACCAGAGAATCTTGTTTCTGATGATCTGAGAGTCTTTAGGTGCCTTTTGGCAAATTCCATGCAGGCTGTCATGTGCATTTTACCGTCTGGCCACTCTAGCATAAAGGTCTGATTGGTGGAGTGCTGCAGAGATGGTTGTCCTTCTGGAAGGTTCTCCCATCTCCACAGAGGATCTCTGGAGCTCTGTCAGAGTGACTATCAGGTTCTTGGTCACCTTCCTGACCTAGGCCACTCTCCCCGATTGCTCAGTTTGGCCAGCTCTAGGAAGAGTCTTGGTGGTTCCAAACATCTATTTAAAGAGTGATGGAGGCCACTGTGTTCTTGGAGACCTTCAATACGGCAGGAATGTTTTGGTACCCTTCCCCAGATCTGTGCCTCAACACAATCCTGTCTTGGAGCTCTACAGACAATTCCTTCAACCTCATGGCTTGGTGTTGGCTTTGACATGCACTGTCAACTGCGGGACCTTATATAGACAGGTGTGTGCTTTTCCAAATCATGTCCAATCAATTGAATATACCACAGGTGGTCTCCAATCAAGTTGTAGAAACATCCCAAGGGTGATCAATGGAAACAGGATGAACCTGACCTCAATTTCAAGTCCCATAGCAAAGTTGCTAACTTAACAAAATGTGGAAAAAGTTGAGGGGTCTAAATAGTTTCCTCAGGCACTGTGTCTACATGTTGTCATAACATTCCAGGACTGTTGTCTAGTGTTTCTCTTGTCATTGTACTCATAAGATCTCTGATATTCCCTGGTTTTGTTGAACTACAACCCTGTGATTCTGGTTCACCAAGGCTTCAATAAACGACGACAGTGGAATCCATTATTTGCAACGATTGACCTCTCCCTCTCCTCTCCTCTTCCTCCTTCAGACTACAGTGGAGCTGAGGAACATGACTGCTACCAGCCGACATGTCCGGGTCCTCCCCCCCACCACCCCTCACTTCTCCCTGGGTCTCGGTCAGTGCTCTAACCCCCCCCAACCACCCCTCACTTCTCCCTGGGTCTCGGTCTGTACTCTAACCTCCCCCACCACCCCTCCCTTCTCCCTGGGTCTCGGTCAGTACTCTAACCTCCCCCCACCACCCCTCACTTCTCCCTGGGTCTCGGTCAGTACTCTAACCCCCCACCACCCCTCACCTCCTCTAACCCCCCTACCACCACTAACCCTAACCTTCCCCCTTCCCTTCCCCTAACCCTCCCCCACCACTAACCCTAAACACCACCCCCTCCCTCTGTCTATGTTTCAGGAACATATCCAGTGTTTTATAGGGGCGTTTCAGGAACGTATCCAGTGTTTTATAGGGGCGTTTCAGGAACGTATCCAGTGTTTTATAGTGGGGGCGTTTCAGGAACGTATCCAGTGTTTTATAGGGGCGTTTCAGGAACGTATCCAGTGTTTTATAGGGGCGTTTCAGGAACGTATCCAGTGTTTTATAGGGGCGTTTCAGGAACGTATCCAGTGTTTTATAGGGGCGTTTCAGGAACGTATCCAGTGGTTTATAGGGGAGTTTCAGGACATATGAATTGGTATGGAAAACATATATTCATAAATGTAACTGTTACCTGAAGGAGGGAACGAGGTATCAACGACCAATCATATTCACCTGAAAAAAGTGAAATCACACCCAACAGGCCAATGCATGCCCGAGCCCGGCCTCAGAAGTCCTCCTTCCTGGCTAATACCGGGGCTTGCATTCATTTCCTCAATTCAGTACTGCACTTCAGCATGCCCAAAATCCCCTGTTTTCACTGGGGCAAAATATGTTATACATTTTTTCCTCCTTCAGGAAACGGTAGTTATATTTATAACTGTACGTTCCCTTTCAGTCGTCATTTGGTTTAACCTCTTATGGCTGCATCCCTTGTTCTCAATTTCCGCCTGAAGACATACCCTAATCTAACTGCCTGTAGCTCAGCCCCAGAGGCAAGGATATGCATATTCTTGGTATCATTTGAATGGAAACATTCTGAAGTTTGTGGAAATGTTAATTGAATGTAGGAGAATATAACACAGTAGATCTGTTGGAAGAAAAGAGAAAGAAAGAGCATACGTTTTTTATTGTTGTAGCATCATCTTTCACATGTACTAGAATAGGATGCTGGAGATAATTTTGATGGATAACACAAGAGGGCAACTGTAGGTGTGCAAAGTTTCAGACTGATAACTTCATGAATGAGTGAGCTACATGACATTTAGCATGAAGTCAACCAGGTGTCCCACACAAGTTGTCCAAATGTACCCAAGTGGCCGAATTGGTGAAATGACCTATAGCTATATACAACAGTGCAAATAACTATATACAACATATCAAAAAGCAATTCTAACACACAAAAAAAAAAATATAAAAAATGTAAATTCTTTTCAATAAAAACAGTACACCCTTTGGAAGTCCTCTACACAATATTTTGCTGCCTGTGCCATGTCCCATAGCAGTCTCTTTCTGATGTAAAGCAGAGGCAAACTGAACAAGTGGTGCAGGTCATGCGACACAGAACACAACGACGCCTCCATGCTATGCCCTTTTGGCCCTGAGGCACAGTCATGCCTGCAGTAATGAACTGTGGCATATGAACACTACTGGAGACAGGAGTAGAGGGGGCAGAGGTAGAGCGGGCAGCTTGGCACCAGGGGCTCCCAGTCGGAGTTGCTATCACTGTGAAAGAAAACATAAACAAAAATATTTGTATTGTATGAGCCTTTTATCATCACATAAAATAAACAGATGTATTGTATAGAGCAGAGGGAACAGTCACTAAGGTGAAGTGCTGTTCCATTCAACTCCAGCCATTGTTGTGGGCCTGCCCTCCCCCGAAGCGCACCCAATGGCTATTTCATATGGAAATGGAGAGGAGTAGCAAGCGCAGTGGCCATGTGTGTGTTTGCTGTTCTACTCCATTCCATTTGAATAAAAAAATTGAAAATGTATGTATCTGAGATCTGATATATACAAACAAACCACACATTTCATTGCAAAATATGTATATATAAAAAAATATATATATACACTGCTCAAAAAAATTAAGGGAACACTAAAATAACACATCCTAGATCTGAATGTATTAAATACTTATTTCTTTACATAGTTGAATGTGCTGACAACAAAATCACACAAATTATCAATTGAAATCAAATTTATCAACCCATGGATCTGAATTTGGAGTCACACTCAAAATTAAAGTGGAAAACCACACTACAGGCTGATCCAACTTCGATGTAATGTCCTTAAAACAAGTCAAAATTAGGCTCAGTAGTGTGTGTGTGTGGCCTCCACGTGCCTGTATGACCTCCCTACAACGCCTGGGCATGCTCCTGATGAGGTGGCGGATGGTCTCCTAAGGGATCTCCTCCCAGACCTGGACTAAAGCATCCGCCAACTCCTGGACAGTCTGTGGTGCAATGGTGGATGGAGCGAGACATGTCCCAGATGTGCTCAATTGGATTCAGGTCTGGGGAACGTGCGGGCCAGTCCATAGCATCAATGCCTTCCTCTTGCAGGAACTGCTGACACACTACAGCCACATGAGGTCTAGCATTGTCTTGCATTAGGAGGAACCCAGGGACAACCGCACTAGTATATGGTCTCACAAGGGGTCTGAGGATCTCATCTCGGTACCTAATGGCAGCCAGGCTATCTCTGGTGAGCACATGGAGGGCTGTGCGGCCCCCCCAAAAAATGCCACCCCACACCATGACTGACCCATCACCAAACCGGTCATACTGGAGGATGTTGCAGGCAGCAGAACGTTCTCCACGGCGTCTCCAGAGTCTGTCACATGTGCTCATCTGTGAAGAGCACAGGGCGCCAGTGGCGAATTTGCCAATCTTGGTGTTCTCTGGCAAATGCCAAACGTCCTGCACGGTGTTGGGCTGTAAGCACAACCCCCACCTGTGGACGTCGGGCCCTCATACCACCCTCATGGAGTCTGTTTCTGACCGTTTGAGCAGACACATGCACATTTGAGGCCTGCTGGAGGTAATTTTGTAGGGCTCTGGCAGTGCTCCTTGTACAAAGGCGGAGGTAGCGGTCCTGCTGCTGGGTTGTTGCCCTCCTATGGCCGCCTCCACGTCTCCTGATGTACTGGCCTGTCTCCTGGTATCGCCTCCATGCTCTGGACACTACGCTGACAGACACAGCAAACCTTCTTGCCACAGCTCTCATTGATGTGACATCCTGGATGAGCTGCACTACCTGAGCCACTTGTGGCTCAGGTAGACTCCGTCAAATGCTACCACTAGAGTGAAAGCACCGCCAGCATTCAAAAGTGACCAAAACATCAGCCAGGAAGCATAGGAACTGAGAAGTGGTCTGTGATTATCACCTGCAGAACCACTCCTTTTATTGGGAGAGGTCTTGCTAATTGCCTATTTCCACCTGTTGTCTATTCCATTTGCACAACAGCATGTGCAATTTATTGTCAATCAGTGTTGCTTCCTAAGTGGACAGTTAGATTTCACAGAAGTGTGATTGACTTGGAGTTACATTGTGTTGTTTAAGTGTTCCCTTTGTTTTTTTGAGCAGTGTGTAGATATATATACAGTGGGGCAAAAAAGTATTTAGTCACCCACCAATTGTTCTCATTGCCAACAAAGGGTATATAACAAAGTATTGAGAAACTTTTGTTATTGACCAAATACTTATTTTCCACCAAAATTTGCAAATAAATTCATTAAAAATCCTACAATGTGATTTTCTGGATTTGTTTTCTCATTTTGTCTGTCATAGTTGAAGTGTACATATGATGAAAATTACAGGCCTCATCTTTTTAAGTGGGAGAACTTGCACAATTGGTGTCTGACTAAATACTTTTTTGCCCCACTGTATATATATATTTATATTTCATAAAACTGCATTAGCACTTACCCTTCCAGAAGTACGTCCTGTCCTTGCAGAAACAGCTCCACAGCTCCTGTTTGAATCATAACACTCAACGATTCCTCAAACAAAAAATCTCTCACTTTCCCGATCAATCTCTTCTATAATCTGGTGCAATTACTTAGACTTGGACTTCGCTTTTCCTGATTTATTCGCCATGATGTCTTCAATGAAATCGTTGAAAATACAACTTTCCAAAATACTACTGCGTGTAACAAGCGTCACAGCAACTCCTCTGATAGTCAAGGCGAGAATGGAGTTCGTTACGCGTGCATTTACAAACAAGGAATGGTGGTCCAACCCAAAACCATTACATTCTGGCATTTACCTCAGCTCATTGGCGATCTACCCAGCTAGATTTCAAGAAGATCAGTGGTCATTGGGCAGAAATACAGTCAATCAACGAAGCTTCGCTAAAATTATTGGTGCGCAAGGTAGTCATTGCTCGTTGTCTTCAAATCAGCTCACTTCGGTCAATACTCCCCGCAAAAAAAACAATGAAGTTTGGCTGTGTTGCAAACATCCAGAGGAATGCACTGAAACCAACCATGACTAGATAAACAATTGTTTACAGTTTGTAATTACGTCGAATGCTCCGTAAAAAATTGATAGAGATGGAATTCATGGCACACACGGGTCACAAAATGTTTCGATTTAGGCTATAAAAATGGATTTTATCATAGAAAACGGCACTTCATTTGATCACTGGGACCCTCAGGAAGAGAAATAACTGACCTCTAAACAGGTCAACATTCACAAGGCCGAAGGGCCAGACTGATTAACAGGACGTGTAATCAGAGCATGCGTGGACCAACTGGCAAGTGTCTTCACTGGCATTTTCAACCTCTCCCTGAACGAGTCTGTAATGCCTACGTGTTTCAAGCAGACCACCATAGTCCCTGTGCCCATGAAAGCGAAGGTAACCTGCCTTAATTACTACCGCCCCGAAGCACTCACGTCGGTAGCCAGGAATTTCTTTGGAAGGCTGGTCATGGCTCACATCGACACCATCCCTAGACCCACTCCAAATTGTATACCGCCCCAACCGATCCACAGATGACACAATCTCAATTGCACTCCAGACTGCCCTTTCCCACCTGGACAAAAGGAACACCTATGTGAGAATGCTGTTCATTGACTACAGATCAGTGTTCAATACCATAGTGCCAACAAAGCTCATCACTAAGCTACGGACTCTGGGACTAAACACCTCCCGGTGGATCCTGGACTTCCTGACAGGTCGTCCCCAGGTGGTGAGGGTAGGTAGCAACACATCTGCCATGCTGATCCTCAACACTGGAGCTCCCCAGGGGTGCGTTCTCAATCCCCTCTGGTACTCCCTGTTCACCCATGACTGCCAAGGACAACTCCAACAGCATCATTAAGTTTGCTGACGACACAACAGTGGTAGGCCTGATCACTGACAACGATGAGACCGCCTATAGGGAGGAGGTCAGACTGCCAGGACAACAAACTCTCCCGCAATGCGAGCAAGACAAAGGAGCTGATCGTGGACTACAGGAAAAGGACTGTTGAACAAGCCCCCATTCACATCGACTGGGCTGTAGTGGAGCGAGTCGAGAATTTCAAGTTCCTTGGTGTCCACATCACCAACAAACTTTCATGGTCCAAACTCACCAAGACAGTCGTAAAGAAGGCACGGCAACACCTTTTCCCCCTCAGGAGACGAAAAAATGGGTCCCCAGATCCTCAACAAAAATCTACAGCTGCACCAGGGAGAGCATTCTGACCGGTTGCATCACCACCTGGCATGGCAATTGCTCAGCATCTGACCGTAAGGCGCTACAGAGGGTAGTGCATAATGTCAAGTATATCACTGGGGCCAAGCTTCCTTCCATTCAGCACCTATATACTAGGCGGTGTTAGAGGAAGGTCTAGAAAATTGTCAAAGACTCCAGGCACCCAAGTCATAGACTGTTCTCTCTGCTACCGCACGGCAAGCTATATTAGAGCATCACCTCTGGGTCCAAAAGGCTCCATAACCGCTTCTACCCCCAAACCATAAAACTGCTGGACAACTAATCAAATGGCTACCTGGACTATTTACATTGACACCCGCCTTTGTTATTACACTGCTGCTACTTGCTGTTTATTATCTTTGCATAGTCACTTCACCCCTACCTACATGTACAAATGACCTCGACTAACCTGTAGCCCAGCACATTGACTGTATATAGCCACGTTATTGTTATTTTATTGTGTTACAGTTGATTTTATTTTTTACTTTAGTTTTTAGTAAATATTTTCTGAAAACCATTTCTTGAACCAGTGTTGGTTAAGGGGTTGTAAGTAAGCATTTCACGTAAGGGCTACACCTGTTGTAGTCGGCACATGTGACAAATACAATAGGATTTGAATTGATTTAGTGTTCCATTATTAAAGTGACCAGTGATTCCATGTCTATGTATACAGGGCAGCAGCCTCTAAGGTGCAGGGTTGAGTAACCGGGTGGAAGCCGTGATGGCTAATTTAACACTCTGATGTCCTTGAGATAGAAGCTGTTTTCCAGTCTCTCTGTCCCAGCTTTGATGCACCTGTACTGACCTCGTCTTCTGGATGATAGCGGGGTGAACAGGCCGTGTCTCGGGTGGTTGATGCCCTTGATGATTTTCTTGACCTTCTTGTGACACCGGGTGCTGTAGATGTCCTGGAGGGCAGGCAGTGTGCCCGCGGTCATGCGTTGGGCAGACCGCACCACCCTCTGGAGAGCCCTGTGGTTGTGGACGGTGCAGTTGCCGTACCAGGCAGCGATACAGCCCGATAGGATGCTCTCAATGGTGCATCTGTAGAAGTTTGTGAGGGTCTTAGGGGACAAGCTGAATGTTTTCAGCCTCCTGAAGGTCTTCACTGTGTGGGTGGACCATTTCAGATTGTCAATGATGTGTACGCTGAGAAACTTGAAGCTTTTTAGCTTCTCCACTGCAGTGCCATCGATGTGGGGGAGTGCTCCCTCTGCTGTCTCCTGAAGTCCACGATCAGCTCCTTAATTTTGTTGACGTCGAGGGAGAGGATATTTTCCTGGCGCCAAACCGCCAGTGCCCTCACCTCCTCCCTGTGATAATGCATCAGACCTACAGCATGAACCTCAGTCCTACTGTTTTTATTAGTGTAATGTTACATAGGCTTACATTTTTGAAGTCAGCTGTAGAGAGAGTCTATTTACACCAGATGATAAATAGTGAAGTGAAGAACAAACACCATTGTAAATACAACCCATATTTATGTTTATTTATTTTCCCTTTTGTACTTTAACCATTTGCACATCGTTACATCAATGTATATACAGTTGAAGTCGGAAGTTTACAGACACACTCAGGTTGGAGTCATTAAAAATCGTTTTTCAACCACTCCACAAATATCTTGTTAACAAACTATAGTTTTGGCAAGTCGGTTAGGACATCTACTTTGTGCATGACACAAGTAATTTGTCCAACAATTGTTTACAGACAGATTACTTCACTTATAATTCACTGTATCACAATTCCAGTGGGTCAGAAGTTTACATACACTAAGTTGACTGGGCCTTTAAACAGCTTGGAAAATGATGTCATGGCTTTAGAAGCTTCTGATAGGCTAATTGACATATTTCGAGTCAATTGGAGGTGTACCTAGGGCTTGAAATACATCCACAACTTCAAACTCAGTGCCTCTTTGCTTGACATCATGGGAAAATCAAAAGAAATTAGCCAAGACCTCAGAAAAAAAATTGTAGACCTCCACAAGTCTGGTTCATCATTGGGAGCAATTGCCAAACGCAAGTTTGCGTACCACAATAGTACGCAAGTATAAACACCATGGGACCACACAGCCATCATACCGCTCAGGAAGGAGACGCGTTCTGTCTCCTAGAGATGAACGTACTTTGGTACGAAAAGTGAAAATCAATCCCAGAACAACAGCAAATGACCTTGTGAAGATGCTGGAGGAAACGGGTACAAAATATCTATATCCACAGTAAAACGAGTCCTATATTGACATAACCTGAAAGGCCGCTCAGCAAGGAAGAAGCCACTGCTCCAAAACCGCCATAAAAAAGCCAGACTACGGTTTGCAACTGCACATGGGGACAAAGATCGTACTTTTTGGAGAAAAGTCTTCTGGTCCGATGAAACAAAAATAGAACTGTTTGGCCATAATGACCATCGTTATGTTTGGAGGAAAAAGGGGGAGGCTTGCAAGCCGAAAAACACTATCCCAACCGTGAAGCACGGGGGTGGCAGCATCATGTTGTGTGGGTTCTTTGCTGCAGGAGGGACTGGTGCACTTCACAAAATAGATGGCGTGATGAGGACAGAAAATTGTGGAAATATTGAAGCAACATCTCAAGACATCAGTCAGGAAGTTAAATCTTGGTCGCAAACTGTTTTCCAAATGGACAATTACCCCAAGCATACTTCCATTGTTGTGGCAAATTGGCTTAAGGACTACAAAGTCAAGGTATTGGAGTGGCCATCACAAAGCCCTGACCTCAATCCCATTGAAAATTTGTGGGCAGAACTGAAAAGGAGGCCTACAAACCTGACTCAGTTACACCAGCTCTGTCAGGAGGATGGGCCTCATGCTTCTACACCTGCATTGTTTGCTGTTTGGGGTTTTAGGCTGGGTTTCTGTACAGCACTTTGATATATCAGCTGATGTAAGAAGGGCTATATAAATACATTTGATTTATTTCGGCGACTCAAAACGTTTGATCCAAGTCAAACAATTTAAAGGCAATGCTACCAAATAATAATTGAGTGTATGTGAACTTCTGACCCACAGAGAATGTGATTAAATAAATTAAAGCTGAAATAAATAATTATATTATTCTGACATTTCACATTCTTAAAATAAAGTGGTGATCCTAACTGACCTAAGACAGGGAATTTTTTACTAGGATTAAATGTCAGGAATTGTGAAACTGATTTTAAATGTATTTGGCTAAGGTGTATGTAAACCTCTGACTTCAACTGTATACATAATATGACATTTGTAATGTCTTTGTTCTTTTGGAACTTTTGTGAGTAATGTTTACTGTTCATTTTTGTTGTTTATTTCACTTTTGTTTATTATCTACTTCACTTGCTTTGGCAATGCTAACATATGTTTCCCATGCCAATAAAGATCAATGCTAACATATGTTTCCCATGCCAATAAAGATCAATGCATGCCAATAAAGATCAATGCTAACATATGTTTCCCATGCCAATAAAGATCAATGCTAACATATGTTTCCCATGCCAACAAAGATCAATGCTAACATATGTTTCCCATGCCAACAAAGATCAATGCTAACATATGTTTCCCATGCCAACAAAGATCAATGCTAACATATGTTTCCCATGCCAACAAAGATCAATGCTAACATATGTTTCCCATGCCAACAAAGATCAATGCTAACATATGTTTCCCATGCCAATAAAGATCAATGCTAACATGCCAATAAAGATCAATGCTAACATATGTTTTTGCCAATAAAGATCAATGCAATAAAGATCAATGCTAACATATGTTTCCCATGCCAATAAAGATCAATGCTAACATATGTTTCCCATGCCAATAAAGATCAATGCTAACATATGTTTCCCATGCCAATAAAGATCAATCAATCAATGCATGCCAATAAAGATCAATGCTAACATATGTTTCCCATGCCAATAAAGATCAATGCTAACATATGTTTCCCATGCCAACAAAGATCAATGCCAACAAAGATCAATGCTAACATATGTTTCCCATGCCAATAAAGATCAATGCTAACATATGTTTCCCATGCCAATAAAGATCAATGCTAACATATGTTTCCCATGCCAATAAAGATCAATGCTAACATATGTTTCCCATGCCAATAAAGATCAATGCATGCCAATAAAGATCAATGCTAACATATGTTTCCCATGCCAATAAAGATCAATGCTAACATATGTTTCCCATGCCAACAAAGACCAATGCTAACATATGTTTCCCATGCCAATAAAGATCAATGCTAACATATGTTTCCCATGCCAATAAAGCCCCTTGAATTGAATTGAAATACAACTGCGGTCTTAATGATTCTGAGTAAAGAGGAGATAATGTTGAGTCCCAAATATCACCCTATTCCCTATATATTGCACTAAAGTCCTGGTCAAGAGTAGTGCACTATACATGTAATAGGATGCTGTATGGGATGCAGTCACTGACGGTGTTGTGTCATCAGGAAGGTTTCCAGGCGAGGGGGGTATCGTAGCCCCTGGGATGTCCTGCCAGTACACGGTACTGTTTGCTCCAGACTCCCTGGCTGACTACCAAGACTTCCTGGTTGTAGAGACTCAGGCCCAATACCCACTGCTGGTTCCCATCGAGGCCCGCAGACCGCCACCTATACTGACACGTGAGTGGTCCTAACCTCCACCCATACTGACACGTGAGTGGTCCTAACCTCCGCCCATACTGACACGTGAGTGGTCCTAACCTCCTCCCATACTGACACGTGAGTGGTCCTAACCTCCGCCCATACTGACACGTGAGTGGTCCTAACCTCCACCCATACTGACACGTGAGTGGTCCTAACCTCCGTGAGTGGTCCTAACCTCCCATACTGACACGTGAGTGGTCCTAACCTCCTCCCATACTGACACGTGAGTGGTCCTGACCCCCCCCTCCCATACTGACACCTGAGTGGTCCTAACCTCCCATACTGACACCTGAGTGGTCCTGCCCCCTCCCATACTGACAGCTGAGTGGTCCTGCCCCCTCCCATACTGACAGGTGAGTGGTCTTAACCTCCTATACGGACACCTGAGTGGTCCTGACCCCCTCCCATACTGACACCTGAGTGGTCCTGACCCCCTCCCATACTGACACCTGAGTGTTCCTGACCCCCTCCCATACTGACACCTGAGTGGTCCTAACCTCCCATACTGACACCTGAGTGGTCCTAACCTCCCATACTGACACCTGAGTGGTCCTGACCTCCTCCCCTACTGACAGCTGAGTGGTTCATACTACCTAACAAGCAATGATGTTATGATCATTGATTGCTCCGTGTAGCGTAGCCTAATGCAGTACACCTCTAACCAAAGAAAATTGAAAACAGAATAAAAAGTGTACTTAGTTAGTGATTAAGCTCATTCTACCACACACCCTTATGTGTACTGACTTGGTTTGTCCCTCTGTCTTGTGCCCGCCCAGTGCCCAGTGTTCTGGACTGTGGCTACTGTCTGGTAGGAGGGGTGAGATTCAGAGAGTTCCTGTGTTGTAATGAGGGTCTCAGTGCTGGAACCTTCTGCATCCTCCCCCGGAGACAGTGGCCCGCCTCCAACATCAGGGTAAATACAATCACCTCTGGGTTAGGGTTAGAGGTCAAAGGGTAAATACAATCACCTCTGGGTTAGGGTTAGAGGTCAAAGGTTAGAAGGTGAAAAAAAAATCCTCCATCTGTCTGATCAACAGGTTTCATATGATGTCTGTAGGACAGGGTTATATTATGGTCTGTAGGACAAGGTTATATTATGGTCTGTATAACAGGGTTATATTATGGTCTGTAGGACAGGGTTATATTATGGTCTCTAGGACAGGGTTATATTATGGTCTGTAGGACAGGGTTATATTATGGTCTGTAGCACAGGGTTATATTATGGTCTGTAGGACAGGGTTATATTATGGTCTGTAGGACAAGGTTATATTATGGTCTGTAGCACAGGGTTATATTATGGTCTGTAGGACAGGGTTATATTATGGTCTGTAGGACAGGGTTATATTATGGTCTGTAGGACAGGGTTATATTATGGTCTGTAGGACAAGGTTATATTTTGGTCTGTAGGACAGGGTTATATTATGGTCTGTAGGACAAGGTTATATTTTGGTCTGTAGGACAGGGTTATATTATGGTCTGTAGGACAGGGTTATATTATGGTCTCAAGGACAGGGTTATATTATGGTCTCAAGGACAGGGTTATATTATGGTCTGTAGGACAAGGTTATATTATGGTCTGTAGGACAGGGTTATATTATGGTCTATTATGGTCACAGGGTTATATTATGGTCTGTAGGACAGGGTTATATTATGGTCTGTAGCACAGGGTTATATTTTGGTCTGTAGGACAGGGTTATATTATGGTCTGTAGGACAGGGTTATATTATGGTCTGTAGGACAGGGTTATATTATGGTCTGTAGGACAGGGTTATATTATGGTCTGTAGGACAGGGTTATATTATGGTCTGTAGGACAAGGTTATATTTTGGTCTGTAGGACAGGGTTATATTATGGTCTGTAGGACAAGGTTATATTTTGGTCTGTAGGACAGGGTTATATTATGGTCTGTAGGACAGGGTTATATTATGGTCTCAAGGACAGGGTTATATTATGGTCTCAAGGACAGGGTTATATTATGGTCTGTAGGACAGGGTTATATTATGGTCTGTAGGATAGGGGTATATTATGGTCTGTAGGACAGGGTTATATTATGGTCTGTAGTACAGGGTTATATTATGGTCTGTAGGACAGGGTTATATTATGGTCTGTAGGACAGGGTTATATTATGGTCTGTAGTACAGGGTTATATTATGGTCTGTAGGACAGGGTTATATTATGGTCTGTAGGACAGGGTTATATTATGGTCTGTAGGACAGGGTTATATTATGGTCTAGGACAGGGTTATATTATGGTCTAGGACAGGGTTATATTATGGTCTGTAGGACAGGGTTATATTATGGTCTCAAGGACAGGGTTATATTATGGTCTGTAGGACAGGGTTATATTATGGTCTGTAGGACAGGACAGGGTTATATTATGGTCTGTAGGACAGGGTTATATTATGGTCTGTAGGACAGGGTTATATTATGGTCTGTAGGACAGGGTTATATTATGGTCTGTAGGACAGGGTTATATTATGGTCTGTAGTTATATTACAGGGTTATATTATGGTCTGTAGGACAGGGTTATATTATGGTCTGTAGGCAGGGTTATACAGGGTTATATTATGGTCTGTAGCACAGGGTTATATTATGGTCTGTAGGACAGGGTATATATTATGGTCTGTAGCACAGGGTTATATTTTGGTCTGTAGGACAGGGTTATATTATGGTCTGTAGGACAGGGTTATATTATGGTCTGTAGGACAGGGTTATATTATGGTCTGTAGGACAGGGTTATATTATGGTCTGTAGGACAGGGTTATATTATGGTCTGTAGGACAAGGTTATATTTTGGTCTGTAGGACAGGGTTATATTATGGTCTGTAGGACAGGGTTATATTATGGTCTGTAGGACAGGGTTATATTATGGTCTGTAGGACAGGGTTATATTATGGTCTCAAGGACAGGGTTATATTATGGTCTCAAGGACAGGGTTATATTATGGTCTGTAGGACAGGGTTATATTATGGTCTGTAGGACAGGGTTATATTATGGTCTGTAGGACAGGGGTATATTATGGTCTGTAGGACAGGGTTATATTATGGTCTGTAGGACAGGGTTATATTATGGTCTGTAGGACAGGGTTATATTATGGTCTGTAGGGTGGTCAGGGTTATATTATGGTCTGTAGGACAGGGTTATATTATGGTCTGTAGGACAGGGTTATATTATGGTCTCAAGGACAGGGTTATATTATGGTCTCAAGGACAGGGTTATATTATGGTCTCAAGGACAGGGTTATATTATGGTCTGTAGGACAGGGTTATATTATGGTCTGTAGGACAGGGTTATATTATGGTCTGTAGGACAGGGTTATATTATGGTCTGTAGGACAGGGTTATATTATGGTCTGTAGGACAGGGTTATATTATGGTCTGTAGGACAGGGTTATATTATGGTCTGTAGCACAGGGTTATATTATGGTCTGTAGGACAGGGTTATATTATGGTCTGTAGCACAGGGTTATATTATGGTCTGTAGGACAGGGTTATATTATGGTCTGTATAACAGGGTTATATTATGGTCTGTAGGACAAGGTTATATTATGGTCTGTAGGACAGGGTTATATTATGGTCTGTAGGACAGGGTTATATTATGGTCTGTATAACAGGGTTATATTATGGTCTGTAGGACAAGGTTATATTATGGTCTGTAGGACAGGGTTATATTATGGTCTGTATAACAGGGTTATATTATGGTCTGTAGGACAGGGTTATATTATGGTCTGTATAACAGGGTTATATTATGGTCTGTAGGACAAGGTTATATTATGGTCTGTAGGACAGGGTTATATTATGGTCTGTATAACAGGGTTATATTATGGTCTGTAGGACAGGGTGATATTATGGTCTGTAGGACAGGGTGATATTATGGTCTGCATAACAGGGTTATATTATGTCTGTAGTAATTATTCATCTCTCACTGCCAGTCTGTAGTAACTACCAGCTTTGCTGAGGAGCCCCCGTTTGCAGTCAGCCCCTCCCTGTTTGAACTGCAACCTGGGCAGACCACAGTGGTGGAGGTGAGTCAATCAGCTGTTTTGGTCATATCACAGCCTCTAAAGTCAGATAGTGCTTTTGTCTGCACTGAGAAACTTTGTGTGTGGTGTGTGTGTGTGTGTGTGTCTGCGTGTGCGTCATGTCCCAGGTGGTGTTCTTCCCAATGCTGGCAGAGAGTTGCTCCCAGGTCTTCACCATAGTATGTGACAACTGCCAGGTCAAAGACATCACTGTACAAGGTGTGTGTCTGTCTCCCGGTCAGGGCCAGCTGATAGGTCTAGAGCTGGTGTGTGTCTGTCTCCCGGTCAGGGCCAGCTGATAGGTCTAGAGCTGGTGTGTGTCTGTCTCCAGGTCAGGGCCAGCTGATAGGTCTAGAGCTGGTGTGTGTGTCTGGGGAAGAAGAGGTCCCTGCTCTCGGAGAACTCTGTGACGTCACAGCTGAACACTATGTCCGCTTCCCCACTGCCAACCCTTACTCCGTCCAACAGAAGACACTCACCATCAGGAACAACACGTAAGTCCTGCTACCTGCCCTAACCCTTAAACTCCTAAAGTCGATGTCAGCGCCCCCACATACATCTAATTAGCATATTTAAAAAACCCTATTATTAGACCAGCTACCTGCCCTAACCCCTAAACTAACCACCATCAACAACACGTTAGACCAGCTACCTGCCCTAACCCTTAAACTAACCACCATCAACAACACGTTAGACCAGCTACCTGCCCTAACCCTTAAACTAACCACTATCAACAACACGTTAGACCAGCTACCTGCCCTAACCCTTAAACTAACCACCATCAACAACAACACGTTAGACCAGCTACCTGCCCTAACCCTTAAACTAACCACCATCAACAACAACATGTTAGACCAGCTACCTGCCCTAACCCTTAAACTAACCACCATCAACAACACGTTAGACCAGCTACCTGCCCTAACCCTTAAACTAACCACCATCAACAACACGTTAGACCAGCTACCTGCCCTAACCCTTAAACTAACCACTATCAACAACAACATGTTAGACCAGCTACCTGCCCTAACCCTTAAACTAACCATCAACAACAACATGTTAGACCAGCTACCTGCCCTAACCCTTAAACTAACCACTATCAACAACAACATGTTAGACCAGCTACCTGCCCTAACCCTTAAACTAACCACTATCAACAACAACACGTTAGACCAGCTACCTGCCCTAACTCTTAAACTAACCATCAACAACAACACGTTAGACCAGAACCCCTTTCCAAATGTAATGTTTCAGATCTGATCTATATGTCAAATCAAAATCAAATCAAATCAAATTTTATTTGTCACATACACATGGTTAGCAGATGTTAATGCGAGTGTAGCGAAATGCTTGTGCTTCTAGTTCCGACAATGCAGTAATAACCAACAAGTAATCTAACTAACAATTCCAAAACTACTGTCTTATACACAGTGTAAGGGGATAAAGAATATGTACATAAGGATATATGAATGAGTGATGGTACAGAGCAGCATAGGCTATGAATGAGTGATGGTACAGAGCAGCATAGGCTATGAATGAGTGATGGTACAGAGCAGCATAGGCTAGGCTATGAATGAGTGATGGTACAGAGCAGCATAGGCTATGAATGAGTGATGGTACAGAGCAGCATAGGCTATGAATGAGTGATGGTACAGAGCAGCATAGGCAAGATATGTTTCTGTAGATGTTTGCAGAAATCTCTCTTTCTGTAGAATACTTTTTCTCACCTTTTTTTTCCTCTCTGTCTGTCTCTCTGTCTGTCTCTGTCTGTTTCTACTCTGTCTGTTTCTACTCTCTCTCTGTCTGTTTCTACTCTCTCTCTGTCTGTTTCTACTCTGTCTGTTTCTACTCTCTCTCTGTCTGTTTCTTCTCTCTCTCTGTCTGTTTCTTCTCTCTCTGTCTGCTTCTTCTCTCTCTCTGTCTGCTTCTTCTCTCTCTCTGTCTGCTTCTTCTCTCTCTCTGTGTGTCGCTGTCTCTCTCTCGCTCTCTCTCTATATGTATGTCTGTGTGTCAGTCACTTGGAGCTGGCGTTCCATTGGCAGATCATGCAGCCCAACTTGCAGACCCTCCTCCCTGGGGAGATCCCTGACCCCGCCCACATCCAGTACCACTTGGCCAATGACGACGTGTTCTACGTCAGCCCCGCCTCCGGCCTGCTAACCCCCCTACAGGACCATGAGTTCCTCCTTACATACCAGCCCCAGCAGGTAACCTCTGACCTCTAACCCGACTGGACCATGAGTAGCTGTAGGGTGTGATTCACTAGGTGCATCAGTGTAGTAAAAGTTGATGTGTTTTATCCAGTTGATGGACTACCACCGTGTGTGTCACCTGGTAGTGAGGGATGTCCCAGAGCTGCCCAGAGAGGATGAACCTCTGGACACCGCCCCCAAGGTGAACGATGTGATTGTCATGGAGATAGAGGTCAAAGGGTTGACACAGGCCTACCAGGTCCTGTTGGAGCCTTACTCTATTCATATCCCTGGAGAGGTGTTCATAGGCACCACCATCCGCAGGAGCTTCAAGGTAATCAGTTATGATAGTACATCAATGAGATACTTTATGTTTACCCAGTGGGCAAATTGACCAAGTGACGCGCTTACATCCAAATTGGCCAAGTGAAGCGCTTACGTCCAAAATGGCCAAGTGAAGCACTTACGCCCAAATTGGCCAAGTGATGCGTTTACGTCCAAATTGGCCAAGTGAAGCGCTTACGTCCAAAATGGCCAAGTGAAGCGCTTACGTCCAAATTGGCCAAGTGACGCGCTTACGTCCAAATTTGGCCAAGTGAAGCGCTTACGTCCAAATAGGGCAAGTGACACGCTTACGTCCAAAAGCATATGGTGAACTGGTGATGTCTTTGCCCACAGGGTAAGTACAGTAGTCTATGTTCTCTTCTCCAGACCACCATGGTACCAGTAGTCTCTGATGGTCTGTTCTCTTCTCCAGACCACCATGGTGTCAGTAGTCTCTGATGGTCTGTTCTCTTCTCCAGACCACCATGGTGTCAGTAGTCTCTGATGGTCTGTTCTCTTCTCCAGACCACCATGGTGTCAGTAGTCTCTGATGGTCTGTTCTCCAGACCACCATGGTGTCAGTAGTCTTTGTTCTCTTCTCCAGACCGCCATGGTGTCAGTAGTCTCTGATGGTCTGTTCTCCAGACCACCATGGTACCAGTAGTCTTTGTCTCTTCAGATGTGGAACAACAGCAGATCCAGAATCGCCTTCCTTTGGGAGAGGAGTGGTGACTGTCACATCATGGAGGTGGAGCCCCCTGCTGGGGAAATAGGTACACATCATGGTCACACACAGATAGATAGAGGCCAATGAATAAATAACAAATATGTATATATATTTATTTCCTTTATTATTTCCCCCTAACCCTACCACCCATCCCCTAATTGGAGTAAACAAATGAACAACAACACCTGGGCGTATATTTCCAGCTTATCCATACTGTATACATTTAACACACAGTCTATTTATTTAGTCCCCATCCTTCCAGCTTATCCATACTGTATACATTTAACACAGTCTATTTATTTAGTCCCCATCCTTCCAGCTTATCCATACTGTTTACATTTAACACACAGTCTATTTATTTAGTCCCCATCCTTCCAGCTTATCCATACTGTATACATTTAACACACAGTCTATATATTTAGTCCCCATCCTTCCAGCTTATCCATACTGTATACATTTAACACACAGTCTATATATTTAGTCCACATCCTTCAGCTCCACTCAACCCCTCCCATCTATCTCTGAACACCATCCAGTTTTTATTTCTATTTGCCATATATTTTTCAACTGTGCTCTCTGTGATGTTTCACAAAAGTTCTGAAATATGTTAATATGTTAGAAATATGTTATCTACATAAGTATTCAGACCCTTTGCTATGAGACTTGAAATTGAAGTCAGGTGCATCCTGTTTCCATTGATCATCCTTGAGCTGTTTCTACAACTTGATTGGAGTCCACCTGTGGTAAATTCAATTGATTGGACATGATTTGGAAAGGCACACACCTGTCTATATAAGGTCCCACAGTTGACAGTGCATGTCAGAGCAAAAACCAAGCCGTGAGGTCGAAGGAATTGTCCGTAAAGCTCAGAGACAAGATTGTGTCGAGGCACAGATCTGGGGAAGGGTACCAAAAAATGTCTGCAGCATTGAAGGGCCTCAAGAACACAGTAGCCTCCATCATACTTAAATGGAAGAAGTTTGGATCCACTAAGACTCTTCCTAGAGCTGGCCGCCCAGCCAAACTGAGCAATTGGGGAAGAAGGGCCTTGATCAATGGTCACTCTGACTAACAGAGCTCCAGAGTTCCTCAGCTCCAGAGCACTCAGGATCTCTGACTGGGGCGAAGGTTCACCTTCCAACAAGACAACGAACCTAAGCACACAGCCAAGACAATGCAGGAGTGGCTTCAGGACAAGTCTCTGAATGTCCTTGAGTGGCCCAGCCAGAGCTCAGACTTGAACCCGATCAAAGATCTCAAGAGAGACCTGAAAATAGCTGTGCAGCAATGCTCCCCATCCAACCCTGATAGGATCTGCAGAGAAGAATGGTAGAAACTCCCCAAATACAGGTGTGCCAAGCTTGTCGTGTCATACCCAAGAAGACTCTATGCTGTAATTGCTGCCTAAGGTGCTTCAACAAAGTACTGAGTAAATGGTCTGAATACTTATGTAAATGTGATATACATATTCTTTATCCCTTTACACTTGTGTGTATAAGGTAGTAGTTGTAGAATTGTTAGGTTAGACTACTCGTTGGTTATTACTGCATTGTCGGAACTAGAAGAACAAGCATTTCGCTACACTCGCATTAACATCTGCTAACCATGTGACCAATAACATCTGCTAGCCATGTGTATGTGACCATTAACATTTGCTAACCATGTGACAAATACAATTCGATTTAATAGAATGCTCTGTTGACTGACTAGTGGTTAGTAAACTGATCTGTTGTCTGACTGGTTGACTGTGTGTTTGTGGTCCAGAGATGAACGAGTGTTTTGACCTTGAGCTGGTTCTGACCGGAGGGCGACCAGGTGCGGTCATATCCAGACTGCTGTGTCATGTTCAGCACCATCACCAACCTGTTGCTCTGGTCATACAGGTCACCTTCAAGGTGAGAGAGACTCCTATCATAGCTGTCTAAACGGCATCATCCGCTGAGTTAGTCATTTTCAGAGAGACTCATATCATAGCTGTCTAAACGGCGTCATCCGCTGAGGTAGTCATTCTCAGAGAGACTCATATCATAGCTGTCTAAACGGCGTCATCCGCTGAGTTAGTCATTTTCAGAGAGACTCATATCATAGCTGTCTAAACGGCATCATCCGCTGAGTTAGTCATTCTCAGAGAGACTCATATCATAGCTGTCTAAACGGCGTCATCCGCTGAGGTAGTCATTCTCAACACGAGATTTGATTGGAGAGTATTACCTGACAGTTAAACATTCTGAAAAGTATTGTATAGTGCTCTACCAGTACAACAGATGTATCCTTCATCTTTGTGTAACCTCGCCAACTCTACTTCCTCCGGTGTGTGTTCCAGGGTCCGCAGGTGTCTGTGAGTGTTCCCAGTCTTGACCTAGGTCTAATGCAGCTAGGTGACCAGACCCAGGCCACCATGGTCCTCACCAACACCACTCATCTAGAGGCCTTCTGGAGCCTGGGGCCAGAGAAGGCAGAGAGGACAGACAGTCTGGAGTCTGGGAAGGCAGAGAGGACAGACAGTCTGGAGTCTGGGAAGGCAGAGAGGACAGACAGTCTGGAGTCTGGGAAGGCAGAGATGACAGACAGTCTGGAGTCTGGGAAGGCAGAGAGGACAGACAGTCTGGAGTCTGGGAAGGCAGAGAGGACAGACAGTCTGGAGTCTGGGAAGGCAGAGAGGACAGACAGTCACCACACACAGGTAAACACACTAACAAGTGAGTTAAAGGTAAGTTAATGTAAAACACTGAAATATCACACATACTGTAATATTGAGGTATTGCCTCTGGTCGCCCTGGTAAGTGTTTTACAACAGTTTGTCCGTTTGTACTGAGACCTGATAGTCCCATTGTTGTCCTCTGTTGGTGTTTGTCTTCTTCTCCTGTGTTGCTAGATCACAGTGCAGCCGTGTAAAGGAGTGCTGCCCTCTCTGGCCTCCTGCAGTGTAGACATCCTCTTCAGACCCCTGTTCTGTCAACACTTTGACACCGTGCTTGAGCTGGCTGTGGAGAATGGCCAAGGATGGTGAGGATTCCACCTATGCCTTCAACACTAATTGTACCAATAGGAAATAAATTTATTAGCTAGCAAGATCTATATCTGTGAATCAGCAACCTCTAGCTGTGCTGGTCCTGTCTCCAGTCACCTCGAAATGTACTGGTTCTGTATCCAGTCACCTCTAACTGGACTGGTTCTGTCTCCTGTCTCCAGTCACCTCTAAATGTACTGGTTCTGTCTCCAGTCTCCAGTCACCTCTAAATGTACTGGTTCTGTCTCCAGTCACCTCTAAATGTACTGGTTCTGTCTCCAGTCTCCAGTCACCTCTAACTGTACTGGTTCTGTCTCCTGTCTCCAGTCACCTCTAACTGTACTGGTTCTGTCTCCAGTCTCCAGTCACCTCTAAATGTACTGGTTCTGTCTCCAGTCACCTCTAACTGTACTGGTTCTGTCTCCAGTCTCCAGTCACCTCTAACTGTACTGGTTCTGTCTCCAGTCACCTCTAAATGTACTGGTTCTGTCTCCAGTCTCCAGTCACCTCTAAATGTACTGGTTATGTCTGTCTAGTCACCTCTAACTGTACTGGATCTGTCTCCAGTCTCCAGTCACCTCTAAATGTACTGATTCTTCTGTCTCCAGTCTCCAGTCACCTCTAAATGTACTGGTTCTGTCTCAGTCAGTCACCTCTAACTGTACTGGTTCTGTCTCCAGTCTCCAGTCACCTGTACTGGTTCTGTCTCCAGTCACCTCTAACTGTACTGGTTCTGTCTCCAGTCTCCAGTCACCTCTAAATGTACTGGTCCTGTCTCCAGTCACCTCTAAATGTACTGGTTCTGTCTCCAGTCACCTGTAACTGTACTGGTTCTTTCTCCAGTCACCTGTAACTGTACTGGTTCTGTCTCCAGTCACCTCTAAATGTACTGGTTCTGTCTCCAGTCACCTGTAACTGTACTGGTTCTGTCTCCAGTCACCTCTAACTGTACTGGTTCTGTCTCCAGCCCTGTCTGGCCCTGTCCTGTAACTGTACTGGTCCTGTCTCCAGTCACCTCTAACTGTACTGGTTCTGTCTCCAGTCACCTGTACTGTCCTGTCTCCAGTCACCTCTAACTGTACTGATTCTGTCTCCTGTCTCCAGTCACCTGTACTGGTTCTGTCTCCAGTCACCTCTAACTGTACTGGTTCTGTCTCCAGTCACCTCTAACTGTACTGGTTATGTCTCCAGTCACCTCTAACTGTACTGGTTCTGTCTCCAAGCACCTGTAACTGTACTGGTCCTGTCTCTAGTCACCTATAAATGTACTGGTCCTGTCTCTAGTCACCTATAAATGTACTGGTTCTGTCTCCAGTATCCAGTCACCTCTAAATGTACTGGTTCTGTCTCCAGTCTCCAGTCACCTCTAAATGTACTGGTTCTGTCTCCAGTCTCCAGTCACCTCTAAATATACTGGTTATGTCTCCAGTCACCTCTAACTGTACTGGTTCTGTCTCCAGTCACCTCTAACTGTACTGGCCCTGTCTCCAGTCACCTGTACTGGTTCTGTCTCCAGTCACCTGTAACTGTACTGGTCCTGTCTCCAGTCACCTGTACTGATCCTGTCTCCAGTCACCTCTAACTGTACTGGTCCTGTCTTCAGTCACCTGTAACTGTACTGGTTCTGTTTCCATTCTCCTCTAACTGTACTGGCTCTGTCTCCTGTCTCCTGTAACTGTGTTTTGTACCTGTCTGTCCCCCTCTCCAGTCACCTGTAACTGTGTTTTGTACCTGTCTGTCCCCCTCTCCAGTCACCTGTACCTGTGTACCTGTATGTCCAGTCACCTCTTTTGTACCTGTCACCTCTAACTGTACTGTCCCTGTCTCCAGTCACCTGTAACTGTGTTTTGTACCTGTCTGTCCCCCTCTCCAGTCACCTGTACTGGTTCTGTCTGTCACCCCCTCTCCAGTCACCTGTACCTGTCTGTCCCCCCTGGTTCTCCAGTCACCTGTACCTGTCTGTCTCCAGTCCCCCTCTCCAGTCACCTGTACCTGTCTGTCCCCCTGTCTCCAGTCACCTGTACCTGTCTGTCCCACCTCTCCAGTCACCTAAACCTGGTCCTGTCTGTCCCCTGTCTCCAGTCACCTGTAACTGTGTTTTGTACCTGTCTGTCCAGTCCCCCTCTCCAGTCACCTGTACCTGTCTGTCACCTCTAACTGAACTGGTGCTGTCTCCAGTCACCTGTAACTGTGTTTTGTACCTGTCTGTCAGTCCCCTCTCCAGTCACCTGTAACTGTCCTGTTTTGTACCTGTATGTCCCCCTCTCCAGTCACCTGTTTTAACCCCTCTCCAGTCACCTTTGTACCTGTCTGTCCCCTCTCCAGTCACCTGTAACCCCCTCTCCAGTCACCTGTACCTGTCTGTCCCCTCTCCAGTCACCTGTACCTGTCTGTCCCCTCTCCAGTCACCTGTACCTGTCTGTCCCCCTCTCCAGTCACCCGTATCTGTGTTTTGTACCTGTCTGTCCCCCTCTCCAGTCACCTGTACCTGTCTGTCCCCCTCTTCAGTCACCTGTAACTGTGTTTTGTACCTGTCTGTCCCCTCTCCAGTCACCTGTCCAGTCACCTGTCACCTGTCTGTACCTGTCCCCCTCTCCAGTCACCTGAAACTGTGTTTTGTACCTGTCTGTCCCCCTCTCCAGTCACCTGTAACTGTGTTTTGTAACTGTGTTTTGTCTGTCCCCCTCTCCAGTCACCTGTACCTGTCTGTCCCCCTCTCCAGTCACCTGTAACTGTGTTTTGTCACCTGTACCTGTCTGTCCCCCTCTCCAGTCACCTGTAACTGTACCTTTTTGTACCTGTATGTCCCCCTCTCCAGTCACCTGTAACTGTGTTTTGTACCTGTCTGTCCCCCTCTCCAGTCACCTGTACCTGTCTGTCCCCCTCTCCAGTCACCTGTACCTGTCTGTCCCCCCTCTCCAGTCACCTGTACCTGGCTGTCCCCCTCTCCAGTCACCTGTATCTGTGTTTTGTACCTGTCTGTCCCCCTCTCCAGTCACCTGTCGGTGCAGGCAGATGTCCACTCTCCTCAAGTGTGTCTGTTAACCTGTGATCTGGTATTCTCTGAGCTCTATGTCGGAGTTCCTGCCCGGGGTTCCATCACCCTGATCAACCAGACCCTGCTGCCTGCTCACTACACCTGGACCATGGTGGGTCACCTACCTGTTCACTACACCTGAACCATGGTGGGTCACCTACCTGTTCACTACACCTGGACCATGGTGGGTCACCTACCTGTTCACTACACCTGGACCATGGTGGGTCACCTACCTGTTCACTACACCTGAACCATGGTGGGTCACCTACCTGTTCACTACACCTGAACCATGGTGGGTCACCTACCTGTTCACTACACCTGAACCATGGTGGGTCACCTACCTGTTCACTACACCTGAACCATGGTGGGTCACCTACCTGTTCACTACACCTGAACCATGGTGGGTCACCTACCTGTTCACTACACCTGAACCATGGTGGGTCACCTACCTGTTCACTACACCTGAACCATGGTGGGTCACCTACCTGTTCACTACACCTGGACCATGGCAGGTTAAGATGATTCTCTCGATGGTTCTTTAGAGAGACTTCTCCTCACTCATTAGTTTTGCTGCCACAGTATCTAATCTATTCCATTCCATCTGTGATCCTCCCCTCTCTCCCCTTCTTCCGTCCCCCATTCCTCCCTCCCTCCATCAGCTCCAGGGCCAGCAGGCGTCTCTGTGCTCGGCTAGTTTCACTCCCTCCTCTGGAACTCTGGGACCCAACGCCAAGAAGGACGTCACTGTGGCCTTCACAGCTCACACTGATGTTAGTTTACTACATTAAACACAGTTCATACTGATGTTAGTATACAGTCGTTTCCAAAAGTTTTGAGAATGACACAAATATTAATTTTCACAAAGTCTGCTGCCTCAGTGTGTATGATTGCAATTTTCAAATACTCCAGAATGTTATGAAGAGTGATCAGATGAATTGCAATTAATTGCAAAGTCCCTCTTTGCCATGCAAATGAACTGAATCCCCCAAAAACATTTCCACTGCATTTCAGCCCTGCCACAAAAGGACCAGCTGACATCATGTCAGTGATTCTCTCGTTAACACAGGTGTGTGTGTTGGTGAGGACAAGGCTGGAGATCACTCTGTCATGCTTATTGAGTTCGAATAACAGACTGGAATCTTCAAAAGGAGGGTGGTGCTTGGAATCATTGTTCTTCCTCTGTCAACCATGGTTACCTGCAAGGAAACACATGCTGTCATCATTGCTTTGCACAAAAAGGGCTTCAAAGGCAAGGATATTGCTGCCAGTAAGATTGCACATAAATCAACCATTTATCGGATCATCAAGAACTTCAAGGAGAGCGGTTCAATTGTTGTGAAGAAGGCTTCAGGGCGCCCAAGAAAGTCCAGCAAGCGCCAGGACCGTCTCCTAAAGTTGATTCAGCTGCGGGATCAGGGCACCACCAGTACAGAGCTTGCTCAGGAATGGCAGCAGGCAGGTGTGAGTGCATCTGCACGCACAGTGAGGCACAGACTTTTGGAGGATGGCCTGGTGTCAAGAAGGGCAGCAAAGAAGCCACTTCTCTCCAGGAAAAACATCAGGGACAGACTGATATTCTGTAAAAGGTACTGGGATTGGACTGCTGAGAACTGGGGTATAGTCATTTTCTCTGATGAATCGCCTTTCCGATTGTTTGGGGCATCCGGAAAAAAGCTTGTCCGGAGAAGACAAGGTGAGCGCTACCATCAGTCCTGTGTCATGCCAACAGTAAAGCATCCTGAGACCATTCATGTGTGGGGTTGCTTCTCAGCCAAGGGAGTGGGCTCACTCACAATTTTGCCTAAGAACACAGCCATAAATAAAGAATGGTACCAACACATCCTCCGAGAGCAACTTCTCCCAGCCATCCATGAACAGTTTGGTGACGAACAATGCCTTTTCCAACATGATGGGGCACCTTGCCATAAGGCAAAAGTGATAACTAAGTGGCTCGGGAACAAAACATTGATATTTTGGGTCCATGGCCAGGAAACTGCCCAGACCTTAATCCCATTAAGAACTTGTGGTCAATCCTCAAGAGGCGGATGGACAAACAAAACCCCACAAATTTCTGACAAACTCCAAGCATTGATTATGCAATAATGGGCTGCCATCAGTCAGGATGTGGCCCAGAAGTTAATTGACAGCATGCCAGGGAGGATTGCAGAGGTCTTGAAAAAGAAGGGTCAACACTGCAAATATTGACTCTTTGCATCAACTTCATGTAATTGTCAAAAAAAGCCTTTGACACTCATGAAATACTTGTAATTATACTTCAGTATTCCATAGTAACATCTGACAAAAATATCTAAAGACACTGAAGCAGCAAACTTTGTGGAAATTAATATTTGTGTCATTCTCAAAACTTTTGGCCACGACTGTACTACATTAAACACAGCTCAGATTGGTGTTAGTTTACTACATTAAACACAGCTCAGACTGGTGTTAGTTTACTACATTAAACACAGCTCAGACTGGTGTTAGTTTACTACATTAAACACAGCTCAGACTGGTGTTAGTTTACTACATTAAACACAGCTCAGATTGGTGTTAGTTTACTACATTAAACACAGCTCAGACTGGTGTTAGTTTACTACATTAAACACAGCTCAGACTGGTGTTAGTTTACTACATTAAACACAGCTCAGACTGGTGTTAGTTTACTACATTAAACACAGCTCAGATTGGTGTTAGTTTACTACATTAAACAGCTCAGACTGATGTTAGTTTACTACATTAAACACAGCTCAGACTGGTGTTAGTTTACTACATTAAACACAGCTCAGACTGGTGTTAGTTTACTACATTAAACACAGCTCAGACTGGTGTTAGTTTACTACATTAAACACAGCTCAGACTGGTGTTAGTTTACTACATTAAACACAGCTCAGACTGGTGTTAGTTTACTACATTAAACAGCTCAGACTGGTGTTAGTTTACTACATTAAACACAGCTCAGATTGGTGTTAGTTTACTACATTAAACAGCTCAGACTGATGTTAGTTTACTACATTAAACACAGCTCAGACTGGTGTTAGTTTACTACATTAAACACAGCTCAGACTGGTGTTAGTTTACTACATTGAACAGCTCAGACTGATGTTAGTTTACTACATTAAACACAGCTCAGACTGGTGTTAGTTTACTACATTAAACACAGCTCAGACTGGTGTTAGTTTACTACATTAAACACAGCTCAGACTGGTGTTAGTTTACTACATTAAAACAGCTCAGACAGTTTACTACATTAAACACAGCTCAGACTGGTGTTAGTTTACTACATTAAACAGCTCAGACTGGTGTTAGTTTACTACATTAAACACAGCTCAGATTGGTGTTAGTTTACTACATTGAACAGCTCAGACTGGTGTTAGTTTACTACATTAAACACAGCTCAGACTGGTGTTAGTTTACTACATTAAACACAGCTCAGACTGGTGTTAGTTTACTACATTAAACACAGCTCAGACTGGTGTTAGTTTACTACATTAAACACAGCTCAGACTGGTGTTAGTTTACTACATTAAACAGCTCAGACTGGTGTTAGTTTACTACATTAAACACAGCTCAGACTGGTGTTAGTTTACTACATTAAACACAGCTCAGACTGGTGTTAGTTTACTACATTAAACACAGCTCAGACTGGTGTTAGTTTACTACATTAAGCACAGCTCAGACTGGTGTTAGTTTACTACATTAAACACAGCTCAGACTGATGTTAGTATCCAGCCACCCCGCTGTACATTATATTATTATTATATTATTATATTATTAAGTCCTATCCATCCACTGGGCACTGAACACAGCTCTCTTCAGCAACTACAACTAAGAGCAACACACCTCTAAGTGACTGATATCTGTCTCATCTCTCCATCCCTGTCCTTCCCTGTAGATGGAGTTAAGTGCAGTAGCAGCGTTGTGTGAGGTGACAGGGATGAAAGATCCTCTGGTTTTGCGATTCTTCTCTACAGCCCAGAGACTCAACGTGTCCTACTCTCTACTTAGAGACTGGTACGTGTCCTACTGTCCACCTAGAGACTGGTACGTGTCCTACTGTCCTACTGTGTTCCAGTCTCTAGGTAGCAAGGACATTGTTATATTCAGAGGTAGACTGGCTTTGGCAGCAAGGACATTGTTATTTTCAGAGGTAGACTGGCTTTGGCAGCAAGGACATTGTTATTTTCAGAGGTAGACTGGCTTTGGCAGCAAGGACATTGTTATTTTCAGAGGTAGACTGGCTTTGGCAGCAAGGACATTGTTATTTTCAGAGGTAGACTGGCTTTGGCAGCAAGGACATTGTTATTTTCAGAGGTAGACTGGCTTTGGCAGCAAGGAAATTGCTATTTTCAGAGGTAGCTGGCTTTGGCAGCCAAAACAGACAAATGCATCTAGGTAGAGCATGCTAGATAGCTAGATGGCTAATTACCACAGGTGTTCAGAGCGTGCTAGGTAGCTAATTGCCACAGGTGTTCAGAGCATGCTAGATAGCTAATTACCACAGGTGTTCAGAGCATGCTAGATGGCTAATTACCACAGGTGTTCAGAGCGTGCTAGATAGCTAATTACCACAGGTGTTCAGAGCATGCTAGATAGCTAATTACCACAGGTGTTCAGAGCATGCTAGATAGTTAATTACCACAGGTGTTCAGAGCATGCTAGATGGCTAATTACCACAGGTGTTCAGAGCATGCTAGAAGGCTAATTACCACAGGTGTTCAGAGCATGCTAGATAGCTAATTACCACAGGTGTTCAGATCATGCTAGATAGCTAATTACCACAGGTGTTCAGAGCATGCTAGGTAGCTAATTGCCACAGGTGTTCAGAGCATGCTAGGTAGCTAATTGCCACAGGTGTTCAGATCATGCTAGATAGCTAATTACCACAGGTGTTCAGAGCATGCTAGGTAGCTAATTGCCACAGGTGTTCAGAGCATGCTAGGTAGCTAATTGCCACAGGTGTTCAGAGCATGCTAGGTAGCTAATTGCCACAGGTGTTCAGAGCATGCTAGGTAGCTAATTGCCACAGGTGTTCAGAGCATGCTAGATGGCTAATTACCACAGGTGTTCAGAGCATGCTAGATAGTTAATTACCACAGGTGTTCAGAGCGTGCTAGATGGCTAATTACCACAGGTGTTCAGAGCATGCTAGATAGCTAATTACCACAGGTGTTCAGAGCATGCTAGGTAACTAATTGCCACAGGTGTTCAGAGCATGCTAGATGGCTAATTAGATCATGTGTGTCTTCTCTCCAGTCCCGGATTAGATGAAGAGGACCCTGCTGTATCGTTGGTTCTGGACTTTGGAGACAACGTCCTGTTGAAGCGACCAATCACCAAGCAGCTGGTTATAACCAATCACACAGCAATCCCAGCCCCCTTCACTCTGGAGGCGGAGTACTTCACTGGACACGCCCCCTCACCACCAGCCGGCCAATCGCAGCAGAGGTACAGTCTGTATTTTCTTAGTTTATGCGGGGTCGCCTGAAATCACTAACATCTGGTTTTCAGGGATACAGTATCTTCAACATGGCTTCCGTTACCCCTGAAAACCGGATGTGGGAACTATTTTTACGCCTGCTACGTTAGGTTATTATTCTCTAAACCATCTGTTCATGTGTTTCATGCATTAGTGTTTTTCTTTGAATTGTTTGCATCGAATAAATACTTTTGTCTCACCTCTGTTATGTTAATCTGTGCATTGACTCTGTGTTTCAGGGGCCTGCATGTGAGGAAGCCTTTACACTCTGTTCAAGCTAAGAAAGTAGAGGACAAGGCACAGGAAGGTACACAGTAGGATTCATTTACACAGAAATCATTTCATGTTTCATCCCCTGGATACAGGGGACTGTTCTGACTGAACTGTGTTGTGACTGTGTGGTCCTGTATATACTGACAGGGTTTGTGAGTGGGCTGTTGGCCCATGGGAAGGGTGCAGCGTTCTTCGTCCACCCAAATTGTGGCATTCTGGGAGCGTTTGAGACTCAAACCATCGACATCACATCCTTCACCAACATGTGGGGGGAATACAGAGACCAGCTCATCTGTAAGGTACGATACTACTACTAACCCCTACTACTAACCCCTAATAAAACCCCTAACCCCTCATACTAAACCCCAACCCCTAATACTAACCCCTAACCCCTAATAATAACCCTTAATACTAAACCCTAACCCCTAACACTAACCCCTAATACTAAACTCTAACCCCTAATACTAACCCCAAACACAAACCCCTAATACTAAACCCTAACCCCTAATATTAACCCCTACTACTAACCCCTAACCCCTAATACTAACCCCTAACCCCTAATACTAAACCATAACCCCTTATACTAACCCCTAATACTAACCCCTAACCCCTAATAATAACCCTTAATACTAAACCCTAACCCCTAACACTAACCCCTCACCCCTTATACTAACCCCTTATACTAACCCCTAAACCCTAATAATAACCCTTAATACTAAACCCTAACCCCTAACACTAACCCCTAACCCCTTATACTAACCCCTAATACTAACCCCTAATACTAAACCCTAACCCCTAATACTAACCCCTAACACTAACCCCTTATACTAACCCCTAATACTAACCCCTAACCACTAATATTAACCCCTAATACTAACCCCTAACCACTAATGCTAACCCCTAATACTAACCCCTAACCACTAATGTTAACCCCTAATACTAACCCCTAACCACTAATGCTAACCCCTAATACTAACCCCTAATATTAACCCCTAACCCATAATACTAATCCCTAATACTAACCACTAATACTAACCCCTAACACTAACCCCTAACAACTAATACTAACCCCTAACCACTCATATTAACCCCTAATACTAACCCCTAACTCTAACCCCTAACACTAACCCCTAACCACTAATATTAACCCCTAACACTAACCCCTAATACTAACCCCTAACCACTAATATTAACCCCTAACCACTAATGCTAACCCCTAATACTAACCCCTAACCACTAATGCTAACCCCTAATACTAACCCCTAACCACTAATGCTAACCCCTAATACTAACCCCTAATACTAAACCCCTAATACTAACCCCTAACCCCTAATACTAACCCCTAATACTAACCCCTAACCCATAATACTAACCCCTAGTACCAACCCCTAATATTAACCCCTAACCCATAATACTAATCCCTAATACTAACCACTAATACTAACCCCTAACACTAACCCCTAACAACTAATACTAACCCCTAACCACTCATATTAACCCCTAACCACTAACATTAACCCCTAACACTAACCCCTAATACTAACCCCTAACCACTAATATTAACCCCTAACCCATAATACTAATCCCTAATACTAACCACTAATACTAACCCCTAACACTAACCCCTAACAACTAATACTAACCCCTAACCACTCATATTAACCCCTAATACTAACCCCTAACTCTAACCCCTAACACTAACCCCTAACCACTAATATTAACCCCTAACACTAACCCCTAATACTAACCCCTAACCACTAATATTAACCCCTAATACTAACCCCTAACCACTAATGCTAACCCCTAATACTAACCCCTAACCACTAATGCTAACCCCTAATACTAACCCCTAACCACTAATGCTAACCCCTAATACTAACCCCTAATACTAAACCCCTAATACTAACCCCTAACCCCTAATACTAACCCCTAATACTAACCCCTAACCCATAATACTAACCCCTAGTACCAACCCCTAATATTAACCCCTAACCCATAATACTAATCCCTAATACTAACCACTAATACTAACCCCTAACAACTAATACTAACCCCTAACCACTCATATTAACCCCTAACCACTAACATTAACCCCTAACACTAACCCCTAATACTAACCCCTAACCACTAATATTAACCCCTAATACTAACCCCTAACCCCTAATACTAAACCCCTAATACTAACCCCTAACCCCTAATACTAAACCCCTAATACTAACCCCTAATACTAACCCCTAACCCCTAATACTAACCCCTAACCCCTTCTACTAACTCTAAAACTAACCCCGAATACTAACCCCTAATACTAGTAGTAGTAGGTATCTTTACCAGTAGTAGTGGTAGTAATAGTTTGTATCAGTAGTAGTCGTAGTGGTAGTAATAGTATGTAGTATGTGGTAGTGGTAGTAATAGTATTGAGTAGTAGTAGTAGTAGTAATAGCAGTAGTAGTATGTAGTAGTAGTGGTAGTAATATTATGTAGTCGTAGTAATAGTAGTTGTAGTATGTCGTAGTAGTGGTAGTAATAGTATGTAGTAGTAGTAGTGGTAATAGTAATAGTATGTAGTAGTAGTAGTGGTAGTAATAATATGTAGTAGTGGTAGTAATAGTATGCGGTAGTAGTGGTAGTAATAGTATGTAGTAGTGGTAGTAATAGTATGCGGTAGTAGTGGTAGTAATAGTATGTAGTAGTAGTAGTAGCGGTAGTAATAGTATGTAGTAGTAGTAATGGTAGTAGTATGTAGTGGTAGTAATATTATGTAGTAGTAGTGGTAGTAGTAGTATGTAGTAGTACTAGTGGTGGTAGTAATAGTATGTAGTAGAAGTAGTGGTAGTAATAGTATGTAGTAGTAGTAGTGGTAGTATGTAGTAGTAGTGGTAGTAATAGTAGTGGTAGTATGTAGTAGTAGTGGTAGTAATAGTGGTAGTAGTAGTATGTAGTAGTGGTAGTAATAGTATATAGTAGTAGTAGTAGTGGTAGTAATAGTATATAGTAGTAGTAATGGTAGTAGTATGTAGTGGTAGTAATAGTATGTAGTAATAGTGGTAGTAGCAGTAGTAATAGTGGTAGTAATAGTATGTAGTAGTGATAGTAATAGTATGTAGTAGTAGTAGTAGTGGTAGTAATAGTATATAGTAGTAGTAATGGTAGTAGTATGTAGTGGTAGTAATATTATGTAGTAGAGGTGGTAGTAGTAGTATGTAGTAGTACTAGTGGTGGTAGTAGTAGTATGTAGTAGTACTAGTGGTGGTAGTAATAGTATGTAGTAGTAGTAGTGCTAGTATGTAGTAGTAGTGGTAGTAATATAATGTAGTAGTTGTAAAAGTTTTAGTAGTAGTAGTAGTAGTAGCAGTAGTAGTAGTAGTAGTGGTAGTAATAGTATGTAGTAGTGGTAGTAATATTATGTAGTAGTAGTGGTAGTTGTAGTATGTAGTAGTAGTAGTGGTGGTAGTAATAGTATGTAGTAGAAGTAGTGGTAGTAATAGTATGTAGTAGTGGTAGTAATAGTATGTAGTAGTAGTAGTGGTAGTACGTAGTAGTAGTGGTAGTAATATAATGTAGTCGTAGTAGTGGTAGTAATATAATGTAGTCGTAGTAGTGGTAGTAATAGTATGTAGTAGTGGTTGTAGTTGTAGTAGCAGTAGTAGTAGTAGTAGTTGTAGTAGTAGTAGTAGTAGTGGTATGTAGTAGTATGTAGTAGAAGTAGTGGTAATAGTATGTAGTAGTAGTAATAGTAGTAGTGGTAGTAATAGTATGTAGTAGTAGTAGTGGTAGTAGTAGTAATAGTATGTAGTAGTAGTGGTAGTAATAGTATGTAGTAGTAGTAATAGTAGTAGTATGTAGTGGTAGTAATATTATGTAATAGTAGTGGTAGTGGTGGTAGTAATAGTATGTAGTAGTGGTAGTAGTTGTAAACGTAGTAGTAGTAGTTGTAGTAGTAGTAGCAGTAGTAGTAGTAGTAGTGGTATGTAGTAGTAGTGGTAGTAGTAGTATGTAGTAGAAGTAGTGGTAGTAGTGGTAATAGTATGTAGTAGTAGTGGTAGTAGTAGTAATAGTAGTGGTGGTAGTAATAGTATGTAGTAGTAGTAGTGGTAGTAGAAGTAGTGGTAGTAGTAGTAATAGTATGTAGTAGTAGTGGTAGTAATATTATGTAGTAGTAATGGCAGTAGTAGTAGTAGTAGTAGTAGTAGTAGTAGTAGTGGTAGTAATAGTATGTAGTAGTAGTAGAAGTAGTGGTAGTAGTAGTAATAGTATGTAGTAGTAGTGGTAGTAATATTATGTAGTAGTAATGGTAGTAGTTGTAAAAGCAGTGGTAGTAGTGGTGGTAGTAATGTTATGTAGTAGTAGTAGTAGTAGTAGTAATAGTATGAAGTAGTAGTGGTAGTAGAAGTAGTGGTAGTAGTAGTAATAGTATGTAGTAGTAGTGGTAGTAATATTATGTAGTTGTAAAAGCAGTAGTGGTAGTAATGTTATGTAGTAGTAGTAGTAGTAGTAATATTATGTAGTAGTAGTGGTAGTAATATAATGTAGTAGTAGTAATGGTAGTAATAGTATGTAGTAGTGGTAGTAGTTGTAAAAGTACTAGTAGTACTAGTAGTAGTAGTGGTAGTAGTTGTAAAAGTAGTAGCAGTAGTAGCAGTAGTAGTAGTGGTAGTAGTTGTAAAAGTAGTAGCAGTAGCAGCAGTAGTAGCAGTAGTAGTAGTAGTGGTAGTAGTTGTAAAAGTAGTAGCAGTAGTAGCAGTAGTAGTAGTGGTAGTAGTTGTAAAAGTAGTAGCAGTAGTAGCAGTAGCAGTAGTAGTAGTAGTAGTGTCAGTGGTAGTAGTAGTAGTAGCAGTAGTAGTAGCAGCTGTCTGTACCTGTCTTCTGTCTCTGTGGTAGGTGGGGGACCTCCAGCCCAAGCTGATCCCCATTCAGATGACAGTGATGGGCTGTCCCCTTTACTTCCAGATGATTGGTCCACAGCCAGACAGACAGAACCAGGGACCAATCATACGGTGAGCTGGATTCCTAGTACTGTAGCTGAGTGTAACTATATCTTCTGATACGTTCTATAACTTCCTCATAAATCTCCCAATGACCTATCTGCTGCTTTACCTACCTACCTGTCTCTTCTCAGGTTTGGTACTCACGTCTCTGGAGGAGACACAGTGTCCCGCTCTCTACGTCTGAACAACACAAGCCCCTACGGTAAGATCTCAGCTTTGGACACCTCAGACATCCTCTTGTCAGATGGACCTGTTTCCTTAAAGTGACAAACTTTAGTCAAGTGTGAACACATTATTGCTGTGTGTTTTATGTCAGATATCCGTATGGACTGGGAGAGCTACAACGTGGACCAGGAGGACAGGAAGCTGCTGGATGTGGTGGTTGCCTACGGAGACGCCTTTCCCCTGAAGGACGCAGATGGCAACGAGGTGGTTGGGGGCGGGGCCATGTCTAATGATACTCCGCCCACTTGGGACCGGAGCCACACACCCAGCACTGAGGGAACAAGCTCCTCCCTCAAGAGCATGTCTGTGAGTGGATGGAGACACCTGTCCTTCAATGACATGACAACTTATTTCTACCAAAACAATTATGGGTTCAACATGATCACAACATGTACAATGTGCCACAAGTATGGGTTCAACATTATCACAACATGTACAACGTTGTTACTGTGATAAGCATTCTGTTGTGACGATGTGACTGCGGATACCATTACATAAGCATGTATCAATGGTTGTTCCTTCTCACCTGTAGGACCTTAAGGAGGAGGAGGAGGAGGAAGGATCTGTCCACTCTGCGTCTCCTCAGAAGAGGCTCTTCTCTGTCTTCATCAGGCCGCATGAAGGCAACGCCTCCGACTACCCATACTGCATCACTCCACAGCAGATAGTACGTATAGCATACTACCCATACTGCATCACTCCACAGCAGATAGTACATATAGCATACTACCCATACTGTATCACTCCACAGCAGATAGTACATATAGCATACTACCCATACTGCATCACTCCACAGCAGATAGTACGTATAGCATACTACCCATACTGCATCACTCCACAGCAGATAGTACATATAGCATACTACCCATACTGCATCACTCCACAGCAGATAGTACATATAGCATACTACCCATACTGCATCACTCCACAGCAGATAGTACATACAGCATACTACCCATACTGCATCACTCCACAGCAGATAGTACATATAGCATACTACCCATACTGCATCACTCCACAGCAGATAGTACATATAGCATACTACCCATACTGCATCACTCCACAGCAGATAGTACATATAGCATACTACCCATACTGCATCACTCCACAGCAGATAGTACGTATAGCATACTACCCATACTGCATCACTCCACAGCAGATAGTACATATAGCATACTACCCATACTGCATCACTCTACAGCAGATAGTACGTATAGCATACTACCCATACTGCATCACTCCACAGCAGATAGTACATATAGCATACTACCCATACTGCATCACTCCACAGCAGATAGTACGTATAGCATACTACCCATACTGCATCACTCCACAGCAGATAGTACATATAGCATACTACCCATACTGCATCACTCCACAGCAGATAGTACCTATAGCATACTACCCATACTGCATCACTCCACAGCAGATAGTACGCATAGCATACTACCCATACTGCATCACTCCACAGCAGATAGTACATATAGCATACTACCCATACTGCATCACTCTACAGCAGATAGTACGTATAGCATACTACCCATACTGCATCACTCCACAGCAGATAGTACATATAGCATACTACCCATACTGCATCACTCCACAGCAGATAGTACATATAGCATACTACCCATACTGCATCACTCCACAGCAGATAGTACGTATAGCATACTACCCATACTGCATCCCTCCACAGCAGATAGTACATATAGCATACTACCCATACTGCATCCCTCCACAGCAGATAGTACGTATAGCATACTACCCATACTGCATCACTCCACAGCAGATAGTACGTATAGCATACTACCCATACTGCATCACTCCACAGCAGATGGAGGGCTTGTTTGACATTGCAGCCAACAGTGCAGGCGATTGCCGACTAACTGATCTGTGTAAATAGTCCGGGTGGCCATTTAATAAATTGTTCAGCAGTCTTATGGCTTGGGGGTAGAAACTATTAAGGAGCCTTTTGGACCTAGACTTGGCGCTCCAGTATTGCTTGCCGTGTGGTAGTAGAGAAAAAAGTCTATGACTAGGGTGACTGGAGTCTTTTTTTGGGCCTTCCTGTGACACCGCCTAATATAGAGGTCCTGGATGGCAGGAAGCTTGGCCCCAGTGATGTACTGGGCCGTAGGCACTACCCGATATAGCACCTTACGGTCAGATGCCGAGCAGTTGCCATACCAGGCGGTGATGCAACTGGTCAGGATGCTCTCGATGGTGCAGCTGGAGAACTTTTTGAGTATCTGGAGACACATGCCAAATCTTTTCTGTCTCCTGAGGGGGAAAAGGTGTTGTTGTGCCCTCTCCACAACTGTCTTGGTGTGTTTGGACCATGATAGTGTGTTGGTGATATTGACACCAAGGAATGTGAAACTCTGGACCCACTCCACTACAGCCCGTCAATGAGATTGGGGGCCTGTTCGGCCTGCCTTTTCCTGTAGTCCACAATCATCTCCTTTGTCTTGATCACGTTGAGAGAGAGATTGTTGTCCTGGCACCACACGGCCAGGTCTCTGACCTCCTCCCTATAGGCTGTCTCGTCGTTGTTGACTGTTGTGTCATCGGCAAACTTAATGATGGTGTTAGAGTCGTGCCTGGCTGTGCAGTCATGAGTGAGTCCCATCGATGTGATTTTTATTTTATTTTTTAAATTTTTTATTTCACCTTTATTTAACCAGGTGGCCAGTTGAGAACAAGTTCTCATTTACAACTGCGATCTGGCCAAGATAAAGCAAAGCAGTGCGACACAAACAACACAGAGTTACACATGGAGTAAAACAAACATACAGTCAATAACACAATTGATATACAGTGTGTGCAAATGTATAAGACTAGGGAGGTAAGGCAATAAATAGGCCATAGAGATGAAATAATTATAATTTAGCATTAACACTGCAGTGATAGATTTGCAGATGATGATGTGCAAGTAGAGATACTGGGGTGAAAAAGAGCAAAATAAATAACAATATGGGGATGAGGTAGTTGGGTGTGCTATTTACAGATGGGCTGTGTACAGGTGCAATGATCGGTAAGCTGCTCTGACAGCTGATGCTTAAAGTTAGTGAGGGAGATATAAGTCTCCAGCTTCAGAGATTTTTGCAATTTGTTCCAGTCATTGGCAGCAGAGAACTGAAAGGAACGGCGGCCAAAAGGAGGAGTTGGCTTTGGGGATGACCAGTGAAATATACCTGCTGGAGCGCGTGCTATGGGTGGGTGTTGCTCTGGTGACCAGTGAGCTGAGATAAGGCGGGGCTTTACCTAGCAAAGACTTATAGATAACCTGGAGCCAGTGTGTCTGGCAACGAATATGAAGCGAGGGCCAGCCAACGAGAGCATACAGGTCACAGTGGTGGGTAGTATATGAGGCTTTGGTGACAAAATGGATGGCACTGTGATAGACTGCATCCAATTTGCTGAGTAGAGTGTTGGAGGCTATTTTGTAAATGACATCGCCGAAGTCAAGGATCGGTAGGATAGTCCGTTTTACGAGGGAATATTTAGCAGCATGAGTGAAGGAGGCTTTGTTGCGAAATAGGAAGCCGATTCTAGATTTAATTTTGAATTGGAGATGCTTATTGTGAGTCTGGAAGGAGAGTTTACAGTCTAACCAGACACCTAGGTATTTATAGTTGTCCACATATTCTAGGTCAGAACCGTCCAAGGTAGTGATGCTTGTCGGGCCGGCGGGTGCAGGCAGCAAACGGTTGAAAAGCATGCACTTAGTTTTACTAGCATTTAAGAGCAGTTGGAGGTCACGGAAAGAGTGTTGTATGGCATTGAAGCTCGTCTGGGGGTTAGTTAACAGTGTCCAAAGAAGGGCCAGAAGTTTACAGAATGGTGTCTTCTGCGTAGAGGTGGATCAGAGAATCACCAGCAGCAGGAGCGACATCATTGATATATACAGAGAAAAGTGTCGGCCCGAGAATTGAAATAGAGACTGCCAAAGGTCTGAACAACAGGCCCTCCGATTTCACATACTAAACTCGATCTGAGAAATCAAATCAAATCAAATGTTATTTGTCACCTACACATGGTTAGCAGATGTTAATGTGAGTGTAGCGAAATGCTTGTGCTTCTAGTTCTGACCGTGCAGTAATATCTTAACAAGTAATCTATCAATTTCACAACAACTACCTTATACACACAAGTGTAAAGGGATGAATAAGAATTTGTACATATAAATATATGGATGAGGGATGGCCGAAGGGCATAGGCAATAGATGTAGATGGTATAGAGTACAGTATATACATATACTGTATATACATATGAGATTAGTAATGTAGGGTATGTAAACATTATATAAAGTGGAATTGTTTTTAGTGACCCATTTTAGCGGCCCATCTTGTGGTCTCTCGTGCGTGGTCTCGCAAGGGGGTTCATCGAGGTGGTGTCTGCCGGTGGGCCGAAAGCGAACCATTGGGGGGTTGGATCCGACGGTTGGCGGCGGCAACTCTGGACGCGTGTCGGGCCCTTCTCGCGGAACTCTTCAGCTACGGCTTCCCCGTTCGCTGGCCCCGTTCGCGCCTAGTAGCTGACTTAGAACTGGTGCGGACCAGGGGATTCTGACTGTTTAATTAAAACAAAGCATCGCAAAGGCCAAAGGTGGGTGATGACGCGAAGTGATTTCTGCCCAGTGCTCTTCAAGTCAAAGTGAAGAAATTCAATAATTCAATGAACCGCTAGTAAAGGGCGGGAGTGAGTATGACTCGATTAAGGTAGCCAAGTGCCTCGTCATCTAATTAGTGATGCGCATGAATGGACGAACGAGATTCACACTGTCCCTAATTACTATCTAGTGAAACCACAGCCAAGGGAACGGGCTTGGCGGAATCAGTGGGGAAAGAATGGACAGTTTTTGCATTGCGTAAACAACAACAGTAATCGTCTGATTGCGGGGATGCGGGGCTGTGTTCAAAACCACTACAAGTGTGCTTGATTTATTTCCTCACCGGCACAGCTTGGAGAGCTCTAAAAAGAGCCTTCTTGTGTCTTCTTTGAGTCAGAAAATAGCATTGAAATTACTTAGGAACTGCACACTTTGTAGAAGTATGGCCACTTGGAGACACCAGTTAGTCCTCGCATTGAAACCCACAGTTTGGAGAGGTGTGGCCACTTGGAGACACCAGTTGTTCCTCTCACTCTGCACCAAACCCACATCTTCCAGGAATATTCTTACCCTTTTACTGAATGTATCCAGAATATTTTCACATTTTGTAATCAAAATGTACATAAAATCAACTGTGTAATGTTTGGTTTCAGTCTTGTGTCAGGTGAACTGTTGTGTCCTCATATTTGGTATAATAATTTTCTCATGAACTCCAAACTGTTCCCTTTTAATTACTACCATGCGTATGCATATGCATTTCATTTTTCTTCTGAAACAAACATTATAATGTTGCCCTAGCCATAGTGTAAAGGGTTAAGAAGTGGCTCTCCCATAAGCACCAAATAGGTAGCAGCTGGTTCTGGTCTGTTTAGACACCAATGTGAGAGCAGCTTAGTCTGGTCTGCTTAGACACCAATTTGATAGCAGCTGGGTCTGGTCTGCTTAGTTCATTGACTCTATATGTCTCTCTTCCTCTTCCATCTCTGGATAGTACATACAGCAGACTACCCATACAGCATCACTCTACAACAGATAGTACACACAACAGACTACCCATACTGCATCACTCTACAGCAGACTACCCATACTGCATCACCCCACAACAGATAGTATGTCCATCTTTAAGAGACCATCACGTTAACTGTGCTGTATACAGTAGACGGGAAAGCAGGTATGTTGACCAGTCTTATAACCTTGTTGTTATTCCAGAATGTCCCAGCAGGGGGCAGCAGCACCATCCACGTCTCCTTCACTCCCCTGACCCTGTCAGAACTGACCTCTAATGCTGCCTGTGTATCCTTCGCTTTGGGCTTCATGAGCCTTGATTCCAAGGTAATATGGTTCCTTCCAAATTTGATGTGCCATGATTCTGTCACCATGTTATGTTTGGTACTCACATGTGTGTCTTTCCAGGTGTCGTCCTGTATCCCAGGTAAGGTTCAAAGGGCTCATGGTCAGGATCTGGAACCTCTCAGATTGGACCTCCAGGCCTCCGTCAGACCTGCCGTGTAAGAAACCACTATTGACCATTATGCTTAATTGGGTGGTTTCCAAGACTAAAACGTACAGTGCCTTGCAAAAGTATTCATCCCCCTTGGCGTTTTTACTATTTTGTTGCATTACAACCTGTAATTTACATGGATTTTGGGGGGATTTCATATAATGGACATTGGTGAAATTGGTGAAGTGAAATGAAAAAAATTACTTGTTCCAAAAAATTCAAAATTCATTATAAATGGAAAATTGGTTGGTGCATATGTATTCACCCTCTTTTCATAATTTGTTAAATAAAGTCCACCTGTGTGCAATCTAAGTGTCACATAATCTCAGTATATATACACCTGTTCTGAAAGGCCCCAGAGTCTGCAACACCACTAAGCAAAGGGCACCACCAAGCAAGCGGCACCATGAAGACCACCATGAAGATCACTCTCTCCAAACAGGTCAGGGACAAAGTTGTGGAGAAGTACAGACCAGTGTTGGGTCATAAATAAATACCCTAAACTTAGAAAATCCTACGGAGCACCATTAAATCCATTAATACAAAATGGAAAGAATATGCCACCACAACAAACCTGCCAAGAGAGAGCCAAACTCATGGACCAGGCAAGGAGGGCATCAATCAGAGAGGCAACAAAGAGACCAAATATAACCCCCAAATATAACCCTGAAGGAGCTGCAAAGCTCCACGGCAGAGATTGGAGTATCTGTCCATAGGACCACTTTAAGCCGTACACTCCACAGAGCTGGGCTTTATGGAAGAGAGGCCAGAAAAAGCCAATGCTTTAAGAAAAAATAAGAACATGTTTGTTGTTCACCCAAAGGCATGTGGGAGACTCCCCATACACATAAAAGAAGGTACTCTGGTCAGATGAGACTAAAATTGAGGTTTTTGGCCATCAAGGAAAACGCTATGTCTGGAGCAAACCCAACACCTCTCATCCTGCCGAGAACCCCATCCCCACAGTGAAGCATGGTGGTGGCAGTATCATGCTGTTGGGATGTTTTTTATCGGCAGGGACTGAGAAACTGGTTGGAATTGAAGGAATGATGGATGGATCTAAATACAGGGAAATTCTTGAGGAAACCTGTTTCAGTCTTTGAGACTGGGACGGAGGTTCACCTTCCAGCAGGACAATGGCCCTAAGCATACTGCTAAAGTAACACTCAAGTGGTTTAAGGGGAAACATTTACATGTCTTGGAATGGCCTAGTCAAAGCCCAGACCTCAATCCAATTGAGAATCTGTGGTATGGCTTAAATATTGCTGTACACCAGCAGAGCCCATCCAACTTGAAGGAGCTGGAGCAGTTTTGCCATTAAATGTGCCAAGCTTATAGAGACATACCCCAAAAGACTTGCAGCTGTAAATGCTTCAAATGGTGGCTCTACAAAGTATTGACTTTGGGGGGTGAATAGTTATGTTTTTTTTGTCTTATTTTTTGTTTGTTTCACAATAAAAAAAGATTTTGCATCTTCAAAGTGTTGTGTAAATCAAATGATACAAACCCCTCAAAAATCAATTTTAATTCCAGATTGTAAGGCAACAAAATAGGTAAAATGCCAAGGGGGGTGAATACTTTTGCAAGCCACTGTTCTTTCAATGGAGATTCTCCATTGAGCCTCCTTTTAGTCTAGGACTTGGCTTAATCAGCATCCGCGAAAACTATCCCAATGTGTAGCAGAACAGATAGGGTCTGTAAACCAACTGTTCTGTAAACCTAGCTGTTCTGTAAACCTAGCTGCTCTGTAAACCTAGCTGTTCTGTAAACCAACTGTTCTGTAAACCAGCTGTTCTGTAAACCTAGCTGTTCTGTAAACCTTGCTGTTATGTAAACCTTGCTGTTCTGTAAACCAGCTGTTCTGTAAACCAACTGAATGTATGAAATTGTAGAGCAGGTGGTCTGTCTGTGTTCATCTCTTCAGCCTGTCAGTGACTTCCTGTCTGTGTTCATCTCTTCAGCCTGTCAGTGACTTCCTGTCTGTGTTCATCTCTTCAGCCTGTCAGTGACTTCCTGTCTGTGTTCATCTCTTCAGCCTGTCAGTGACTTCCTGTCTGTGTTCATCTCTTCAGCCTGTCAGTGACTTACTGTCTGTGTTCATCTCTTCAGCCTGTCAGTGACTTACTGTCTGTGTTCATCTCTTCAGCCTGTCAGTGACTTACTGTCTGTGTTCATCTCTTCAGCCTGTCAGTGACTTCAGTGACTTCCAGTCTGTGTTCATCTCTTCAGCCTGTCAGTGACTTACTGTCTGTGTTCATCTCTTCAGCCTGTCAGTGACTTCCTGTCTGTGTTCATCTATTCAGCCTGTCAGTGACTTACTGTCTGTGTTCATCTCTTCAGCCTGTCAGTGACTTACTGTCTGTGTTCATCTCTTCAGCCTGTCAGTGACTTACTGTCTGTGTTCATCTCTTCAGCCTGTCAGTGACTTCCAGTCTGTGTTCATCTCTTCAGCCTGTCAGTGACTTACTGTCTGTGTTCATCTCTTCAGCCTGTCAGTGACTTCCTGTCTGTGTTCATCTCTTCAGCCTGTCAGTGACTTCTTGTTTGTGTTCATCTCTTCAGCCTGTCAGTGACTTCCTGTCTGTGTTCATCTCTTCAGCCTGTCAGTGACTTCTTGTTTGTGTTCATCTCTTCAGCCTGTCAGTGACTTCCTGTCTGTGTTCATCTCTTCAGCCTGTCAGTGACTTCCTGTCTGTGTTCATCTATTCAGCCTGTCAGACCTGTCAGTGACTTCCTGTCTGTGTTCATCTCTTCAGCCTGTCAGTGACTTCCTGTCTGTGTTCATCTCTTCAGCCTGTCAGTGACTTACTGTCTGTGTTCATCTCTTCAGCCTGTCAGTGACTTCCTGTCTGTGTTCATCTATTCAGCCTGTCAGTGACTTCCTGTCTGTGTTCATCTCTTCAGCCTGTCAGTGACTTCCTGTCTGTGTTCATCTCTTCAGCCTGTCAGTGACTTCCTGTCTGTGTTCATCTCTTCAGCCTGTCAGTGACTTCCTGTCTGTGTTCATCTCTTCAGCCTGTCAGTGACTTCCTGTCTGTGTTCATCTCTTCAGCCTGTCAGTGACTTCCTGTCTGTGTTCATCTCTTCAGCCTGTCAGTGACTTACTGTCTGTGTTCATCTCTTTAGCCGGTCAAATCAAATCACATTTTGTTAGTCACATGCGCCGACTACAACAGGAGTAGACCTCAGAGTGAAATGCTTACTTACGAACCCCTAACCAACAATGCAGTTTAAAAGAAATATGGATAAGAATAAAAAATAACCAGTCATTAAAGAGCAGCAGTAAAATAACAGTAGCGAGACCATATACAGGGGGGTACCGGTAAAGAGTCAATATGTGGGGGCACTGGTTAGTTGAGGTAATATGTACATGAAGGTAGAGTTATTAAAGCGACTATGCATAGATGACAACAGAGAGTATCAGCTGTGTAAAAGATTGTCTGAGTAGCCATTTGATTAGGTGTACAGGAGTCTCATGGCTTGGGGGTAGAAGCTGTTTAGAAGCCTCTTGGACCTAGACTTGGCGCTCCGGTACCGCTTGCCATGCACTAGCAGAGAGAACAGTCTATGACTAGGGTGGCTGGAGTCCTTGACCATTTTTAGGGCCTTCCTCTGACACTGCCTGGTATAGAGGTCCTGGATGGCAGGAAGCTTGGCCCCAGTGATGTACTGGGCCATTCACACTACCCTCTGTAGTGCCTTGCGGTCGGGGGCCGAGCAGTTGCCATACCAGGCAGTGATGCAACCAGTCAGGATGGTCTCGATGGTGCAGCTGCAGAACCTTTTGAGGATCTGAGGACCCATGCCAAATCATTTCAGTCTCCTGAGGGGGAATAGGTTTTGTCGTGTCTTCTTTATGACTTTCTTGGTGTGCTTGGACCATGTTAGTTTGTTGGTGATGTGGACTCTAAGGAACTTGAAGCTTTCAACCTGCTCCACTGCAGCCCCGTTGATGAGAATGGGGGCATGCTCGGTCTTCTTTTTCCTGTGGTCCACAATCATCTCCTTAGTTTTGATCACGTTGAGGGAGAGGTTGATGTCCTGGCACCACACGGCCAGGTCTCTGACCACCTCCCTATAGGCTGTCTCATCATTGTCGGTGATCAGGCCTACCACTGTTGTGTCATCTGCAAACTTATTGATGGTGTTGGAGTCGTGCCTGGCCGTGCAGTCATGTGTGAACAGGGAGTACAGGAGGGGACTGAGCACGCACCCCTGAAGGGCCCCCATGTTAAGGATCAGCGTGGCGAATGTGTTGCTACCTATCCTTACCACCTGGGGGCGGCCCGTCAGGAAGTCCAGGATCCAGTTGCAGAGCGAGGTGTTTAGTCCCAGGGTCCTTAGCTTATTGATGAGCTTTGAGGGCACTTCCGGCGCCGACAGAGATGGCCGCCTCGCTTCGCTTTCCTAGGAAACTATGCCGTATTTAGTTTTTTTATGTGTTATTTCTTACATTGTTACCCCAGGCAATATTAGGTTTTATAACATACAATGTATTTATTACATATACGACTTTCCCGAAGCGGATCCCCTGTTTGGTCCACCACCCAGGACAATTGATCGGACCCCAGCCGGCGACCCAAAACAACGGCGCCGCAGAAGGGGCAGACGGAGCGGTCTTCTGGTCAGGCTCCGTAGACGGACACATCGCGCACCGCTCCCGAGTTTACTACTCACCAATGTCCAGTCTCTTGACAACAAGGTTGATGAAATCCGAGCAAGGGTTGCCTTCCAGAGAGACATCAGAGACTGTAACGTTCTTTGTTTCACAGAAACATGGCTCACTCTGGATACGTCATCAGAGTCAGTACAGCCACCTGGCTTCTTCACGCATCGCGCCGACAGAAACAAACATCTCTCTGGTAAGAAGAAGGGTGGGTGGGTATGCCTTATGATTAACGAGACGTAGTGTGATCATAACAACATACAGAAGTCCTTTTGTTCACCTGACATAGAATTCCTTACAATCAAATGCCAACCGCATTATCTACCAAGAGAATTCTCTTCGATCATAATCACAGTCGTGAATATCCCCCCCAAGCAGACACATCAATGGCCCTGAAATAACTTCATTTGACTCTATGTAAACTGGAAACCACATATCCTGAGGCTGCATTTATTATAGCTGGGGATTTTAACAAGGCTAATCTGAAAACAAGGCTCCCTAAATTTTATCAGCATACGAATGCGCGACCCGGGCTGGCAAAACCTTGGATCATTGTTATTCTAACTTCCGCGATGCATATAAAGCCCTCCCCCACCCTCCTTTCGGAAAATCTGACCACGACTCCATTTTGATGCTCCCAGCCTATAGACAGAAACTAAAACAGGAAGCGCCCGTGCTCAGGTCTGTTCAACGCTATTCCGACCAATCGGATTCCACGCTTCAAGATTGCTTCAATCACGTGGACTGGGATATGTTACGCATAGCGTTGGACAATAACATAGATGACTTCGCTGATTCGGTGACCGAGTGTATTAAGCAAGTGCATCGGTGTCTATTAAAACATTCCCCAACCAGAAACCGTGGATTGATGGCAGCCGGCCCAGACAGCATCCCCAGCCACGCCCTCAGAGCATGCGCAGACCAGCTGGCTGGTGTGTTTATGGACATATTCAATCAATCCTTATCCAAGTCTGCTGTTCCCACATGCTTCAAGAGGGCCACCATTGTTCTTGTTCCCAAGATAGCGAAGGTAACTGACCTAAATGACTATCGGCCCGTTGCACTCACTTCCGTCATCATGAAGTGCTTTGAGAGACGAGTCAAGGACCATATCACCTCCACTCTACCTGACACCCTAGGAATACCTACGTGAGAATGCTGTTCATCGACTACAGCTCAGCATTTAACACCATAGTACCCTCCAAACTCGTCATTAAGCTTGAGACCATGGGTCTCGACCACGCCATGTGCAACTGGGTCCTGGACTTCCTGACGGGCCACCCCCAGGTGGTGAGTGTAGGTAACAAAGTCTTCACCCCGCTGATCCTCAACACTGGGGCTCCACAAGGGTGTGTTCTCAGCCCTCTCCTGTACTCCCTGTTCCCCCATGACTGCGTGGCCACGCACGCCTCCAACTCAATCATCAAGTTTGCAGACAACACTACAGTGGTAGGTTTAATTACCAACAACGATGAGACGGCCTACAGGGAGAAGGTGAGGGCCCTCGGAGTGTGGTGTCAGGGAAATAACCTCACACTCAACATCAACAAAACAAAGGAGATGATTGTGGACTTCAGGAAACAGCAGAGGGAGCAGCCCCCTGTCCACATCGACGGGACAGTAGTGGAGAAGGTGTAAAGTTCCTCGGCGTACACATCACGGACAAACTGAAATGGTCCACCCACACAGACAGCGTGTTGAAGAAGGCGCAGCAGCGCCTCTTCAACCTCAGGAGGCTGAAGAAATTTGGCTTGTCACCAAAAACACTCACAAACTTTTACAGATGCACAATCGAGAGCATCCTGTCGGGCTGTATCACCGCCTGGTACAGCAACTGCTCCGCCCACAACCATAAGGCTCTCCAGAGGGTAGTGAGGTCTGCACAACGCATCACCGGAGGCAAACTACCTGCCCTCCAGGACACCTACACCACCCGATGTCACAGGAAGGCCATAAAGATCATCAAGGACAACAACCACCCGAGCCACTGCCTGTTCACCCCGCTATCATCCAGAAGGCGAGGTCAGTACAGGTGCATCAAAGCTGGGACCAAGAGACTGAAAAACAGCTTCTATCTCAAGGCCATCAGACTGTTCAACAGCCACCACTAACATTGAGTGGCTGCTGCCAACATACTGACTCATCTCCAGCCACTTTAATAATGAAAAAATTTACGTAATAAATGTATCACCAGCCACTTTAAACAATGCCACTTTATATAATGTTTACATACCCTACATCACTCATCTCATATGTATATACTGTACTCTATACCATCTATACCATCTTGCCTATGACGTTCGGCCATCGCTCATCCATATATTTTATGTACATATTCGTATTCATTCCTTTACACTTGTGTGTATAAGGTAGTTGTGAAATTGTCAGATTACTTGTTAGATATTACTGCACGGTCGGAACTAGAAGCACAAGCATTTCACTACACTCACATTAACATCTGCTAACCATGTGTAGGTGACAAATACATTTTGATTTGATTTGATTTGAATGCCAAGCTGTAGTCAATGAACAGCATTCTCACTTAGGTGTTCCTTTTGTCCAGGTGGGAAAGGGCAGTTTTGAGTGCGATTGAGATTGCATCATCTGTGGATCAGTTTGGGCAGTATGCAAATTGGAGTGGGTCTAGAGTTTCTGGGATGATGCTGTTGATGTGAGCCATGACCAGCCTTTCAAAGCACTTCATGGCTACAGACGTGAGTGCTGCGGGTTGGTATTATAGACTCGGACAGGGAGAGGTTGAAAATGTCAGTGAAGACACTGTCAGGGACAAACTGTCTGTGTTCATCTCTTTAGTCTGTCAGTGACTTACTGTCTGTGTTCATCTCTTTAGCCTGTCAGCAACTTGCTTTGTGTTCCTCTGACTCCCTCATAGCCTGTCAGTGACTTGCTGTGTTCCTCTCCTGACTCCCTCATAGCCTGTCAGTGACTTGCTGTGTGTTCCTCTGACTCCCTCATAACCTGTCAGTGACTTGCTGTGTGTTCCTCTCTGACTCCCTCATAACCTGTCAGTGACTTGCTGTGTGTTCCTCTGACTCCCTCATAGGAGTCAGAGCCTCTTTATCCTCATGTAATACATGTATCACTAGCCACTTTAACTATGCCACTTTGTTTACATACTCATCTCATATGTATAAACTGTACTCGATACCATCTACTGTATCTTGCCTATGCTGCTCTGTACCATCACTCATTCATATATCTTTATGTACATATTCTTTATCCCCTTACACTGTGTATAAGACAGTAGTTTTGGAATTGTTAGTTAGATTACTTGTTGGTTATTACTGCATTGTCGGAACTAGAAGCACAAGCATTTCGCTACACTCGCATTAACATCTACTAACCATGTGTATGTGACAAATAAAATTTGATTTGATTTGTTCCTCTGACTCCCTCATAGCCTGTCAGTGACTTGCTGTGTGTTCCTCTGACCTCCTCATAGCCTGTCGGTGACTTGCTGTGTGTTCCTCTGACCTCCTCATAGCCTGTCAGTGACTTGCTGTGTGTTCCTCTGACTCCCTCATAGCCTGTCAGTGACTTGCTGTGTGTTCCTCTGACCTCCTCATAGCCTGTCAGTGACTTGCTGTGTGTTCCTCTGACCTCCTCATAGCCTGTCGGTGACTTGCTGTGTGTTCCTCTGACCTCCTCATAGCCTGTCAGTGACTTGCTGTGTGTTCCTCTGACTCCCTCATAGCCTGTCAGTGACTTGCTGTGTGTTCCTCTCCTGACTCCCTCATAGCCTGTCAGTGACTTGCTGTGTGTTCCTCTGACTCCCTCATAGCCTGTCAGTGACTTGCTGTGTGTTCCTCTGACTCCCTCATAGCCTGTCAGTGACTTGCTGTGTTCCTCTTTAGCCTGTCAGTGACTTGCTGTGTGTTCCTCTCCTGACTCCCTCATAGCCTGTCAGTGACTTGCTGTGTGTTCCTCTCCTGACTCCCTCATAGCCTGTCAGTGACTTGCTGTGTGTTCCTCTCCTGACTCCCTCATAGCCTGTCAGTGACTTGCTGTGTGTTCCTCTGACCTCCTCATAGCCTGTCAGTAACTTGCTGTGTGTTCCTCTGACCTCCTCATAGCCTGTCAGTAACTTGCTGTGTGTTCCTCTGACTCCCTCATAGCCTGTCAGTGACTTGCTGTGTGTTTCTCTGACTCCCTCATAGCCTGTCAGTGACTTGCTGTGTGTTCCTCTGACTCCCTCATAGCCTGTCTTTGACTTGCTGTGTGTTCCTCTGACCTCCTCATAGCCTGTCGGTGACTTGCTGTGTGTTCCTCTGACCTCCTCATAGCCTGTCGGTGACTTGCTGTGTGTTCCTCTGACCTCCTCATAGCCTGTCAGTGACTTGCTGTGTGTTCCTCTGACTCCCTCATAGCCTGTCAGTGACTTGCTGTGTGTTCCTCTGACTCCCTCATAGCCTGTCAGTGACTTGTTGTGTGTTCCTCTGACTCCCTCATAGCCTGTCAGTGACTTGTTGTGTGTTCCTCTGACTCCCTCATAGCCTGTCAGTGACTTGCTGTGTGTTCCTCTCCTGACTCCCTCATAGCCTGTCAGTGACTTGTTGTGTTCCTCTTTAGCCTGTCAGTGACTTGCTGTGTGTTCCCCTCTGACTCCCTCATAGCCTGTCAGTGACTTGCTGTGTTCCTCTTTAGCCTGTCAGTGCAGATGGAGGAGGAAGAGGAGTGTCTGGAGTTCTGTGCTGTGGCTAGTGATTTAATACAGGTCGAGCCACACAATGAGGTGGGTCTGAGACACCTGCCAAACCACCTACATATTTAAATATGTCCTCCAGGGGTTTTTGAACTTTTCCTGTTGGAAAGTGATATCCCAAGTATAAAATACAGTAAAGGACACACACTAAAGGGCACGAAAAAGGTTTTGAGTAAAATAGTGTTTTTTGTACTTTACTGTGTTTATACTTGACGTTGCTTTTCAACAGTAAAATATATATTATTTAACCACTGGACATTTTTCTGTCTGCCATGTTGCATTTCTTCCATTTACAGGCACATATTTTGTCATTGGGTAACTTCTCTGCCATGTTGTGTTTTCTCAGATGGTCCAGAGGAAGTGTTCCATCACACGGACGTTCCAGTTGAAGAACAGTACAGAGATGCCTCTGAGTTTCAGGCTGAGCACCCAGCCTCCCTTTTCTGTACTGCAGCCTAGAGGGTGTGCCGGGACAGGCGGCTGCTCCTCCCCCAGCCACAGCCTCCCACCTGGGGAGAACCAGCTACTGCTGCTGCAGCCACGACACAACAAGCAGGTAGGTTAGTACATAGGTACCTAACAATACACCAGAACACATCAGTAGATAGATACCTAACAATACACCAGAACACATCAGTAGATAGATACCTAACAATACACCAGAACACATCAGTAGATAGATACCTAACAATAAACCAGAACACATCAGTAGATACCTAACAATACACCAGAACACATCAGTAGATACCTAACAATACACCAGAACACATCAGTAGATAGATACCTAACAATACACCAGAACACATCAGTAGTAGATACCTAACAATACACCAGAACACATCAGTAGTAGATACCTAACAATAGATGTTGTGCAGAATAACAGTTCCATTTCTGACATATCAAGGTGCTGTGCAGTATAAACTGGATCAGTATAAACTATATCAGTGTAAACTATATCAGTGTAAACTATATCAGTGTAAACTATATCAGTGTAAACTGTATCAGTGTAAACTATATCAGTGTAAACTATATCAGTGTAAACTGTATCAGTGTAAACTATATCAGTGTAAACTATATCAGTGTAAACTACATCAGTATAAACTATATCAGTGTAAACTATATTAGTATAAACTATATCAGTGTAAACTATATCAATATAAACTATATTAGTATAAACTATATCAGTGTAAACTATATCAGTGTAAACTATATCAGTGTAAACTACATCAGTGTAAACTGTATCAGCGTAAACTATATCAGTGTAAACTATATCAGTGTAAACTATATCAGTGTAAACTATATCAGTGTAAACTACATCAGTATAAACTATATCAGTGTAAACTATATTAGTATAAACTATATCAGTGTAAACTATATTAGTATAAACTATATCAGTGTAAACTATATCAATATAAACTATATTAGTATAAACTATATCATTGTAAACTACATCAGTGTAAACTATATCAGTAAACTATATAAACTATATTAGTATAAACTATATCAGTGTAAACTATATCAATATAAACTATATTAGTATAAACTATATCATTGTAAACTACATCATTAGTATAAACTATATCAGTGTAAACTATATCAGTGTAAACTATATTAGTATAAACTATATCAGTGTAAACTATATCAATATAAACTATATTAGTATAAACTATATCATTGTAAACTGTATCATTGTAGACTATATCAGTGTAAACTATATCAGTGTAAACTATATCAATATAAACTATATTAGTATAAACTATATCATTGTAAACTGTATCATTATAAACTATATCAGTGTAAACTGTATATTGTAGACTATATCAGTGTAAACTATATCATTGTAGACTATATCAGTGTAAACTATATTAGTATAAACTATATCATTGTAAACTGTATCATTGTAGACTATATCAGTGTAAACTATATTAGTATAAACTATATCATTGTAAACTGTATCATTGTAGACTATATCAGTGTAAACTATATTAGTATAAACTATATCATTGTAAACTGTATCATTGTAGACTATATCAGTGTAAACTATATTAGTATAAACTATATCATTGTAAACTGTATCATTGTAGACTATATCAGTGTAAACTATATTAGTATAAACTATATCATTGTAAACTGTATCAGTGTAAACTATATCAGTGTAAACTATATCAGTGTAAACTGTATCAGTGTAAACTATATCAGTGTAAACTATATCAGTGTAAACTGTATCATCATAAACTCAGTGGACATATTGCATGTACATATAGGGATTCTACAATGGGACTTCCAATATCCTTTCCTCCTGTGGTTGGCAGGTGAAGGTGGCGTTCCACAGCTCTCTATCCATGCTGGCCTATCTGAGGCAGTCTGCAGAGGAAGTCCCGCCCAACGTGTCTCTGGTTACCAATGAGAGTGGAGAGAGGAAGCTGAGGTTCCGGCAGACCCTGTCAGTGCATTACAACAACAACAGTCTGCAGGTAACATTCATTCATAGTGATAGTAAGGGATATTTACAGTGGTCATCCATACATGCTTTGGTTCAGAGTACATGGTGTGCTAACTGTCTGTACTCCTGCCCTGTTCTGTCCTGTCTTTAAACCTATCCTATCCGCAGACCGTGCCACTCTGTGCCCACCTGTCCCTGCCCACTGTAAGTCTGTCCTGTGACAGTCTGGACTTTGGTACCTGCTACGTGGGTCAAACCCTGGTCAAGGAGGTCCATCTTTCCAACCGAGGAGGCTCCTCTAGCTACTGGAGAGTAATCATAGGTAACCATGGTCCTGTAGTTACTAGAGCACTCATAGGTAACCATGGTCTTCTAGCTACTGGAGAGCACTCATAGGTAACCATGGTCCTGTAGTTAGTAGAACTCTCATAGGTAACCATTGTCCTCTAGCTACTGGAGAGTAATCATAGGTAACCATGGTCCTGTAGTTACTAGAGCTTTTATAGGTAACCATGGTCCTGCTGTTACTAGAGCTCTCATAGGTAACCATGGTACTGTAGCTACTGGAGAGTACTCATAGGTAACCATGGTCCTGTAGTTACTAGAACTCTCATAGGTAACCATTGTCCTCTAGCTACTGGAGCGCTCTCATAGGTAACCATGGTACTGTAGTTACTAGAGCTCTCATAGGTAACCATGGTACTGTAGATACTAGAGCACTCATAGGTAACCATGGTCCTCTAACTGCTGGAGAGCTCTCATAGGTAACCATGGTTCTGTAGTTACTAGAGCTCTCATAGGTAACCATGGTCCTGTAGTTACTAGAGCTCTCATAGCTATCCATGGCCATGTAGTTACTAGAGCTCTCATAGTTAACCATGGTCCTGTAGTTACTAGAGCTCTCATAGCTATCCATGGTCCTGTAGTTACTAGAGCACTCATAGGTGACCATGGTCTTGTAGTTAGTAGTGCAGTGGGAGGATGGTAGTGCAGAGGGAGGATGGTAGTGCAGAGGGAGGATGGTAGTGCAGAGGGAGGATGGTCCTGGAGGATGGTAGTAGAGGGAGGATGGTAGTCCATGGGAGGATGGTACTAGAGCAGGATGGTAGACCAGAGTGAGGATGGTCTTGAGGATGGTAGTGCAGTGGGAGGATGGTAGTGCAGAGGGAGGATGGTAGTGCAGTGGGAGGATGGTAGTGCAGCATGGTAGTGCAGAGTGAGGATGGTAGTGCAGAGGGAGGATGGTAGTGCAGAGGGAGGATGGTAGTGCAGAGGGAGGATGGTAGTGCAGAGGGAGGATGGTAGTGCAGAGGGAGGATGGTAGTGCAGAGGGAGGATGGTAGTGCAGCATGGTAGTGCAGTGAGAGGATGGTAGTGCAGAGGGAGGATGGTGGTGCAGCATGGTAGTGCAGTGGGAGGATGGTAGTGCAGAGGGAGGATGGTAGTGCAGTGGGAGGATGGTAGTGCAGAGTGAGGATGGTAGTGCAGAGGGAGGATGGTAGTGCAGAGGGAGGATGGTAGTGCAGAGGGAGGATGGTAGTGCAGAGTGAGGATGGTAGTGCAGAGGGAGGATGGTAGTGCAGAGTGAGGATGGTAGTGCAGAGTGAGGATGGTAGTGCAGAGTGAGGATGGTAGTGCAGAGGGAGGATGGTAGTGCAGAGGGAGGATGGTAGTGCAGAGGGAGGATGGTAGTGCAGTGGGAGGATGGCAGTGCAGTGGGAGGATGGTAGTGCAATGGGAGGATGGTAGTGCAGTGGGAGGCTGGTAGTGCAGAGGAGGATGGAAGTGCAGAGGAGGATGGTAGTGCAGAGGGAGGATGGCAGTGCAGAGGGAGGATGGCAGTGCAGAGGGAGGATGGCAGTGCAGAGGGAGGATGGTAGTGCAGTGGGAGGATGGCAGTGCAGAGGGGAGGATGGTAGTGCAATGGGAGGATGGTAGTGCAGTGGGAGGATGGTAGTGCAGAGTAGTGCAGTGAGAGGATGGTAGTGCAGAGGAGGATGGTAGTGCAGAGGGGGAGGATGGTAGTGCAGTGGGAGGATGGTAGTGCAGAGGGAGGATGGCAGTGCAGCATGGAGGATGGATGGTAGTGCAGAGGGAGGATGGTAGTGCAGCATGGTAGTGCAGTGATGGTAGTGCAGAGGGAGGATGGTAGTGCAGTGGAGGATGGTAGTGCAGAGGAGGATGGTAGTGCAGAGGATGGTAGTGCAGTGGGAGGATGGTAGTGCAGAGGGAGGATGGTGGTGCAGAGGGAGGATGGTAGTGCAGCATGGTAGTGCAGAGAGAGGATGGTAGTGCAGAGGGAGGATGGTAGTGCAGCATGGTAGTGCAGTGAGAGGATGGTAGTGCAGTGAGAGGATGGTAGTGCAGAGGGAGGATGGCAGAGGGAGGATGGCAGTGCAGAGGGAGGATGGCAGTGCAGAGGGAGGATGGCAGTGCAGAGGGAGAATGGTTGTGCAGAGGGAGGATGGTAGTGCAGATGGAGGATGGTAGTGCAGCATGGTAGTGCAGAGGGAGGATGGCAGTGCAGAGGGAGGATGGCAGTGCAGAGGAGGATAGTGCAGATGGAGGATGGTTGTGCAGATGGAGGATGGTAGTGCAGAGGGAGGATGGTAGTGCAGAGGGAGGATGGCAGTGCAGAGGGAGGATGGTAGTGCAGAGGGAGGATGGTAGTGCAGATGGAGGATGGTAGTGCAGAGGGAGGATGGTAGTGCAGAGGGAGGATGGCAGTGCAGACGGAGGATGGCAGTGCAGAGGGAGGATGGTAGTGCAGAGGGAGGATGGTAGTGCAGAGGGAGGATGGTAGTGCAGAGGGAGGATGGTAGTGCAGTGGGAGGATGGTAGTGCAGTGCAGCAGGAGGATGGTAGTGCAGAGTGAGGATGGTAGTGCAGAGGGAGGATGGTGGTGCAGAGGGAGGATGGTAGTGCAGTGGGAGGGAGGCAGCATGGTAGTGCAGCAGGGAGGATGGTAGTGCAGAGGGAGGATGGTAGTGCAGAGGGAGGATGGTAGTGCAGAGGGAGGATGGTAGTGCAGTGAGAGGATGGTAGTGCAGAGGGAGGATGGTAGTGCAGAGGGAGGATGGCAGTGCAGAGGGAGGATGGTAGTGCAGAGTGAGGATAGTAGTGCAGAGGGAGGATGGTAGTGCAGAGGGAGGATGGCAGTGCAGAGGGAGAATGGATGTGCAGATGGAGGATGGTAGTGCAGCATGGTAGTGCAGTGGGAGAATGGTAGTGCAGTTGGAGGATGGTAGTGCAGAGTGAGGATTGTAGTGCAATGGGAGGATGGTAGTGCAGTGGGAGGCTGGTAGTGCAGAGTGACGTTGGGAAGTGCAGAGGGAGTATGGCAGTGCAGTGGGAGGATGGTAGTACAGCATGGTAGTGCAGAGGGAGGATGGTAGTGCAGAGGGAGGATGGTAGTGCAGAGGGAGGATGGTTGTGCAGAGGTAGGATGGTAGTGCAGAGTGAGGATGGTAGTGCAGAGTGAGGATGGTAGTGCAGAGTGAGGATGGTAGTGCAGAGGGAGGATGGTAGTGCAGTGGGAGGATGGTAGTGCAGAGGGAGGATGGTAGTGCAGAGGGAGGATGGTAGTGCAGAGGGAGGATGGTAGTGCAGAGGGAGGATGGTAGTGCAGAGGGAGGATGGTAGTGCAGAGGGAGGATGGTAGTGCAGAGGAGGATGGTAGTGCAGAGGGAGGATGGTAGTGCAGAGGAGGATGGTAGTGCAGAGGTAGGATGGTAGTGCAGAGGGAGGATGGTAGTGCAGAGGAGGATGGTAGTGCAGTGGGGAGGATGGTAGTGCAGTGGGAGGATGGTAGTGCAGAGGAGGATGGTAGTGCAGAGGGAGGATGGTAGTGCAGAGGGAGGATGGTAGTGCAGAGGGAGGATGGTAGTGCAGAGGGAGGATGGTAGTGCAGCAGTGCAGAGGGAGGATGGTAGTGCAGAGGGAGGATGGTAGTGCAGAGGGAGGATGGTAGTGCAGAGGGAGGATGGTAGTGCAGAGGGAGGATGGTAGTGCAGAGGGAGGATGGTAGTGCAGCATGGTAGCAGAGGGAGGATGGTAGTGCAGTGGGAGGATGGTAGTGCAGTGGGAGGATGGTAGTGCAGAGGAGGATGGTAGTGCAGAGGGAGGATGGTAGTGCAGTGGGAGGATGGTAGTGCAGAGGTAGGATGGTAGTGCAGAGGGAGGATGGTAGTGCAGTGGGAGGATGGATGGTAGTGCAGAGGGAGGATGGTAGTGCAGTGGGAGGATGGTAGTGCAGTGGGAGGATGGTAGTGCAGAGGGAGGATGGTAGTGCAGAGGGAGGATGGTAGTGCAGAGGTAGGATGGTAGTGCAGAGGGAGGATGGTAGTGCAGAGGGAGGATGGTAGTGCAGAGGAGGATGGTAGTGCAGAGGAGGATGGTAGTGCAGTGGGAGGATGGTAGTGCAGAGGTAGGATGGTAGTGCAGTGGGAGGATGGTAGTGCAGAGGTAGGATGGTAGTGCAGTGGGAGGATGGTAGTGCAGAGGTAGGATGGTAGTGCAGAGGGAGGATGGTAGTGCAGAGGGAGGATGGTAGTGCAGTGGGAGGATGGTAGTGCAGAGGGAGGATGGTAGTGCAGAGGGAGGATGGTAGTGCAGCATGGTAGTGCAGAGGAGGATGGCAGTGCAGAGGGAGGATGGCAAGTGCAGAGGGAGGATGGCAGTGCGGAGGGAGAATGGTAGTGCAGAGGGAGTATGGTAGCGCAGAGGGAGGATGGTGGTGCAGTGGGAGGATGGCAGTGCGGAGGGAGAATGGTAGTGCAGAGGGAGGATGGTAGCGCAGAGGGAGGATGGTGGTGCAGTGGGAGGATGGCAGTGCAGTGGGAGGATGGTAGTGCAGTGGGAGGATTGTAGTGCAGTGGGAGGATTGTAGCAGAGGGAGGATGGTAGTGCAGTGGGAGGATTGTAGTGCAGTGGGAGGATGGTAGCGCAGAGGGAGGATGGTGGTGCAGAGGGAGGATAGTAGTGCAGTGGGAGGATTGTAGTGCAGAGGGAGGATGGTGGTGCAGTGGGAGGATGGTAGTGCAGTGGGAGGATGGTAGTGCAGAGTGAGGATGGTAGTGCAGTGGGAGGATTGTAGTGCAGAGGGAGGATGGTAGTGCAGTGGGAGGGGTAGTGCAGAGGAGGATGGTAGTGCAGCATGGTAGTGGGAGGATGGCAGTGCAGAGGAGGATGGAGTGCAGAGGGAGGATGGCAGTGGGAGGGGAATGGTAGTGCAGAGGGAGGATGGTAGTGCAGAGGGAGGATGGTAGTGCAGTGGGAGGATGGCAGTGCGGAGGGAGGATGGTAGTGCAGTGGGAGGATGGTAGTGCAGAGGGAGGATGGTGGTGCAGTGGGAGGATGGCAGTGCAGTGGGAGGATGTAGTGCAGTGGGAGGATTGTAGTGCAGTGGGAGGATGGTAGTGCAGAGGAGGATGGTAGTGCAGTGGGAGGATTGCAGTGCAGTGGGAGGATGGTAGTGCAGAGGAGGATGGTGGTGCAGAGGAGGATAGTAGTGCAGTGGGAGGATGGTAGTGCAGAGGGAGGATGGTAGTGCAGTGGGAGGATGGTGGTGCAGTGGGAGGATGGTAGTGCAGTGGGAGGATGGTAGTGCAGAGTGAGGATGGTAGTGCAGTGGGAGGATGGTAGTGCAGAGGGAGGATGGTAGTGCAGAGTGAGGATTGTAGTGCAGAGTGAGGATTGTAGTGCAGAGTGAGGATAGTAGTGCAGAGGGAGGATGGTAGTGCAGAGGGAGGATGGTAGTGCATTGGGAGGATGGCAGTGCAGTAGGAGAATGGATGTGCAGATGGAGGATGGTAGCGCAGATGGAGGATGGTAGCGCAGATGGAGGATGGTAGCGCAGATGGAGGATGGTAGTGCAGAGGGAGAATGGATGTGCAGATGGAGGATGGTAGCGCAGATGGAGGATGGTAGTGCAGAGGGAGGATGGCAGTGCAGAGGGAGGATGGCAGTGCAGAGGGAGAATGGATGTGCAGATGGAGGATGGTAGCGCAGATGGAGGATGGTAGTGCAGCATGGTAGTGCAGTGGGAGGATGGTAGTGCAGAGTGAGGATTGTAGTGCAGAGGGAGGATGGTAGTGCAGAGGAGGATGGTAGTGCAGTGGGAGGATGGTAGTGCAGAGTGAGGTGGGAAGTGCAGAGGGAGGATGGTAGTGCAGAGGAGGATGGTAGTGCAGTGGGAGGATGGTAGTGCAGTGGGAGGATGGAAGTGCAGAGGAGGATGGCAGTGCAGAGGGAGGATGGCAGTGCAGAGGGAGGATGGCAGTGCAGTGGGAGGATGGCAGTGCAGAGGGAGGATGGCAGTGCAGAGGGAGGATGGCAGTGCAGAGGGAGGATGGCAGTGCAGAGGGAGGATGGCAGTGCAGAGGGAGGATGGTAGTGCAGAGGGAGGATGGTAGTGCAGAGGGAGGATGGTAGTGCAGAGGGAGGATGGCAGTGCAGAGGGAGAATGGCAGTGCAGAGGGAGGATGGCAGTGCAGAGGGAGGATGGCAGTGCAGAGGGAGGATGGCAGTGCAGAGGGAGGATGGCAGTGCAGAGGGAGGATGGCAGTGCAGAGGGAGGATGGTAGTGCAGAGGAGGATGGCAGTGCAGAGGGAGGATGGTAGTGCAGAGGGAGGATGGCAGTGCAGAGGGAGGATGGCAGTGCAGAGGGAGGATGGTAGTGCAGAGGGAGGATGGCAGTGCAGAGGGAGGATGGCAGTGCAGAGGGAGGATGGTAGTGCAGCGTGAGGCGAGTTGCAGGTGGATTGCGTATTCCGCATTGTCTTTGGGAAGAAAGGTTGACATTTTTTGCACTTAAACGTCCAAAGCCTACTACCGAAGATTGATGAGATACGCCTGTTGGTTCAAATCAGTTTTGCCCTATGTTTTATAGAGACATGGTTGGATTATCTGTTTGTGACTCAGAAATTGAGATAATTGAATAATTGAGGCAATTACTCTGTTCTCAGGAAGGATCGGAATCGGAACCGTGGGGGGGTATGTGCCTTTGTAAGATTGGATATTGCTTATAACATCAGATAGGATTTAAGCAATGATCTGGCGATTGTTTGCTGGATATATACCAAGGAAATCATTTTGTTAGGGGATTTCAATACTGATATCTGCAGAAAGGATAGGCCAACCCACAATGTATTTATGCATTTCTGAAACCTGTGAAGCATCGTTCCTTCTCACCAGCTGTGATTTTGGGCAGCTCCGTGGTAAGAAATGTAACTATTCCTGGTGCAAAAGCAATTTCGAAACCTTTTGATTTCAAACAAACCAGAAGGGGTGTAAAATGCGCCCGTGATTGGTGATGGTATGTTAACTCTCTGTCTGCAGACTCTGGTGAGGAGGAGGAAAGGTCAGAGTTCAGAGTGACTCCTGACTGTGGGGTCCTGAAGCCGTTGGAGTATCCTGTCTCCTCTTGCACACAGCCCCTACAGATCAGCTTCACAGCCAGGTAACTACTCCTAACTAACACACAGCCAGGTAACTACTCCTAACTAACACATAGCCAGGTAACTACTCCTAACTAACACACAGCCAGGTAACTACTCCTAACTAACACACAGCCAGGTAACTACTCCTAACTAACACACAGCCAGGTAACTACCCCTAACTAACACACAGCCAGGTAACTACTCCTAACTAACACACAGCCAGGTAACTACTCCTAACTAACACAGCCAGGTAACTACCCCTAACTAACACACAGCCAGGTAACTACCCCTAACTAACACACAGCCAGTTAACTACCCCTAACTAACACACAGCCAGGTAACTACTCCTAACTAACACACAGCCAGGTAACTACCCCTAACTAACACACAGCCAGGTAACTACCCCTAACTAACACATAGCCAGGTAACTACCCTAACTAACACACAGCCAGGTAACTACTCCTAACTAACACACAGCCAGGTAACTACCCCTAACTAACACACAGCCAGGTAACTACTCCTAACTAACACACAGCCAGGTAACTACTCCTAACTAACACACAGCCAGGTAACTACCCCTAACTAACACACAGCCAGGTAACTACCCCTAACTAACACACAGCCAGTTAACTACCCCTAACTAACACACAGCCAGGTAACTACTCCTAACTAACACACAGCCAGGTAATTACCCCTAACTAACACACAGCCAGGTAACTACCCCTAACTAACACATAGCCAGGTAACTACCCCTAACTAACACACAGCCAGGTAACTACTCCTAACTAACACATAGCCAGGTAACTACCCCCTAACTAACACACAGCCAGGTAACTACCCCTAACTAACACACAGCCAGGTAACTACCCCCTAACTAACACACAGCCAGGTAACTACTCCTAACTAACACACAGCCAGGTAACTACCCCTAACTAACACACAGCCAGGTAACTACTCCTAACTAACACATAGCCAGGTAACTACCCCCTAACTAACACACAGCCAGGTAACTACCCCTAACTAACACACAGCCAGGTAACTACCCCTAACTAACACACAGCCAGGTAACTACTCCTAACTAACACACAGCCAGGTAACTACCCCTAACTAACACACAGCCAGGTAACTACCCCTAACTAACACACAGCCAGGTAACTACCCCTAACTAACACACAGCCAGGTAACTACTCCTAACTAACACACAGCCAGGTAACTACCCCCTAACTAACACACAGCCAGGTAACTACCCCTAACTAACACACAGCCAGGTAACTACTCCTAACTAACACATAGCCAGGTAACTACTCCTAACTAACACATAGCCAGGTAACTACTCCTAACTAACACATAGCCAGGTAACTACTCCTAACTAACACATAGCCAGGTAACTACCCCTAACTAACACACAGCCAGGTAACTACTCCTAACTAACACATAGCCAGGTAACTACCCCTAACTAACACATAGCCAGGTAACTACCCCTAACTAACACACAGCCAGGTAACTACCCCTAACTAACACACAGCCAGGTAACTACCCCTAACTAACACACAGCCAGGTAACTACCCCTAACTAACACACAGCCAGGTAACTACCCCTAACTAACACACAGCCAGGTAACTACTCCTAACTAACACATAGCCAGGTAACTACTCCTAACTAACACATAGCCAGGTAACTACTCCTAACTAACACATAGCCAGGTAACTACCCCTAACTAACACACAGCCAGGTAACTACTCCTAACTAACACACAGCCAGGTAACTACCCCCTAACTAACACACAGCCAGGTAACTACTCCTAACTAACACACAGCCAGGTAACTACCCCCTAACTAACACACAGCCCCTACAGGTAATACCACAATAACCACATCTACTACTGTATTCCTACAAATATATCTTGATGTGGTTTAGTTACATATTTCTCCGTATGGTCTAGTTATATAGGTCTCTATATGGTTTGGTTACTGTCCATAGGTCTCTATATGGTTTGGTTACTGTCCATAGGTCTCTATATGGTTTGGTTACTGTCCATAGGTCTCTATATGGTTCACTTCCATATCATTACTGGTTCTCTACAAGTCTAATTTGTCTCCTGTAGCAAGGAGAGGGAGTTCCAAGCCACAGCCGTAGTAAAGGGGTTCCTGGGGGAGCCCCCCTTATCGCTACACGTCCAGGGACGCGGCTCCTTCGACCAGAGATTTGTGTCTCTACTTACCGATATTTAGCAGGAGTCTCAGGGGACATGACCTTAACCTGAGAACACTGGCCACAGTTGTGTGCACTCTTTGCATGTATTTATCACGCCTTGTACTTAGTGAATAGCACAGGAGGTTGGTGGCATCTTAATTGGGGAGAACAGGCTTGTGGTAATGACTGGAGCGTAATTAATAGGTGGAATGGCATTAAATAAATGGAACACATGGTTTACATGGTTTGATGCCATTCCATTTGCTCCGTTCCAGCCATTACTTGGAGCTGTCCTCCCCTCAGCAGCCTCCACTGGTGTGTATGATGTTACTGTGTACGTTGTTGGTTTATGGAAATGAACAATTCAACTATTCATAAGTGTTTCTGTGTTTTTATTGAGCATGACGCTGAGCTTTCAATGGACTGTTAGAACCCAACTCATGACTCACTATCAACTGTTCTGTCCAGAGGTCCAAGATGATTTATTGTTGTATAATACTGGTATTCTGAACAGAAAGACCTGCATCTGATACCACATTCTGTCACATTCATCAACACATTTAAATACACTTTGGAAAAAGGAATAAAGGTTGGAAGTCAATCCAGGGAGGCAAAAAGGACATTGTCGAAGTTTAATTTAGTAAGACAAAAGCTGTGAAAAGAGAGTTGAATATAAAGAGAAGGGGAGGGACAGAAAAGTAATGTTTGGAAATATAGCCTATATATTTTTATTTTATTTTTTTTATTTTACCTTTATTTAACCAGGTAGGCAAGTTGAGAACAAGTTCTCATTTACAATTGCGACCTGGCCAAGATAAAGCAAAGCAGTTCGACAGATACAACGACACAGAGTTACACATGGAGTAAAACAAACATACAGTCAATAATACAGTATAAACAAGTCTATATACAATGTGAGCAAATGAGGTGAGATAAGGGAGGTAAAGGCAAAAAAGGCCATGGTGGCAAAGTAAATACAATATAGCAAGTAAAACACTGGAATGGTAGTTTTGCAATGGAAGAATGTGCAAAGTAGAAATAAAAATAATGGAGTGCAAAGGAGCAAAATAAATAAATAAATTAAAATGAAATACAGTTGGGAAAGAGGTAGTTGTTTGGGCTAAATTATAGGTGGGCTATGTACAGGTGCAGTAATCTGTGAGCTGCTCTGACAGTTGGTGCTTAAAGCTAGTGAGAGAGATAAGTGTTTCCAGTTTCAGAGATTTTTGTAGTTCGTTCCAGTCATTGGCAGCAGAGAACTGGAAGGAGAGGCGGCCAAAGAAAGAATTGGTTTTGGGGGTGACTAGAGATATATACCTGCTGGAGCGTGTGCTACAGGTGGGAGATGCTATGGTGACCAGCGAGCTGAGATAAGGGGGACTTTACCTAGCAGGGTCTTGTAGATGACATGGAGCCAGTGGGTTTGGCGACGAGTATGAAGCGAGGGCCAGCCAACGAGAGCGTACAGGTCGCAATGGTGGGTAGTATATGGGGCTTTGGTGACAAAACGGATTGCACTGTGATAGACTCCATCCAATTTGTTGAGTAGGGTATTGGAGGCTATTTTGTAAATGACATCGCCAAAGTCGAGGATTGGTAGGATGGTCAGTTTTACAAGGGTATGTTTGTCAGCATGAGTGAAGGATGCTTTGTTGCGAAATAGGAAGCCAATTCTAGATTTAACTTTGGATTGGAGATGTTTGATATGGGTCTGGAAGGAGAGTTTACAGTCTAACCCCATATGAAGGGACTACATGTATCAACTTTCACAGTGAAAGCCTTTATTTATACATTGTGTGTGAATGAATTGAACATCGTCAAATGCATCACTAAAGAATATTGTGCCTATTTAATGCAACTCTGTTAATAGATGGGAAAGCATCATACAACTGACCTAACCGTTTGGAACAGGTTCCCTTAGGATGTACTGTTTACTCCCATCTGAAGACTGGGGGGCATTTAGGATGTACTGTTTACTCCCATCTGAAGACTGGGGGGCATTTAGGAAGTACTGTTTACTCCCATCTGAAGACTGGGGGCATTTAGGATGTACTGTTTACTCTCATCTGAAGACTGGGGGCATTTAGGATGTACTGTTTACTCCCATCTGAAGACTGGGGGCATTTAGGATGTACTGTTTACTCCCATCTGAAGACTGGGGGCATTTAGGAAGTACTGTTTACTCCCATCTGAAGACTGGGGGCATTTAGGATGTATTGTTTACTCCCATCTGAAGGCTGGGGGCATTTAGGATATACTGTTTACTCCCATCTGAAGGCTGGGGGCATTTAGGATGTACTGTTTACTCCCATCTGAAGACTGGGGGCATTTAGGATGTACTGTTTACTCCCATCTGAAGACTGGGGGCATTTAGGATGTACTGTTTACTCCCATCTGAAGACTGGGGGCATTTAGGATGTACTGTTTACTCCCATCTGAAGACTGGGGGGCATTTAGGATGTACTGTTTACTCCCATCTGAAGACTGGGGGGCATTTAGGATATACTACGCATCGCTAAAATATCTGAATGATTATGATCACACTTCCTCAATTCAAATATTATGGCGACATTATACCAAAGATGGTTTGGTATGGTTTAGAAACTTTAGAACCAAGCTGGAGTTCTCAGTGTTATCGCCTGGACATGTTGAAATATCTTCAAGCCTAGAAAAAAAACTCCAGACTTCTGTCATAACTGTGAATTTATTGAAAAAAGTAATAATTACAGGGGTCAATTTGGAAAAATGAATCCCATCCCAGTCATCCTCAGGGATAACGGACATTCTAGAGTAATAATTACATAACCAACGTTCTCTAGTAATACAGGTCCCGTGCAAATAGTGCTTAACTAATCTACCCCATGTTATTCCATATCACCATCTCCTAACTAATCTACCCCATGTTATTCCATATCACCATCTCCTAACTAATCTACCCCATGTTATTCCATATCACCATCTCCTAACTAATCTACCCCATGTTATTCCATATCATCATCTCCTAACTAATCTACCCCATGTTATTCCATATCACCATCTCCTAACTAATCTACCCCATGTTATTCCATATCACCATCTCCTAACTAATCTACCCCATGTTATTCCATATCACCATCTCCTAACTAATCTACCCCATGTTATTCCATATCACCATCTCCTAACTAATCTACCCCATGTTATTCCATATCACCATCTCCTAACTAATCTACCCCATGTTATTCCATATCACCATCTAACTAATCTACCCCATGTTATTCCATATCACTCTTTCAGCCCCTAACATTGAACATTTCAAACAAAATCACATATTTACTGATTGATTTGTACAGCGGTATATCAAAGCACAATGATGCATTGCTTTCCTGAAATGCAAGGCACTTAGATTTATCAGACTTTGGCAAGGCATTAACATACAGTAATCTACGGAATGATTAACCAGTCAGTTCTCGTGCCGTCATTTATATGGAATCCAAAAACATGCACTCTGATGAATTACACAACTGACAAACTGTTAGTACTCAATAGTCAGGGCAGGAACACCTCAACGGTTAATCAACGGCTGATTCTGTCAAAGGTGTAAGAAGCATCACAGTGTAAACCCTTCATCAATATTATTATTGATCAGCTCCCTCTAAGGTCCAGGGTACTCAAACACTGCTGCAGCTCCCATCCCTGTTCCGATACACATGGACACCACGCCATAGGCCCTGGGGAACACAACATGGGTTATGGTGAGCAAGGCTAGGGGGTGGCGATGAGACTACATAGTAGATATAGCACAAGAGGTAATACGATTGAGGATTCGATGGGACTAGACATATCCTTACCTCCTGCCCCTGCGTTTGAGTTCGTTGAGCAGGGTGACAACCTGGCGGGCCCCGGTGCAGCCCAGAGGGTGACCCAAGGCGATGGCTCCTCCGTTAGGGTTCACCTTCTCCAGGGGGATCCCCAGCTTCTCCACGCAATACACAGCCTGGGACACACATAGTCAAAACAGTCAAAAGTTTGGACAGACCTACTCATTCAATTTAACTTTACCTCCTCCCTAAGTTTGTTTTATTCACTGCTTTAGCACACTCCGCCAACCCTGATGTCCTTGCCGTGTCTGAATCCTGGCTTAGAAAGGCCACCAAAAATTCAGAGGTTTCCATCCCCAACTACAACATTTTCCATCAAGATAGAACTGCCAAAGGGGGAGGAGTTGCAATCTACTGCAGAGATTACCTGCAAAGTTCTGTCATACATTCCAGGTCTATTGATTTCTTCAAACCAAGCTGCTTACCTATTGCAGGTTCAGTCTTCCCAGCCTGGTGCAGGTCTACAATTTTGTTTCTGGTGTCCTTTGACAGCTCTTTGGTCTTGGCCATAGTGGAGTTTGGAGTGTGACTGTTTGAGGTTGTGGACAGGTGTCTTTTATACTGTCTTTTATACTTCTTTGGACACTGTGTTAACCTCTCTGGGATAGCCAGTGACAGCCAGTGAAAGTGCAGGGCGCCAAATTCAAAACAACAAAAATCTCATAATAAAAATTCCCCAAGTATACAACTATTTTACACCATTTTAAAGATAAACTTCTCGTTAATCCAGCCACAGTGTCCGATTTCAAAAAGGCTTTACGACGAAAGCACACCAAACGATTATGTTAGGTCAGAGCCAAGTCACAGAAAAACACTGCCATTTTTCCAGCCAAAGAGAGGAGTCACAAAAAGCACAAAGAGATAAAATTAATCACTAACCTTTTATGATCTTCATCAGATGACACTCATAGGACTTCATGTTACACAATACATGTATGTTTTGTTTGATAAAGTTCATATTTATATTTTAAAAATCTGAGTTTACATTGGCGCGTTACGTTCAGTAGTTCGAAAAACATCCGGTGATTTTGCAGAGAGCCACATCAATTTACAGAAATACTCATCATAAATGATGAAAATACAAGTGTTATACATGGAACTTTAGATACACTTCTCCTTAATGCAATCACTGTGTCAGATTTCAAAAAAGCTTTACGGGAAAAGCACACCATGCTATAATCTGAGTACAACGCTCAGAGAACAAAACAGCCAAACAGATATCCACCATGTCGTGGAGTCAACAGAAGTCAGAAATAGCATTATAAATATTCACTTACCTTTGATGATCTTCATCAGAATGCTCTCCCAGGAATCCCAGTTCCACAAAAAATGTTTGTCTTGTTTGATAAAATCCCTCATTTATGTCCAAATACCTCCTTGTTGTTTGCGTGTTTAGTACACAATCCAAAATCACGATGCGCAGGAAAGTCCATGCGAAAGTTCAGACAAAAAGTTATTTTACAGTTCATAGAAACATGTCAAACGAAGTATAGAATCAATCTTTAGGATGTTTTTATCAGAAATCTTCAATAATGTTCCAACCGGAGAATTTCTTTGTCGGTAGAAAAGCAATGGAACTCGAGCTAACTCTCACGTGAACGCGTGTCACGAGCTCATGGCACTCTGCCAGACACCTGGCTCAAACAGCCCCTATTCGCCCCCACTTTCACAGTAGAAGCATCAAACAAGATTCTAAAGACTGTTGACATCTTGAGTAAACTCTCCTTCCAGACTCATATTAAGCATCTCCAATCCAAAAGTAAATCTAGAATCGGCTTCCTATTTCGCAACAAAGCCTCCTTTATTCACGCTGCCAAAAATACCCTGGTAAAACTGACTATCCCACCGATCCTCAACTTCGGCGATGTCATTTACAAAATAGCCTCCAACACTCTACTCTGTAAACTGGATGCAGTCTATCACAGTGCCATCCGTTTTGTCACCAAAGCCCCATATACTACCTACCACTGTGACCTGTATGCTCTCGTTGGCTGGCCCTCGATACATATTCATCTCCAGACCCACTGGCTCCAAGTCATCTATAAGTCTTTGCTAGGTAAAGCTCCGCCTTAGCAACACACACGCAACACACACACCAGCAGGTATATTTCACTGGTCATCCCCAAAGCCAACACCTCCTTTGGCCGCCTTTTCTTCCAGTTCTCTGCTGCCAATGACTGGAACGAATTGCAAAAATCCCTGAAGCTGGAGACTCATATCTCCCTCGCTAACTTTAAGCATCAGCTGTCAGAGCAGCTTACTGATCGCTGCACCTGTACACAGCCAATCTGTAAATAGCCCATCCAACTGCCTACCTCATCCCCATATTGTTTTTATTTACTTCTTTTTTTTAAACTCTTTTGCACACCAGTATTTCTACTTGCACATCATCATCTGCACATCTATCACTCCAGTGTTAATTTGCTAAATTGTAATTACTTCGTTACTATTGGCCTATTTATTGCCTTACCTCCTTACTCCATTTGAACACACTGTGTATAGATTTCTCTATTGTGTTATTGACTGTACGCTTATTTATTCCATGTGTAACTCTGTGTTGTTGTTTTTTGTTGCACTGCTTTGCTTTATCTTGGCCAGGTAGCAGTTGTAAATGAGAATTTGTTCTCAACTGGCCTACCTGGTTAAATAAAGGTGAATAAAATAAATAAAAAATAAACCTTTGTGCCATAATTGATCTCTTTCAGGCAGAGAGTACACCTGGCATACAGTGGATAAAAAGGGGTATCAAAGAAGTGAGAAAGAGGGAAAGTGTGTTGTCTTCCTTTCACCTCTACAGTGGCATCCAGCTTAAGCCATTTATTGTTGAAGTTCTTGTCTCGGGGTGGCAGGTAGCCAGGTAGAGCGTTGGGCCAGTAACCGGAAGGTTACTGGATCAAATCCCTGAGCTGACAAGGTAAAAGTCTGTCGTTCTGCCTGAGCAAGGCAGTTAACCCACTGTTCCCCAGGCGACGACGACGTGGATGTCGATTAAGGCAGCCCCCCACACCACTCTGATTCATAGGTTGGGTTAAATGCGGAAGACACATTTCAGTTGAATGCATTCACAGTTGGACAACTGACTAGGTATTGATCTATTGAACCTTTACAAGGTCGTTTTTACAGTTGAAACTTGTTTTAAATGCAAAGAAAACACATGATTTTTTTTGTCTTCTTTTAAATAGGTTGAAACCTGTTATTATAAAAGCAATAAGGCCCTTGAAACTTTGGAACCAGGCTGTCAGTCTGTGGCTGTCGGTCTGTGGCTGTCTGTCAGCCTGTGTGTCAGTCAGCCTGTGTGTCGGTCTGTGGCTGTCGGCCTGTGGCTGTCCGTCTGTGGCTGTCGGTCTGTGGCTGTCGGCCTGTGGCTGTCGGCCTGTGGTCTGTCAGCCTGTGTCTGTCAGCCTGTGTCCAAAGTACTACAACTCTATACAGAGACTCACCTGGCTGGCGAACGCCTCGTTGATCTCAAACACGTCAATATCAGCTACAGTCAGACCTGAGGAGATGACGGAGTTCGTTAAAGACCCTTTTAGCGGAACAGATAAATCAAAAGGTGTCCGGCATCCCAGACCCGCTACCACCCAGAGCCGCTACCACCCAGAGCCGCTACCACCCAGAACCAAATGTCACATACAGAACACGTCCATGTGGACATAATCCAAGCTCTAAAAGATCTGTAGTGGTCTGTACTCACCGGCCTGCCCCAGAGCAGCAGGGATGGCATAGGCTGGTCCGATACCCATGACATCAGGGGGTACCCCCACCACAGCACTGGCCTTCAGCACCCCCAGGACTGGCAGAGACAGGGACTCCACCACGGACCTCCTGCCCACCAGCAGCGCTGCTGCACCGTCACTCACCTGGCTGGAGTTACCTGGACCAGGGGAGAAGACCTCATCAGCTGGGGCAGAGAGATGGTGGGTGTGTGTGTGTGATCTCCCCACCTGCGGTGGTGCTGCCGTCAGGTTTGAAAGCCCCTCTGAGTTTGGTCAGCCCTGCCAGCGTGGTACCGGGCCGGATCCCATCGTCCTTGGTTACGGTAACCGTACGTTCAGAGCCGTCTTCGTCAACAAACTTTGTGGTTACTGGGCAGATCTCCTGGTCAAATATCCCCTGCTTCTGAGCCTGGCTGGCCCTAGGAGGAGGCTGAGAGTTAGAGGCTGTCTGGATGAACAGGGCACTGAATACATCTCTAGTGCACTATAGGGCTCTGGTCAAAAGTAGTGCACTACAGGGCTCTGGTCAAAAGTAGTGTACTACAGGGCTCTGGTCAAAAGTAGTGTACTACAGGGCTCTGGTCAAAAGTAGTACACTACAGGGCTCTGGTCAAAGTAGTACACTACAGGGCTCTGGTCAAAAGTAGTGCACTACAGGGCTCTGGTCAAAAGTAGTGCACTACAGGGCTCTGGTCAAAAGTAGTGCACGACAGGGCTCTGGTCAAAAGTAGTGCACGACAGGGCTCTGGTCAAAAGTAGTGCACGACAGGGCTCTGGTCAAAAGTAGTGCACGACAGGGCTCTGGTCAAAAGTAGTGCACGACAGGGCTCTGGTCAAAAGTAGTACACTACAGGGCTCTGGTCAAAAGTAGTACACTACAGGGCTCTGGTCAAAAGTAGTGCACTACAGGGCTCTGGTCAAAAGTAGTGCACTACAGGGCTCTGATCAAAGTATTACACTACAGGGCTCTGATCAAAGTAGTACACTACAGGGCTCTGATCAAAGTAGTACACTACAGGGCTCTGATCAAAGTAGTACACTACAGGGCTCTGATCAAAAGTAGTACACTACAGGGCTCTGATCAAAGTAGTACACTACAGGGCTCTGATCAAAAGTAGTGCACTACAGGACTCTGATCAAAAGTAGTACACTACAGGGCTCTGGTCAAAGTAGTGCACTACAGGGCTCTGGTCATTTGGGACGCAAACTTTAACTACTGCAGGAGAATAATTATATCATAACAGCTCCATGGTAATATTATATCATAACAGCTCCATGGTAATATTATATCAGAAGATAACAGCTCCATGGTAATATTATATCAGTGGATAACAGCTCCATGGTAATATTATATCAGTGGATAACAGCTCCATGGTAATATTATATCATAACAGCTCCATGGTAATATTTTATCATAACAGCTCCATGGTAATATTATATCATAACAGCTCCATGGTAATATTATATCAGAAGATAACAGCTCCATGGTAATATTATATCAGTGGATAACAGCTCCATGGTAATATTATATCAGTGGATAACAGCTCCATGGTAATATTATATCATAACAGCTCCATGGTAATATTTTATCAGTGGATAACAGCTCCATGGTAATATTAGATCATAACAGCTCCATGGTAATATTATATCAGAAGATAACAGCTCCATGGTAATATTATATCAGTGGATAACAGCTCCATGGTAATATTATATCAGTGGATAACAGCTCCATGGTAATATTATATCATAACAGCTCCATGGTAATATTATATCATAACAGCTCCATGGTAATATTATATCAGTGGATAACAGCTCCATGGTCATATTATATCAGTGGATAACAGCTCCATGGTAATATTATATCAGTGGATAACAGCTCCATGGTCATATTATATCAGTGGATAACAGCTCCAGCTCCATGGTAATATTATATCATAACAGCTCCATGGTAATATTATATCAGAAGATAACAGCTCCATGGTAATATTATATCAGTGGATAACAGCTCCATGGTAATATTATATCATAACAGCTCCATGGTAATATTATATCAGTGGATAACAGCTCCATGGTAATATTATATCATAACAGCTCCATGGTAATATTATATCAGTGGATAACAGCTCCATGGTAATATTATATCAGTGGATAACAGCTCCATGGTCATATTATATCAGTGGATAACAGCTCCATGGTAATATTATATCAGTGGATAACAGCTCCATGGTAATATTATATCAGTGGATAACAGCTCCATGGTAATATTATATCAGTGGATAACAGCTCCATGGTAATATTATATCATAACAGCTCCATGGTAATAGTATATCAGTGGATAACAGCTCCATGGTAATATTATATCAGTGGATAACAGCTCCATGGTAATATTATATCAGTGGATAACAGCTCCATGGTAATATTATATCATAACAGCTCCATGGTAATATTATATCAGAAGATAACAGCTCCATGGTAATATTATATCAGTGGATAACAGCTCCATGGTAATATTATATCAGTGGATAACAGCTCCATGGTAATATTATATCATAACAGCTCCATGGTAATATTATATCAGTGGATAACAGCTCCATGGTAATATTATATCATGGATAACAGCTCCATGGTAATATTATATCAGTGGATAACAGCTCCATGGTCATATTATATCAGTGGATAACAGCTCCATGGTAATATTATATCAGTGGATAACAGCTCCATGGTAATATTATATCAGTGGATAACAGCTCCATGGTAATATTATATCATAACAGCTCCATGGTAATATTATATCAGTGGATAACAGCTCCATGGTAATATTATATCAGTGGATAACAGCTCCATGGTAATATTATATCATAACAGCTCCATGGTAATATTATATCAGTGGATAACAGCTCCATGGTAATATTATATCAGTGGATAACAGCTCCATGGTAATATTATATCAGTGGATTACAGCTCCATGGTAATATTATATCAGTGGATAACAGCTCCATGGTAATATTATATCATAACAGCTCCATGGTAATATTATATCATAACAGCTCCATGGTAATATTATATCAGTGGATAACAGCTCCATGGTAATATTATATCAGTGGATGACAGCTCCATGGTAATATTATATCAGTGGATGACAGCTCCATGGTAATATTATATCAGTGGATGACAGCTCCATGGTAATATTATATCAGTGGATAACAGCTCCATGGTAATATTATATCAGTGGATAATAGCTCCATGGTAATATTATATCAGTGGATGACAGCTCCATGGTAATATTATGACAGAATTCTCTTACTTCTGCTGAGAGCTGAAGGCGAACGCATCCTGCTTCTCTCTGGAGACACCGAACCGCTCTGCCACATTCTCTGAGGTGATGCTGCCGCCGAAACACACAGATTATTATATGGTGACACACACCACAGCCCGGGCACATTATCAACACAGACTACATGACACCACTGCAGTCAGTCCCCCGGAGAGATGCTCAATTGATATTCACAGTAGTAGTACAATGTGGTACAGAGAGCAGTGACTGACCCCTGTTACTATGGTTACCACTGTGTTCCACTGTGAGACTAACCTGAGTCAGAATAAATGCTGCATGGGGCTAAAGTCAGAAACCTGTATTCTAACTGCTGCTACTGTACTGTGTTCAGAGGAACAGGAACACATTCTATATTCTAACTGCTGCTACTGTACTGTGTTCAGAGGAACAGGGGAATAACACACTGAGCTAGCATTAACTGGATACGTTGTTGCAAACTTGCAATACCCAACATACATTTCCAATTCTCTGTGAAACTTTCTAATCAGCCTTTGTCAACGACATTGCCGCTAGATTTGTAGATGCAAATGATATAGCCTAGCCATTATTCACATAGCATCATATAGCCTAGCCATTATTCACATAGCATCATATAGCCTAGCCATTATTCACACAGCATCATATAGCCTAGCCATTATTCACATAGCATCATATAGCCTAGCCATTATTCACATAGCATCATATAGCCTAGCCATTATTCACATAGCATCATATAGCCTAGCCATTATTCACATAGCATCATATAGCCTAGCCATTATTCACATAGCATCATATAGCCTAGCCATTATTCACATAGCATCATATAGCCTAGCCATTATTCACATAATTCTTATTTTCAATGACGGCCTAGGAACAGTGGGTTAACTGCCTGTTCAGGAGCAGAACGACAGATTTGTACCTTGTCAGCTCGGGGTTTGAACTTGCAACCTTCCATATACTAGTCCAACGCTCTAACCACTAGGCTACCCTGCTGCCCCATTATTCACATAGCATCATATTGCCTAGCCATAATTCATATAGCCTTGCCATAATTCATATAAATGGTTATGCACAACCTTACCCCATAGGTATGACACAGTCTCTAGCCTTCTCGTAGTCCATAAGTCTGGAGCTCACATCGCCTGGTTCCCCAGCGTCACGCAGAGACATGCTCTCCACTCTGGAGACAAGACAAAATAACTGTAGCCATTTAGGAACCTGGACTGTTTCGGCAGGTTATAGGTTCAACTTCTATACTGTTCAGGAACCTGGACTGTGTCGGCAGGTTATACAGTGGGGAGAACAAGTATTTGATACACTGCCGATTTTGCAGGTTTTCCTACTTACAAAGCATGTAGAGGTCTGTCATTTTTATCATAGGTACACTTCAACTGTGAGAGGCGGAATCTAAAACAAAAATCCAGAAAATCCCATTGTATGATTTTTAAGTAATTGCTTATAAGTAGGAAAACCTGCTAAATTTGCAGTGTATCAAATACTTGTTCTCCCCACTGTAGGTTCAACTTCTATACTGCTCAGGAACCTGGACTGTTTTGGCAGGTTAAAGGTTCAACTTCTATACTGTTTAGGAACCTGTACTCTATATTAAGAGTGAAATAGGATCCATTCTTATTAAGGCATACACGGTTAAAACAGGAGACTATACTAACCCACAGGCCAGACCCATATCATATGACCCACTCCTGATGGCTCCTGGAACATAGAGAGAACACATGTTAACTAAATCAACTCTATCATGGTTGTGTGATAGTTCCTAAAGATGGAGTTTGTAGCCACAAATGAGGGCTAAAGAGTTCATCTAGTTACATATGCCTACACACTAACACTGTAATATGTGGGATTATTACCTGCGACGTTGAACAGAGCCTGTAGTCCAGAGGAACACATCCTGTTGACGGTGTAGACAGGAACAGTCTCTGGGAACTCACTTGGAAAGACATACATTCCTGGTTAAAACCATTCAGTGCCATTCTATTTACCTGTGAGTCATATCTAACAGTAAGGCAGACTCACCTGAGGAAGTGAGCCACTCTGGCCATGAGAGCACCTGCCCCAGGCTGTAGAACATTACCTAGAGGTCAGAAAAATATTACTGCTAAAGTATACATTAAACATGACTTACAAACCCTTATCATAGGTCTTCTATGAGGTAGGTAAGCCATTGATAACTCACCCACACAGATGTCCCCTAGTCTCTCAGGTGACAGTCCCACATCTACCAGGACCGATGTCATCACACAACTCAACAGCTCGTCTGGAGTGGTGTCCTGACAGACAGACAGACAGACAGACAGAACATTGAGTTACACATTGGTCATTCCACCTCACAAAGGAGAAGAGGATTTGACACCCACCATCTCAGATTGTTCTGAAATAGTTTCGGTAGTTAGAAACAGATACGATTAGCATTTCTGAAACATTATTTTGTTGAAAGATTACACTTTGAGAAATTAAGCTAATTGATTGTACCCAAATTGTTTATAGGATTCATATAATATTCAATAACTATAGTAGCTAAAGTCTGATTTGGACTAAATTCCATAACAATGATTAAAACATGGCCACAAGCAACCAATGGACCCTCCAAACCCCACATTAACCCCAACAGCCAGTACACAGTGTCAGTTCTCCATGTTTGACCAGTACTATAAAGCTGGGACGTGGAGCATTGTTTGTTCAACATACTGTTTGTATTCTCAGTGAATTTGGTGGTGTTTTCCCCCCCTGTTCAGATAAACCTAACCACTTCAATGCCTAATTTATGTCCCATCACCTTGTGCTGGGGACAATAAAAGGTCACACTAAAATGTGCCGTTTTGACACAACACAATGCCACAGATGTCAAGTTTATAGGGAATGGGAAATTGGCATGCTGACCAGATCTGTTGCCAGAGAATTGTAATGTTCATTTCTCTAGCATGAGCCGCATCCAACGTAGAATTTGGCAGTACGCCCAACCGGCCTCACAACCACAGTCCACGTGTATGGCGTTGTGTGGGCGAGCGGTTTACGGATGTCAACAGAGTGCCTCATGGTGGCGACGGCGTTATGGTATGGGTAGGTATAAACAAACACAATTGCATTTTAACAATGGCAATTTGAATGCACAGAGATACAGTGACGAGATCCTGAGGCCCATTGCCGTTACATTCATCCGCCGCCATCACCTCATGTTTCAGCATGATAATGCACAGCCCCATGTCACAAGGATCTGTATACAATATCTGGAAGCTGAAAATGTCCCAGTTCTCCCATGGCCTGCCACCCATTTATTTATTTTTTAACCTTTAGGCAAGTCGAGACAAATTCTTATTTTCAATGACGGCCTAGGAACAGTGGGTTGTTCAGGGGCAGATCAACAGATTTGTACCTTGTCAGCTCGGGGGTTTGAACTTTCAACCTTCCGGTTACTAGTCCAACGCTCTAACCACTCTGAGCATGTTTGGGATGCTCTGGATCGACGTGTATGACAGCGTGTTCCAGTTCCTGCAACTTCGCACAGCCATTGAAGAGGGGGACAACATTCCACAGGCCACAATCATCAGCCTGATCATGAAAAGGAGATGTCACACGTTGCATGAGGCAAATGGTGGTTACACCAGATACTGACTGGTTTTCTGATCAAAGCCTCTACTTTTTTTTGTATTCCCAGTCATGTGAAATCCACAATTAGTGCCTAATAAATGTACTTCAATTTACTTTTCCTTATATGAACTGTACCTTAGTAAAATGGTTGAAATTGTTACATGTTGCGTTTATATTTGTGTTCAGTATAATATGGCTACAATGTTGTTTGGTTTATTAGTTGAACAATCGCTGAGATTATTCAGTGCCTTCTTCATATGTCACACCTGCCAAGTGGATATGTTATCTTGGCAAAGGACACATGCTCACTAACAGGGATGTAAACAAATTTGTGCACAACATTTGAGGGAAATAAGCTTCTTGTGTGTGTATATAACATTTCTGGGATCTTTCATCTCATGAAACATGGGACCAACACTTTACATGTTATATTTTGTATTTTTCTTTATAAGTAATAACTAGTGATTCCAGATTGCTGGTAAAAACAGTTGACGAATTGTGCTTTTTCTCTGTGACCAAAACATTTTTAAGCTGATATGGGAGTGAAAACATTGAAGCGGCATATCAAACTGGGACAACGTTGTAAATTACACTGGCAAGTAGAAGAACATTTACCAGGGCATATTATTTCATTATAAATCAGATTATTTCACATGCAGATATGGGAAGCTAACTTTAAAGTCTCTTCAACTTCAAGATCACCATCTTGGTTTAGCTTGGCGTTAAATAAGCAGCCTATTTTGCGTCGATAACCAAATATAATCTCAGCGTCTGTTAAAACAATTATGTAGCCTTATTAGAATCCAAAAACAGGTGGTTTAGAAGTGATAAGTCTATTTTGAAACGTGAAAATAGATAGATGTGTTTCTTATTCTGTGACAAAAATATGTTTTTTTTTGCTGATATCGGAGCGAATGCATTGAATCAGCATATCAAATCAGAATATGCCAGGGCAAGTAGAAGAACATTTACCAGGGCATATTATTTCATTATAAATCAGATTATTTCACATGGAGATGTGTGAAGCTAAAAGGCTAGCTAGTTTGCAGTGTTAATACAAATAGCTAGCAAGGGAAGACGAGGCAAAAAGAGAAACTCCTCTTTTGCTTACACCACAAATGAGAAGACAATAAGAAAACCTCTGTCACCCCCTTGTGAATGTTGCTATATGGGAGTCTGGACCAGCAAGGTATCGCGTTACCAAAAGGTGTATTTCTAAAAAATCTAATCTGACTCCACCTAGCGCACGCCCATAGATCTACGCATGTGAAGTTTGTAGCGGCTCTAAACATATTTGGTGTGCAAGAGAAGCAGAGATGAGGGACATTTTTTACAGATGTCAACTAGATTGAAGCATTCATTCTATTGATTCATGACATTTGTGTTTATTTAGTCTTCTAGGGCAACAAGTGACCGAAGAAAAGCTGCATGCATCTAATTATAGACAAGTTGACTAACAAATAGTCTGCCAAAATGTCAGAAATTATAAGCAGAAACATAGGCCTGTCAAAAAAATTGTTCCACCGTCTCTGACTGTACAGCACATTTTCTATATTAGCGGGTTATGGTCGGGTCTGGACCTCTGATTTTCACTTTATCACATATAGTCAGCGGTTGCAGATGAGTTATTAGAAATTGCAGGCGGGTGAACAAACAGCTGACCCGCACATCACTAGTTGCTACATTCCAAATTATATTGGTGACTAGTTGCAGTGGTTGGAGACTAGTTGCAGTGGTTGGAGACTAGTTGCAGTGGTTGGAGACTAGTTGCAGTGGTTGGAGACTAGTTGCAGTGGTTGGAGACTAGTTGCAGTGGTTGGAGACTAGTTGCAGTGGTTGGAGACTAGTTGCAGTGGTTGGTGCCTTAATGGTGCAGCTTGTTGTACATAACATGTGTCTTTTCTGTTTAGCCATGCACTGTTTAGCTATGCATGAATTTCAACTTTGTCAATGTTTTCATCATCTGTAATTATGAAGTGCTTTGAAACGCAGGTCATGACACCATCATCCCAGACACACTCCAATTCAAATACCGCCCCAACAGATCTACAGATGACGCAATCTCAATCGCACTCCACACTGACATCTCCCACCTGGACAAAAGGGGAAGTAACTATGTGAGAATGATGTTCTACAGCTCAGCGTTCAACGACATAGTCCCCTCCAATCTCATCACCAAGCTTAGGACATTGGGTCTGTACACCACCCTCCACAACTGAATCCTGGACTTCCTAATGGGCTGACCCCAGGTGGTGAGGGTAGCCAAAAACACCTATGCCACGCTGACCCTCAACACCAACACAGGGACCTCTCGGGGGTGTGTGCTTAGTCCCCTCCTGTACTCCCTGTTCATCTACAACTGCGTGGCCACGCATGACCAATACCTTCATCAAGTTTGCTGATGACACAGCAGTTGTAGGCCTGATCAACAATGCTGATGAGTCAGAGACTTAGCAGTAAGCCCAAGGAGCTGATCATGGACTACAGGAAAAGGAGGGCCGAACACGCCCCAATTCACATCGACAGGGAGTGGAGCGGGTCGAGAGCTTCAAGTTCCTTAGCATCCACAACACTAAGGACTTAACGACTGTGCGGACCATGTTAAGAGGGCATGACAGTGCCTCTTCCCCCTCAGAAGGCTGAAGAGATTTGGCCCTCGGACCCTCAAAGTTTTACAGCTGCACCAGAGATCATCTTGACTGGCTGATTCACCGTTTGGTATGGCAAAGCGCTACAGAGGGTGGTGTGGACAGCCCAGTACATCACTGGGGCCGAGTTCCATGCCATCCAAGATCGCTATCAGGCGGTGTCAGAGGAAGGCCATGAAAAATTGCCAAAGAAAACTGAGGATGGATCAACAACATTGCAGTTACTCCACAATACTAACCTAATTGACAGAGTGAAAAGATAGAATAACAATATTCCAAAACATGCATCCTGTTTGCAACAAGGCACTAAAGTAATACTGTATTCAGGACATAAAGTTCATTTCTTTGCCCCATTTTTTGGATCAAATCCCACACAACATCACTTTGTACCCCTCTTCATATTTTCAAGCATGGTGGTGACTGCATCATGTTATGGGTATGCTTGTCATTGGCAAGGACTAGGGAAAAACAGAATGGAGCTAAGCACAGGCAAAATCCTAGAATAAAACCTGGTTCAGTCTGCTTTCCACCAGACACTGGGAGATTAATTCATCTTTCAGCAGGATAATAACCTTAAACAAAGGCCAAATCCACACTGGAGTTGCTTCAATCTGATTCTAACATGTACTGATTTAGGGGTTTGAAAACTTATGTAAATGTAATATTTCTGTATTTCATTTTCAATACAGATCACAAAATGTTTTTTAAAAACATGTTATCACTCATTATAGGGCAGGGGTTCCCAAACATTTTTGGCCCGCAAACCTATTTTGATGTCTGAAAATGCTCACGAACCCAATCATGTGAAAAAAATTACGTAAGTAACAGCTAATGTTTCGTTTTTTATTTGGGGCTATGGCAGTCAATTAAAAAACATTCTAACAGTATTTCTGATTGTCTTCTCAACTCACCATCACATACTTTTAAAATGGGGCTATGACAGCCAATTTGGAAAGGGAAAGGGGGATAACCCAGTCAGTTGTACAACTGAATGAGTCTTCCGCATTTAACCCAGGGGGATGCCGATTCGGCACGTCTTCGGCGCCAGGGGAACAGTGGGTTAACTGCCTTGCTCAGGGGCAGAATGACCGATTTTTACCTTGTCAATTGCAAACATAATGTATCTTACTAATGAGATGGGTGTGCTTGATGCAGATTGTCAGAGCTTCTCAAAGTCAGGGGGCGTGGTCGACAGTGTGCACTGCAGCTCTGCTGACATCCAACCTGGTTTTGGTTTTAATGCAGACGAGAGCACTGAATCCAGCTTCACACAGACATGAGCTGGCGAAGTGTAGCCTACCATTCGTTTTATGGTGCTTTTAAGACAACTGGAAACTCTGAAAAGGGTAAAATCATGACGTCAGTGATCTTCAGGTCGGAAAGTCGGGGCTCTAGAAAAAGGCCCAAGTTCCCGAGTTGGAATTCCGAGTTGGATGACTGTTCAAAAGATTTTTCCCAGTCGGAGCTCGTTTCTTTCCGAGTTCCCAGTTGTTTTGAACTCAGCATTAATGCTCAGAGGTGACGGCAAGGTATTTATTCCCTTTGAGTCAGGAACCAAAACTCCTTCGTAGTGACCCGTGAATGAGTTGTCTGAAGCATTCGGTCACATGACAGCTCAGTCAGCTGTTCAATTTCACTTACAATTTCACTTATGTCAACTGAGCCAGGATCACAGTCAAACAGATTGGGAAGAAGGTCCCAAAATGCTCTTCCAAGCATTGGAGATGAGCAATCACCACTAGTGTGGGACAATTGCTGATGCTGTGTCCTGTTATTTTCTTTTCATTACACAGAAAATCAACCAAGTCTGTTCTTTTTACATCCATTGTGAATAACAACAGTTCCTCTCTCAATGTGAAACATCTTTCCAACACTCCCCCCCGATAACCACCAAGCCTCGGTGTGAAATAGAACACTCCCCCTCGATAACCACCAAGCCTCGGTGTGAAATAGAACACTCCCCTCGATAACCACCAAGCCTCGGTGTGAAATAGAACACTCCCCCTCGATAACCACCAAGCCTCGGTGTGAAATAGAACACTCCCCCTCGATAACCACCAAGCCTCGGTGTGAAATAGAACACTCCCCCTCGATAACCACCAAGCCTCGGTGTGAAATAGAACACTCCCCCTCGATAACCACCAAGCCTCGGTGTGAAATAGATCATCATACTATGATCCCATAGCTCCACAGTTTTGTGAAGAGGTGTGTGCGTAGTGGATGTGGTATGATGTAGTTTACAATCAAACTTACTTACGGCAGTATATCAGAGCTCTGTGCTCAGCTCTTTTTCCGCCAGTTGCTCTCTGTGTATCATACAATGAGTCCATATGGCAGAGGGAGACTCATTCATAACTAGAGTGCAGAGGTCTGCCCGCCGTCCCGCCATAGATGGAGCCCCTTCTGTGCAAAAGCCCACCATTTGATCCCATATGGAATCTGTTTTTCATCAATATAGTCACACTGAACATCCCCTGTGCCGTTTCATGCTTGGGAATCGTGAGACAGAACAATATGTCCTTGTGAATAGCATCCCCGACATGTACAGCAAACAAAAATCAATGCATGGGCATCGACCCTCACAGCTAAAGTCCATTTGGAGAGCATCAGCTGGGCAGTTTGAGTCGTTCAGTCAGAGCATAAATGATTTGTTTAACAGTTTTACCTGACACATTTATTGATGTGAGTTCTCTTTGCCTCTGCCTCCCCACACATTGGTTTCACTATATCAATTACAGCTGGTAATATCAATATCTCTGCAGTAGTTTTTTAGTTTCATAGCGTAGCAGGCCTAGCCGTTCACCATGATTTATGTGCAACGGTCAAGTGCAGTCTTTTCCCATGATCTAAGGGCACTCTCTCATTGAATTTGATCTTTTAGATTAGAATAATTGTAATTGACATTTTTAAGGTTAACCACATTACAATGATTGAGATTAATATATATATATTAATGTTTTTTTTTTTAAAGGGTTTTGGAAATACTCCTTTGACCACATTTTCATATCTGGCGACCCCTCCCCAGGTTTTGGTACCGCTGTTATAGGGTATTGTGTGTAGGTGGATGAGATTTCTTTATTTTTTTCATCCATTTTGAATTCAGGCTTTAACACAACAAAATGTGAAATAAGTCAGGAGTATGAATAATTTCTGAAGGTACTGTATGTGTAATGTAATGGAATTGAGTCATGATCAAGGGCTAATGCCGCGTTCATAACAACTGGGAACTCGGGAAAATACGAGGTCAAATCATGACGTCAGTGATCTTCAACTCGGAAAGTCGGAGCTCTAGAAAGAGAAACGCGTTCCGGAGTTGGAATTCGAGTTGGATCAAATCAAATGTATTTATATAGCCCTTCTTACATCAGCTGGTATATCAAAGCAAGTAGTCAAGCAATGCAGGAGTAGAAGCACCATTCAAATCGATTTTCCCAGTCTGAGCTTTTTCCCAGTTGTTTTGAACGCGACGTTAGTCCTCCTTACCTTGAAAGATCCTTTTTTAGCCTTGCCGATAGCAGTCCTCAGCCCGTGGACCACCACTATATCATCTGGACTGGCGGATAAAGCACTACATTTTGCCCTGGAGACAATAGGATCGCTGTGGGTTTTGAACGTGTTCGGTGGCGATAAATGACCAAAAACTATCTTTACTCTGTTCATTGCGGTGGTAAAATAAGTAAGTAAACTGATACTTGAAGCTAAACTGTAACCACAATCAAGCCCGTGCAATGCACAAACACTGTCTATTCGCAAACGTCTACGCAGGAATGGTGAAAGTGTTAGTGTATTGTGCGGCCAGAGTTCGCCTCTTGCAACAATGGGAGCGTTCGACATTTCAGCCGACTTTAAAGGCAAGTCGAGGCTGAGTGATCTACAAGTCACCTCGCATCGTAAATAACTTGTCAATGTTAGTTGTAGATCAGTCAGTCATTTACAATTGTCCTATGATACATCACGGTGTTGATGCTCTCGAACACGGCCAATGTCTCCAGCCATTGAACTTTGGTTTCCACTAGTTATTACAGCCACAAAGTAAAAATGGGCTATAACGTAAAACTTTATGAAAATAAAAACGTGCTTTTTGGTCTTAATTTGATGTTATGATTAGGCATAAGGTTAGCAGTGTGGTTAAATTTAGGTATGAAGTTAAAATTCATTTTAAAAATAGGGGGGGTTTAGGACTTTGTGGTTGTGGTAACTAGTGACGACCCTGAACTTTGGCATATTTCCTTGTTTACGATAAGCTACGGAAAATATGGAGGGACGAAATAGATGGGTCTGGTACCGTTTGCATTATACTTTTGGGAAGGACTGGAGTGCTCAGTAAACGTAATAAACAGCGTCAGTCCCAAATGTAAATGCGTATGTCCAATCATTTCTAGCATATCAAATAAATAAGTGGCGGCAGGTGGTTAGAGCGTTGGACCAGTAACAGAAAAGTTGCCGGATCGAAACCCCGAACTGCCGTTCTGCCCCGGTAGGCCGTAATTGTAAATAAGAATTTGTTCTTAACTGACTTGCCTAGTTAAATAAAGGTCAAAACAAAAACATCTCAACTTTAATTCAAACGTTTGTCTCGTGTCTCTACTCTGACATGTATCCACCGGGGGGCAGTTCGTGGAGCCAGTCCTCAAAGTGTCATCATTTTTTGATGCTCACGTTCTTGCAGACATCAGAAGCAGTGCTCTGAGGGGACTCTTACCGTTCTGCTAGCAGCAGGATATTATGCTGTCAGCATGATTGGTTAATTTTTTCTTCTCAAAATAAGAGTCCCCCCTGCAAAGACATGCATGCTAAACTTGGGGAATATCGATGTTTTAGCACTAGTGCAGTACAACTGTTTTTCACGTTGTGAATGCCCAGAAAATTGTTAGACTCAAGCCACAGCATCAAGTCTGACAAAAACAGGCTCCTGAACTGCTTCTGTCCCCAAGACATAAGACTGCTAAATAGCTTATCCTAACTAGGAAAGTCAACCAGTTCTTATTTAGAATGACAATCTACCCCGTCCAATTGTGCGCCGCCCTACGGGACTCTCAATCACGGCCAGTTGTGATACAGCCTGGAATCAAACCAGGGTCTGTAGTGACACCTTTAGCACTGAGATGCAGTGGCTTAGACCACTCGGGAGAAGCAGTCTAAGCTAACATAATGGCAACACAGACTGAGTTGATCCTTGTTTTACTTACACTGTCTCTATGCACACCCACAGGACTCTGAATGTTTTAATTTAACCTTTATCAAACTAGGCAAGTCAGTTAAGAACAAATTCTCATTTACATTGATGGCCTACAGAACAGTGGGTTAACTGCCTTGTTCAGAAAGAGAGATTTTCACCATGGGGATTCGATCCAGCAACCTTTAGGTTACTGGCCCAAAGCTCTAACCACTAGGCTACCTGCCACACATTTATACTGACTCTACATACATTCATATATAATCATCATATACACTGCTGCTACTCTGTTTATCATATATCCTGATGCCTAGTCACCTTACCACTATACATATCTACCTCCATCACTCCAGTATCCCTGTACATTGTTAATATGGTACTGACCCTGTATATAGTCACCTTAGCCCTATACATATCTACCTCCATCACTCCAGTATCCCTGTACATTGTTAATAAGGTACTGGCCCTGTATATAGTCACCTTAGCCCTATACATATCTACCTCCTTCACTCCAGTACCCCTGTACATTGTTAAAAAAGGTACTTACTGAGAAACCAATACGTTATTCCAGAGGACCATTTAAGCAAGACAACGTATTCCATCGAAATCGCCCCGCTATGGGTCTGGTGTGCAAAAGAGCAAAAAAAGTCAATAAAAACCATATGAGGATGAGGTAGGTAGATTGGATGGGCTATTTAAAGATGGACTATGTACAGCTGCAGCGATCGGCGGGCTCCTCAGATAGCTGATGTTTAAAGTTAGTGAGGAAGATATAAATCTCCAACTTCAGTGATTTTTGCAATTCGTTCAACTATGTCCTATTTATTGCCTCCTTACTCCATTTGCACACACTGTATATAGATGTTTCTACTGTGTTATTGACTGTATGTTTGTTTATTCCATGTGTAACTGTTGTTTTTTGTCGCGCTGCTTTGCTTTATCTTGGCCAGGTCGCAGTTGTAAATGAGAACTTGTTCTGTGCTGGCCACCTGGTTAAATAAAGGTGATCTGGCCTACCTGGTTAAATATAGGTGATCTGGCCTACCTGGTTAAATAAAGGTGATCTGGCCTACCTGGTTAAATAAAGGTGATTTGGCCTACCTGGTTAAATATAGGTGATCTGGCCTACCTTGTTAAATAAAGGTCAAATAAAAAAAGGATTTTACCACAGTCTTTTTGTTAACAGTAAGGCTTTCATATGATTCCACCACAACATGTTTTCATTGTTTTTTATACTTAAATGGTCAATGTAGTATTATTAAGGACACCTTCTTAATATTGAGTTGCACCCGCCCCCTTTTGCCCTCAGCCTCAATTCGTCAGGCCCATGTTGACTACAATGCTTCTCACAGGCCCATGTTGACTACAATGCTTCCCACAGGCCCATGTTGACTACAATGCTTCTCTCAGGCCCATGTTGACTACAATGCTTCCCACAGGCCCATGTTGACTACAATGCTTCTCTCAGGCCCATGTTGACTACAATGCTTCCCACAGGCCCATGTTGACTACAATGCTTCCCACAGGCCCATGTTGACTACAATGCTTCTCACAGGCCCATGTTGACTACAATGCTTCTCTCAGGCCCATGTTGACTACAATGCTTCCCACAGGCCCATGTTGACTACAATGCTTCCCACAGGCCCATGTTGACTACAATGCTTCTCTCAGGCCCATGTTGACTACAATGCTTCTCAGTTTCTGTAGTGGAGGACCTGTTGGGCTGTTTATTCTTAGCACTATGTGTTCTCTCCCAGGTGCTTGTAAGAGCACAGATCAAATCAAATCAAATGTATTTATATAGCCCTTCGTACATCAGCTGATATCTCAAAGTGCTGTACAGAAACCCAGCCTAAAACCCCAAACAGCAAGCAATGCAGGTGTAGAAGCACGGTGGCTAGGAAAAACTCCCTAGAAAGGCCAAAACCTAGGAAGAAACCTAGAGAGGAACCAGGCTATGTGGGGTGGCCAGTCCTCTTCTGGCTGTGCCGGGTGGAGATTATAACAGAACATGGCCAAGATGTTCAAATGTTCATAAATGACCAGCATGGTCGAATAATAATAAGGCAGAACAGTTGAAACTGGAGCAGCAGCACAGTCAGGTGGAAGTTGAAACTGGAGCAGCAGCATGGCCAGGTGGACTGGGGACAGCAAGGAGTCATCATGTCAGGTAGTCCTGGGGCATGGTCCTAGGGCTCAGGTCAGTTGAAACTGGAACAGCAGCATGGCCAGGTGGACTGGGGACAGCAAGGAGTCATCATGTCAGGTAGTCCTGGGGCATGGTCCTAGGGCTCAGGTCCTCAGAGAGAGAGAAAGAAAGAGAGAAGGAGAGAATTAGAGAACGCACACTTAGATTCACACAGGACACCGAATAGGACAGGAGAAGTACTCCAGATATAACAAACTGACCCCAGCCCCCCAACACATAAACTACTGCAGCATAAATACTGGAGGCTGAGACAGGAGGGGTCAGGAGACACTGTGGCCCCATCCGAGGACACCCCCGGACAGGGCCAAACAGGAAGGATATAACCCCACCCACTTTGCCAAAGCACAGCCCCCACACCACTAGAGGGATATCTTCAACCACCAACTTACCATCCTGAGACAAGGCTGAGTATAGCCCACAAAGATCTCCGCCACGGCACAACCCAAGGGGGGGGGCGCCAACCCAGACAGGATGACCACAACAGTGAATCAACCCACTCAGGTGACGCACCCCCTCCAGGGACGGCATGAGAGAACCCCAGTAAGCCAGTGACTTAGCCCCTGTAATAGGGTTAGAGGCAGAGAATCCCAGTGGAAAGAGGGGAACCGGCCAGGCAGAGACAGCAAGGGCGGTTCGTTGCTCCAGAGCCTTTCCGTTCACCTTCCCACTCCTGGGCCAGACTACACTCAATCATATGACCCACTGAAGAGATGAGTCTTCAGTAAAGACTTAAAGGTTGAGACCGAGTTTGCGTCTCTGACATGGGTAGGCAGACCGTTCCATAAAAATGGAGCTCTATAGGAGAAAGCCCTGCCTCCAGCTGTTTGCTTAGAAATTCTAGGGACAATTAGGAGGCCTGCGTCTTGTGACCGTAGCGTACGTGTAGGTATGTACGGCAGGACCAAATCAGAGAGATAGGTAGGAGCAAGCCCATGTAATGCTTTGTAGGTTAGCAGTAAAACCTTGAAATCAGCCCTTGCTTTGACAGGAAGCCAGTGTAGAGAGGCTAGCACTGGAGTAATATGATCAAATTTTTTGGTTCTAGTCAGGATTCTAGCAGCCGTATTTAGCACTAACTGAAGTTTATTTAGTGCTTTATCCGGGTAGCCGGAAAATAGAGCATTGCAGTAGTCTAACCTAGAAGTGACAAAAGCATGGATTAATTTTTCTGCATCATTTTTGGACAGAACGTTTCTGATTTTTGCAATGTTACGTAGATGGAAAAAAGCTGTCCTCGAAATGGTCTTGATATGTTCTTCAAAAAGAGATCAGGGTCCAGAGTAACGCCGAGGTCCTTCACAGTTTTATTTGAGACGACTGTACAACCATTAAGATTAATTGTCAGATTCAACAGAAGATCTCTTTGTTTCTTGGGACCTAGAACAAGCATCTCTGTTTTGTCCGAGTTTAATAGTAGAAAGTTTGCAGCCATCCACTTCCTTATGTCTGAAACACATGCTTCTAGCGAGGGCAATTTTGGGGCTTCACCATGTTTCATTGAAATGTACAGCTGTGTGTCATCCGCATAGCAGTGAAAGTTTACATTATGTTTTCGAATAACATCCCCAAGAGGTAAAATATATAGTGAAAACAATAGTGGTCCTAAAACGGAACCTTGAGGAACACCGAAACTTACAGTTGATTTGTCAGAGGACAAACCATTCACAGAGACAAACTGATATCTTTCCGACAGATAAGATCTAAACCAGGCCAGAACATGTCCGTGTAGACCAATTTGGGTTTCCAATCTCTCCAAAAGAATGTGGTGATCGATGGTATCAAAAGCAGCACTAAGGTCTAGGAGCACGAGGACAGATGCAGAGCCTCGGTCCGATGCCATTAAAATGTCATTTACCACCTTCACAAGTGCCGTCTCAGTGCTATGATGGGGTCTAAAACCAGACTGAAGCATTTCGTATACATTGTTTGTCTTCAGGAAGGTGACAGATGACAGACTGTTGGGATTCCAGTTGAGGTAGTTTAATGCTGCACAGGGCAATACAACCTAACAACATGGCTGTGACTTCACTAATGAATGATCAGAGGAGTGCAACTACACAGGACTATCCAGCAGCACCATCATCCTCACACAACTGCATGAACTTGAATGTATATAGCTACATCCACAAGGCTCATTGCTAACACAAAACCCACATAATCTATACAGTAAACATCCATACAACCACAGCTCATATAAGACTAGACACTGGTGGACATTATACAATACACTGAAATGCTAAATGTCTGAAATGAGATGATATGACAACAGGGTTAGCAAGCTTACAGATGCTAGCTTGCTGTAAAAACACTATGTAGCATAACAAAGACAAGTGTGTCCACAACACATGAAGAGTAAGAAATATGAACTCACATTTCTGACGGACGCACACTGACCTTGGCTAAAACAAAGAATGCTAACTAAGAAAGGTCATCACAGGAGATGGCTGGAACTTATTACTTTGCTTGTGTACTTTCTCCAGTTACTTCCATTTCCTCAGTTAGAGATCGCCTGGCCTGGCCTGCTCTGCTCGACATCACCGGTGGGTGGAGCTACGGTGGGTGGAGCTACAGTCCCCTATGATTAACTAATATTTACTCTCAATAGTCTTTCATACAACAGGGATGCTGGTCCATGTTGACTCCAACGCTTCCTACAGTTGTGTCAAGTTGGCTGGATGTCCTTTGGGTGGTGGACCATTCTTGATACACAGGGGAAACTGTTGAGTGTGGAAAAACCCAGCAGGGTTGCAGTTCTTGACACAAACCTGTGCACCTGGCACCTACTACTATACCCAGTTCAAAGGCACTTAACTATTTTGTCTTGCCCATTCACCCTCTGAATGGCTCAAATACCCAATCCATGTCTCAATTGTCTCAAAGCTTACAAATGATTCCATAACCTGTCTCCCCCCATCATCTACACTGATAGAAGTGGGTTTAAGAAGTGACATCAATAAGCAATCATAGCTTTCACCTGCATTCACCTGGTCAGTCTGTCATGAAAAGAGTGGGTGTTCTTAATGTTTTTTACACTCAGTATAAACATTCAAAAGGCATCACACCAAAGGACTAAGATACTGACCTCTTATGGCAATGAAGTGCAATATTTTGATAAATATTTCTATAAAGATTCCAGTGTATTCAGGTCATGTGATCCAGCCATGTCTTCTGTACTTCCTCATTCCAGGAGATCCCTCCCCAGCGCAATGGTGCCCAAATACTGGATCAATGATTAATAACAGAACTGTGCTTTTAGGGACAAAATGTCATTAATCATAACTATTTGGTAATATCATGAATAGACTCGGGACTATTATTTATTGAAATACATTTCTGTGTAATTACTATGAAGTAGGTGAAGGGAATTAAATGAAATTTTTCATTAATTTCAAAGGTCAAAGTTCCTCAACCTTAACCTGGGACAGTCACACCATTGAACAATTGTCACGTTTGGTTCAAAATTGCACGAATCCAAAATGATACACTGCATGAATCTACTCATTATCCAAGTTAAAAACAAATCTTTTAGTATTATATCACAATTTTAGGCAATTTAAATTAAATAATATTTGTGTTTGCCATCATGGACACGAAAAGTCAGGTCAACTACCCAATATACAGTACATATCGTATTGCACTTTTATATGAAATGACATTAAAATGATACCTGTTAGATTCCCATGCTATAGAGATTGTACTGATCCAGACAAGGAGCAGTATGTATGTATGTAATGACTGACTGGGCGTTTGATTGGAGCTTATTCGTATAGGATGACAAAGCCTCAAAACAAAGCCTCCTGTTGATCTTTTGTACATGTATCATGTAGTTAGGCCTAATAAATCAAATGTCTAAGACCATGATGTGTCTATCTTTCTTACATGTTGTTTGTTAGTATTAACAATAAGCCCTTTTCTATTTTCTTTTTGGCTCCTACAGAAATCTAACTTTTTCAAAACTCATTATTTTTTATAATTTGAAAATACATTTAAACATCTAATTAAAATCTACTAGACCTACATTATTAGCAAACAATTACCTAAAAGCATGTTAGTTAATTACAGTGTTACAAAAGCAACAGTTTTGTAACAGCTTAACTTCAGCCTGTGTGTTATAAAACCTGAAGCAGCCAGCGTCAGCCCAGAGATGTGTGGAGCTAGCAACAATAGTAGACTTTGCGGTTCACCTTCAAAATAAAGGTCGCACATTGAAACTGATCCAAACGGATACAACAAGTGGAAATGTGCCATATTTGGACTAGATAATGACAAACAAAGTTGGAATGTTATAAAACTGCTATATGTTATATAATACAATAATTAATACATTTTACAACAGTTAAATCCCACTGTAGGTGAATCCAGTTGAAAGCTATGATCCCTTATTGATGTCACTTGTTCAATCCACTTCAATCAGTGTCGACGAAGGGGAGGAAAAAGGTTAAAGAAGGATTTGTAAGACTTGAGACAAATGAGACATGGATTGGGTATGTGTGCCATTCAGAGGGTGAATGTGCAAGACAAAATATTTTAGTGCCTTTGAACGAGGTATGGCAGTAGGTGCCAAGTGCACCGGTTTGGACAAAGAACTGCAACACTGCTGGGGTTTTCACACTCAACAGTTTCCCCTGTGTATCAAGAATGGTCCACCACCCAAAGGACGTCCAGCCAACTTTACACAACTGCTTTTTTTGGTATTATTATAATTTTTTCTCCTTTATTTAACCAGGTGGCCAGTTGAGAACACGTTCTCATTAACAACTGCAACCTGGCCAAGATAAAGCAAAGCAGTGTGACACATACAACACAGAGTTACACATGGAATAAACAAGCGTACAGTCAATAACACAAAATAAAATAAAAATATTAAAATCTATGTACAGTGTGTGCAAATGTAGTAGAGTAGGGAGGTAGGCAATAAATAGGCCCCAGAGGTGAAAATAATTACAATTTAGCATTAATACTGGAGTGATTGATGTGCAGATGATGATGTGCAAGTAGAGATACTGGGGTGCAAAATAGCAAGAGGGTAAGTAATAATATGGGGATGAGGTAGTTGGGTGTGCTATTTACAAATGGGCTGTGTACAGGTGCAGTGATCGGAAAGATGCTCATACAGCTGATGCTTAAAGTAAGTGAGGGAGATATAAGTCTCGAGCTTCAGTGATTTTTGCAATTTGTTCCAGTCATTGGTAGCAGAGAACTGGAAGGAAAGGCGGCCAAAGGAAGTGTTGGCTTTGAGGATGACCAGTGAAATATACCTGCTGGAGCGCGTGCTATGGGTGGGTGTTGCTCTGGTGACCAGTGAGCTGAGATAAGGTGGGGCTTTACCTCGCAAAGATTTATAGATCAAATCAAAAATCAAATGTATTTATATAGCCCTTCGTACATCAGCTGATATCTCAAAGTGCTGTACAGAAACCTAGCCTAAAACCCCAAACAGCAAGCAATGCAGGTGTTAATGACCTGGAGCCAGTGGGTCTGGTGACAGATATGTAGTGAGGGTCAGCCAATGATATCGTACAGGTCGCAGTGGTGGGTATTATATGGTGCTTTGGTGATAAAACGGATGGCACTGTGATAGACTGCATCCAGTTTGTTGAGTAGAGTGTTGGAGGCTATTTTGTAAATGACATTGCCGAAGTCGAGGATTGGTAGGATGGTCAGTTTTACGAGGGTATGTTTGGCAGCATGAGTGAAGGGGGCTTTGTTGCGAAATAGGAAGCCGATTCTAGATTTCATTTTGGATTGGAAATGCTTAATGTGAGTCTGGAAGGAGAGTTTACAGTCTAACCAGACACCTAGGTATTTGTAGTTGTCCACATATTCTAGGTCAGAACCGTCCAGAGTAGTGATGCTAGTCTGGCGGGCGGGTGCGGGCAGTGATCGGTTGAAGAGCATGCACTTAGTTTAAGTAGTATTTAAAAGCAGTTGGAGGCTACGGAAGGAGTGTTGTATGGAGTTGAAGCTCGTTTGGAGGTTTGTTAACATAGTGTCCAAAGAGGGGCCAGATGTATACAGAATGGTGTCATCTGCATAGAGGTGGATCAGAGAATCACCAGCAGCAAGAGCGACATCATTGATATATACAGAGAAGAGAGTCGGCCCGAGAATTGAACCCTGTGGCACCCCCATAGAGACTGCCAGAGGTCCGGACAACAGGCTCTCCTATTTGACACACTGAACTCTATCTGAGAAGTAATTGGTGAACCAGGCGAGGCAGTCATTTGAGAATCCAAGGCTAATGAGTCTGCCGATAAGAATGTGGTGATGGACAGTGTTGAAAGCCTTGTGGGAACTGTGGGAAGCATTGGAGTCAACATGGGCCAGCATCCCTGTGGAACGCTTTTGACACATTGTAGAGTCCATGCCCTGACGAATTGAGGCTGTTTTGAGGCTAAACGCGAGTACAACTCAATATTAGGAAGGTGTTCCTAATGTTTGATATACTCCGTGTATGTACAGCCTTACCAATGGATTGTGCAGTATCAGCCTTCTGATACGGTTACATGCACACAATAATGTGATTATTGTGGATAGTCAGATTAATATAATAGTTTGTTTTAAAATATTTTTTACAGGTTTTGCAGGAAGAATAATTTTGTTAATAATGAAGTTTACATGACACATCTGAAATAAGGTGGTGATGATGGGACTTTTGACAAATGCAGAAAATCATCAATGAAAATAAACATTCTACCACAGTGACAATGTTATTTTTGGGATGTAACGGCGTTCGTCTGTTGAAGGAGAGTCGGACCAAAATGCAGCGTGGTGGTTACTCATGTTCTTTAATGAAAAAATAGCGATACATGAAATAACTAAATAAATACAAAAACAACAAACAAAACATGAAAACCTAATTACAGCCTATCTGGTGAGCACTACACAGAGACAGGAACAATCACCCACAAAATACACAATAAAACCCAGGCTACCTAAATATGGTTCCCAATCAGAGACAACGAGAATCACCTGACTCTGATTGAGAACCGCCTCAGGCAGCCAAGCCTATGCTAGACACACCCCTAATCAGCCACAATCCCAATGCCTACACAAACCCCAATACGACAACACAATAAACCCATGTCACACCCTGGCCTGAACAAATAATTAAAGAAAACACAAAATACTAAAAATCAAATCAAATCAAATGTTCTTTGTCACATACACATGGTTAGCAGATGTTAATGCGAGTGTAGCGAAATGCTTGTGCTTCTAGTTCCGACAATGCAGTAATAACCAACAAGTAATCTAACTAACAATTCCAAAACTACTGTCTTATACACAGTGTAAGGGGATAAAGAATATGTACATAAGGATATATGAATGAGTGATGGTACAGAGCAGCATAGGCAAGATACAGTAGCTGATATCGAGTACAGTATATACATATGAGATGAGTATGTAAACAAAGTGGCATAGTTTAAGTGGCTAGTGATACGTGTATTACATAAGGATGCAGTCGATGATATAGAGTACAGTATATACGTATGCATATGAGATGAATAATGTAGGGTAAGTAACATTATATAAGGTAGCATTGTTTAAAGTGGCTAGTGATATATTTACATCATTTCCCATCAATTCCCATTATTAGAGTGGCTGGAGTAGAGTCAGTGTCATTGACAGTGTGTTGGCAGCAGCCACTCAATGTTAGTGGTGGCTGTTTATCAGTCTGATGGCCTTGAGATAGAAGCTGTTTTTCAGTCTCTCGGTCCCAGCTGTGATGCACCTGTACTGACCTCGCCTTCTGGATGATAGCGGGGTGAACAGGCAGTGGCTCGGGTGGTTGATGTCCTTGATGATCTTTATGGCCTTCCTGTAACATCGGGTGGTGTAGGTGTCCTGGAGGGCAGGTAGTTTGCCCCCGGTGATGCGTTGTGCAGACCTCACTACCCTCTGGAGAGCCTTACGGTTGAGGGCGGACCAGTTGCCGTACCAGGCGGTGATACAGCTAAGACCAAGGTGTGACATGGGAAGCATATTGATTCTGAGCTGGGACATATAAAGTTTGGAAACTACTTATACTATGCTACATTTAGTTGTTCTGAACTCACTTCACACTAAAGAGGGAGGCTCTCGGCTGGTGCACAGATCCTAGACGCAGATTAAAGTGTTTACATGTCCTAATCATTTGAAATATTGCTCAGAAAACCAAGTGTTTTAATTGGCATATGCTTACTTCGATTTTGACCTTAAGATAAGCAGAGTAAGATGTTTACATGACTATTACACAATCTGCCTACTGCTACATTCAGTTTAATATCTAAATATTACTGTGCATGTAAATGGACACAGTGACACCTACAGATTACAATTCCAAAGAGTCTACAGAAATATTAGTGTGGTAGAGGACGTTGACTGTGGGGAAATCCCCTTCCCAGTCAGTCTATTGTGTGTATTGGACATTCATATTGGGCACTACAGCCTTACCCTGTTTCATGCGTGCACCATCCAGAGGTATCAGCCTACTTACTCAGTGACACCCACAGAACACAACTGTGTAGAGTTTACTTAAAGAACCTTGACACTAATATTTGTGTAAACTCTTTTGAATTGTAATCTGTGGGTGTCACTGAGTAGGCTGACACCCCATTTCATTGGTGTCCACTCCACAGGTAAGGCTGTACAGTCCAATATGAATATCCAACATAAACAGTGTGTGTATTTCCCCAATTCAATTATGCAGTCTAATACAGCCAGTGGGATTTAAAATGTTTTTTTTTTTTACTGTTTGTCAAATTGATTAAATGTAGTATTTATTTTTTAAAGTTGTATAATAACATTCTAACTTTGTTTAAATATGGCATTATTCCACTATTTGTATTCATTTGGATCAGTTTCAATGGGGGGGGTTATTTTGAAGGCAAACCACACGTTCCGCTGTTGTGCCTCATCCTTATTGTGGCTAGCTTCACACAAGTCAAGCCCAGCTGTGTCTGCAGGAAGGCAGCATCGGCTACATAACCACGCCGGAGAGTAGTGCACTCAACAAGTCTACTATCGCAGACGTGTTTAGCTGTAGAATATGTCTACCTCACGGACAGTCATATGTTTGCTGAGAAATGACTTGCGTCTTCACGACAATGAGGTAAATTGATTCTAAATTAGATCAGAAATGTGTCTAGTAGTCTTGGAACAAAGCGATTCCAAAATGTGTACCGCTGACTTGTTCAATGTGATACAATGTTGCGCTTTCTCTTCACTAATGTAAAGTATATTTGGTTTTATCGTGCATTTTCTGATCATTTTATTTATTCTCATCTGACACCAATAAACAGAAAAAAAATGCTAAAATCTTCTTGTGGTATAATGGCGGTCCGCAAACAAACATTATGCCGGTCATACACTACACGATTTCGCCACGTTTTTTGCCATCCCAGACGAATAGACATGATCGAGGTGAAATCCTGTTTCCTTGGGCTGGAAATAGTTACCTGGGTCCCCAAACTGCTTGTTCCGGTCTAACCTAACGTAACGTAGCGGCAGTAAAATACATGTCTGAAACTAGGGCTGAGGTCCAAACACTTAAGACACACCCTCGCCTTGTGCCCTTGGGGGAATCCCCGTCACCATCTTGGGGGGTGGTCCAAATGATTAACCAAGCAAGGGAAGTTTGCAACATATACCCCTCAGACCTCGTTTTTGGTCGGTTTTGCGAGTGTACAATTATGTTCACTCCGGGCCTGAAACTCCCCAGAATTTAATTCCAATGATTGTACATCAACGTCGCGAAAAGTTAAAAACAACAATGGAGCAGTCAATTTCAGTAAGTAAAAACGACTGTAAATAAGTTAGAAATTGGGCGGCATATGACGGCTTGTAACACATTTTCCTCCTTCAGAAGCTCCAGCTAGGCAGGCTGTTATTTATCTAATTAATTTTCTAGCTATCATACAGTAGGCGTATATTAATCATTATAAATTTAATGTAAGTAGACATGCACTCATAATAGACTGTAGAGCATATAAAGCACTCACAAGCTACCGGTGGCTGAAAACACAATCACAGTGGGATAAATCGGTCAAGAATTTCCAGGCAGTGGCGGTCCATTTAAAAACAATCCTTCCTCCCTCGCCTCACACTCGTCAGACGTTATCAGAAGTGTCAACTTAATTTGAGGGCTGGGGGATAGGGTGTGTCTTCAGGGGATAGGATGTGTCTTTTTTGTGTGTGTTTGGACTGCACATAGATCACCCTACTACACACTGGTCTTGAAGAAGAAGAAATGTCATGGGAGGTTCTCTTCAATTCGGTAAACGTGGAGGAGTTGTTCGGATGGAGTTTTGCCACAGAGTTTCTAAACCCAGAGGCTTAACAACTTGAGTCTTCTGGGAAAGCTTGCCAAACAGGCCAGGGTTGGAGAAGTGAGAAATTATTTTTTTAGTTGATTTTCTTAATCTAAAGGCACAACCTAGATTCTAATATTTTAAGTAGTTGAACATGTTATTACTCCAACCTTGTGAAAGTGACAAACTGACACATTTTTATTTTCATCAAAAACAACTTTTATATTGAAGTAGTGCCTTTTGATTTGACAAACAGTTTGGCACGAGACCACAGTTCAATGACGTGTTTCTGTGCATGAGCTTCGCTAGCCAACGTCGCCATGAGACAACGCCTACAAGTGTGATCAGGGATTTCTATTGGAGAAGCAGTTTTAGCCTATCTTCATAGTATACAGTCTTAGGTGTAAAGTCCAAAAGCGGAAGTCCTGTCACAGGCCCTCTTTCCTGTTGGTCAGTTCTATCTGGGATCTCTACCATTTAAAATGTAGACTTCAATGGGGTAGGGACGTCCCAAGGATACCGGATAGCACGGACCATTTCCCCTGAAAACCGGAACATCTGGTTATTGGGGACTTGGCAGCACTGAGGGTATAATAAGAACCAACTGTGCACTGTGCAGCACAAGCAGTGATGACATCATCACAACACATTTAAGTGTGTACCCTCAGGTCACTACTGTACTGCCACATATCGACAACAAAAAATCTATGTGTACGTGTGTGTATAGTGCGTATGTTATCGTGTGTGTGGATGTGTCTGTGCCTTTGTTTGTGTTACATCACAATCCCTGCGGATCCATAAGGTATATATTTTTTAAAATCGGATTCAGTTACTTGATGTGGAATAGAGTTCCATGTAGTCATGGCTCTATGTAGTACTGTGTGCCTCCCATTGTCTGTTCTGGACTTGGGGACTGTGAAGAGACCTCTGGTGGCATGGGGTATGCATGGGTGTCTGAGCTGTGTGCCAGTAGCTCGGTGTGTTCAGCATGTCTCACAAATACAAGTAGTGATGAAGTCAATCTCTCCTCCACTTTGAGCCAGGAGAGATTGACATGCGTAATATGAATGTTAGCTCTGTGTACATCCAAGGACCCGCCGTGCTGCCCTGTTCTGAGACAATTGCAATTTTCCCATGTCCCTCTGTCACCTCACCACATGACTAAACAGTAATCCAGGTGTGACAACTAGGGCCTGTAGGACCTGCCTTGTTGATAGTGCTGTTAAGAAGGCAGAGCAGTGCTTTTATAGACATGCTGCTCCCCATCCTAGCTACTGTAGTATCAATATGTTTTGACCATGGCAGTTTACAATCCAGGGTTACTCCAAGCAGTTTAGTCACCTCAACTTGCTCAATTTCCACATTATTCATTACAATATTTAGTAGGGGTTAATGGTATAATGAATCATATGTCCCAAATACAATGCTTTTAGTTGTTTTAATATTTAGGACTAACTTATTCCTTGCCACCCATTCAGAAACTAACTGCAGTTCTTTGTTAAGTGTTGAAGTCATTTCAGTCTCTAGTAACTGACGTGTATAGTGTTGAGTCCTCTGCACACATCGACACACTGGTCTTACTCAAAGCCAGTGGAATGTCGTTAGTAAAGATTGAAAAAAGTAAGGGGCCTAAACAGCTTCCCTGGGGAAGTCCTGATCCTACCTGGATTATTTTTGAGGCTTCCATTAAAGAACCCTCTGTTCTGTTAGACAGGTAACTATTTATCCACAATATAGCAGGGCGTGTAAAGCCATAAGACATGTTTTTCCAGCCGTAGACTATGATCCATAATGTCAAAAGCCACAATGAAGTCTAACAAAACTGCCCCTACAATCTTTTTATCATCAATTTCTCTCAGCCAATCATCAGTCATTTGTGTAGGTGCTGTGATTGTTAAATGTCCTTCCCTATAAGCGTGCTGAAAGTCTGTCAATTTGTTTACAGGAAAATATCATTGTACCTGGTCAAACAATTTTTTCCAAAAGTTTACTAAGGGTTGGTAACAAGTAGATTGGTCGGCTATTTGAGCCAGTAAAGGGGGCTTTACTATTCTTAGGTATGGGAATGACTTTAGCTTCCCTCCAGGCCTGAGGGGGCACACTCTCTAGTAGGTTTGGATTGAAGATATGGCAAATAGGAGATGCAATATCATCCTCTATTATCCTTAGTGATTTTCTATCCAAGTTGTCAGACCCCGGTGTATTGTCATTGTTGATAGACAACATTAATTTGTTCACCTCTTCCACACGTACTTTATGAAACAATCATTAAAGTAGTTGTCAATATCGTTGGGTTTTGTGATGAATGAGCCATCTGATCTGATGGAGCTGAGTTTACATGTTTGTGCTCCAACAGCTTTTTACTATCATTCTTTATATCATTTATTTTTGTTTCATAGTATAGTTTATTTTTATTTTTATATATTTACATTGCTGGTTAGCTAGCCAGCTAAAGATATTTAAGTGAGCATGTGACGAGGACAGGGCTGCTTGCTTGGTGAAGTTTACTTGTGATTATTTACTTTTTAAAATACGCTGTCGTGATTTAAAGGCTGAATGATGTTCAATGAGCAGCTCGTAGAGCGCCCTCTATCTGTGGAATAAATACTGACACAAATATTTTTTTGTAACCCCTGTGTTATCCAGCTGTTTCACTGGGCCCTCTACTCTATTGTAACCCCTGTGTTATCCAGCTGTTTCACTGGGCCCTCTATTGTAACCCCTGTGTTATCCAGCTGTTTCACTGGGCCCCCTACTCTATTGTAACCCCTGTGTTTCGCTGGGCCCCCTACTCTATTGTAACCCCAGTGTTTCACTGGGCCCTCTGCTCTATTGTAACCCCTGTGTTATCCAGGTGTTTCACTGGGCCCAGAGGAATGCTGAACACATTGTTCCCCTGTACTGTTTCGACCCTGGTCATTACCTGGGGACAGCCAACTACAACCTGCCCCGTACCGGCCCCTTCCGCCTGCGCTTCCTACTGGACAGCATCCAGGACCTCAGGACCAGTTTGATACAGAGAGGCAGGTGAGAGGAGCTGAGCTGAGCCACAACCATACCGCACCACATCATAACATACCACACCATACCATAACCATAATGTACCACACCATAACCATAATGTGCCACACCATAACCACAATGTACTGCACAATAATGCACCATGACAGTATGTACCACATTATTATGTACCATACCATAATGGACCACACAATAAAGCAGCATGCCATAATGTGCCGCACCATAACCACAAATAATGCACATACCATAATTTACCACCACATAACCATAATGTACCATTTCTAAATGTACCATACCATAATGTACCACACCATGATGTACCATATCACAATGTACCATAACATAACTTACCACACCATAATGTACCTCACCATAGTGTTCCACACCATAATGTACCACACCATAACCATAATTAACATACCGTACCATAGTTATAATGTACTATACCACACCATAACCATACCGTACCATATTATCGCGACGTTGTATTGGTTAATGTGACAACTGCTGGTCATCGAATGATTAACGGTTCATAACTACGTGATTAAATGAATCAGGTAATTATTAACTCATTAACCTGGGACACCATGGGAAAGTTCGGATTTATTGAGTTTCTATTTCCCAAATGAACTCAAAGAATATCAGAATATAGACTAGGCCGTCATTGGGTTAACTAGGCCGTCATTGAAAATAAGAATTTGTTCTTAACTGACTTGCCTAGTAAAATAAAAAAAATATTTAAAAAAACATACCACATCATAACCATAATTAACATACCGTACCATAGTTATAATGTACTATACCACACCATAACCATACCGTACCATAGTTATAATGTACTATACCACACCATAACCATACCGTTATACCATAGTTATAATGTACTATACGTACCATAGTTATAATGTACTATACCACACCATAACCACACCATAACCATAGTTATAATGTACTATACCACACCATAACCATACCGTACCATAGTTATAATGTACTATACCACACCATAACCATACCGTACCATAGTTATAATGTACTATACCACACCATAACCATACCGTACCATAGTTATAATGTACTATACCACACCATAACCATACCGTACCATAGTTATAATGTACTATACCACACCATAACCATACCGTACCATAGTTATAATGTACTATACCACACCATAACCATACCGTACCATAGTTATAATGTACTATACCACACCATAACCATAATTAACATACCGTACCATAGTTATAATGTACTATACCACACCATAACCATACCGTACCATAGTTATAATGTACTATACCACACCATAACCATACCGTACCATAGTTATAATGTACTATACCACACCATATACCATAATGTACCATACCGTAACCATAGTTATAATGTACTATACCACACCATAACCATACCGTACCATAGTTATAATGTACTATACCACACCATAACCATACCGTACCATAGTTATAATGTACTATACCACACCATAACCATACCGTACCATAGTTATAATGTACTATACCACACCATAACCATAATTAACATACCGTACCATAGTTATAATGTACTATACCACACCATAACCATAACCATAGTTATAATGTACTATACCACACCATAACCATACCGTACCATAGTTATAATGTACTATACCACCATAGTTATAATGTACTATACCACACCATAACCCGTACCATAGTTATAATGTACTATACCACACCATAACTATACCACACCATAACCATACCGTACCATAGTTATAATGTACTATACCACCACCATAACCATAATACCACACCATAACATACCATAGTTATAATGTACCATAGTTATAATGTACTATACCACACCATAACCATACCGTACCATAGTTATAATGTACTATACCACACCATAACCCATACCGTACCATAGTTATAATGTACTATACCACACCATAACCATACCGTACCATAGTTATAATGTACTATACCACACCATAACCATACCGTACCATAGTTATAATGTACTATACCACACCATAACCATACCGTACCATAGTTATAATGTACTATACCACACCATAACCATACCGTACCATAGTTATAATGTACTATACCACACCATAACCATAATTAACATACCGTACCATAGTTATAATGTACTATACCACACCATAACCATACCGTACCATAGTTATAATGTACTATACCACACCATAGTACCATAGTTATAATGTACTATACCACACCATAACCATACCGTACCATAGTTATAATGTACTATACCACACCATAACCATAATTAACATACCGTACCATAGTTATAATGTACTATACCACACCATAACCATACCGTACCATAGTTATAATGTACTATACCACACCATAACCATAATTAACCATACCGTACCATATAAGTTATAATGTACTATACCACACCATAACCATACCGTACCATAGTTATAATGTACTATACCACACCATAACCATAACCATAACCACACCATAACCATACCATATACCACACCATAACCATACCGTACCATAGTTATAATGTACTATACCACACCATAACCATACCGTACCATAGTTATAATGTACTATACCACACCATAACCATACCGTACCATAGTTATAATGTACTATACCACACCATAACCATACCGTACCATAGTTATAATGTACTATACCACACCATAACCATACCGTACCATAGTTATAATGTACTATACCACACCATACCACCATAGTTATAATACCACACCATAACCATACCGTACCATAGTTATAATGTACTATACCACACCATAACCATAATTAACATACCGTACCATAGTTATAATGTACTATACCACACCATAACCATACCGTACCATAGTTATAATGTACTATACCACACCATAACCATACCGTACCATAGTTATAATGTACTATACCACACCATAACCATACCACACCATAAGTTATAATGTACTATACCACACCATAACCATACCGTACCATAGTTATAATGTACTATACCACACCATAACCATACCGTACCATAGTTATAATGTACTATACCACACCATAACCATACATAGTTATAATGTACTATACCACACCATAACCATACCGTACCATAGTTATAATGTACTATACCACACCATAACCATACCGTACCATAGTTATAATGTACTATACCACACCATAACCATACCGTACCATAGTTATAATGTACTATACCACACCATAACCATACCGTACCATAGTTATAATGTACTATACCACCACCATAACCATAGTTATAATGTAATACCACACCATAACCATACCGTACCATAGTTATAATGTACTATACCACACCATAACCATACCGTACCATAGTTATAATGTACTATACCACACCATAACCATACCGTACCATAGTTATAATGTACTATACCACACCACCATAACCATACCGTACCATAGTTATAATGTACTATACCACACCATAACCATACCGTACCATAGTTATAATGTACTATACCACACCATAACCATACCGTACTATACCCATAGTTATAATGTACTATACCACACCATAACCATACCGTACCATAGTTATAATGTACTATACCACACCACCATAACCATAGTTATAATGTAATTAACCATACCGTACCATAGTTATAATGTACTATACCACACCATAACCATACCGTACGTACCATACGATAATGTACTATACCACACCATACCATACCGTACCATAGTTATAATGTACTATACCACCATAGTTATAACCATAACCATAATTAACCATACCGTACCATAGTTATAATGTACTATACCACACCATAACCATACCGTACCATAGTTATAATGTACTATACCACACCATAACCATACCGTACCATAGTTATAATGTACTATACCACACCATAACCATAATACCACACCATAACCATACCGTACCATAGTTATAATGTACTATACCACACCATAACCATACCGTACCATAGTTATAATGTACTATACCACACCATAACCATAGTTATAATGTACTATACCACATACCAAGTTATAATGTACTATACCACACCATAACCATACCGTACCATAGTTATAATGTACTATACCACACCATAACCATACCGTACCATAGTTATAATGTACTATACCACACCATAACCATACCGTACCATAGTTATAATGTACTATACCACACCATAACCATACCGTACCATAGTTATAATGTACTATACCACACCATAACCATACCGTACCATAGTTATAATGTACTATACCACACCATAACCATAATAACCATACCGTACCATAGTTATAATGTACTATACCACACCATAACCATACCGTACCATAGTTATAATGTACTATACCACACCATAACCATACCGTACCATAGTTATAATGTACTATACCACACCATAACCATAGTTATAATTAACCATAACCATAATACCAAGTTATACCGTACCATAGTTATAATGTACTATACCACACCATAACCATACCGTACCATAGTTATAATGTACTATACCACACCATATAATGTACTATACCACACCATAACCATAATTAACATACCGTACCATAGTTATAATGTACTATACCACACCATAACCATACCGTACCATAGTTATAATGTACTATACCACACCATAACCATAATTAACTATACCACACCATAACCATAGTTATAATGTACTATACCACACCATAACCATAAGTTATAACATACCATAACCATACGTACCATAGTTATAATGTACTATACCACACCATAACCATACCGTACCATAGTTATAATGTACTATACCACACCATAACCATACCGTACCATAGTTATAATGTACTATACCACACCATAACCATACCGTACCATAGTTATAATGTACTATACCACACCATAACCATAATTAACATACCGTACCATAGTTATAATGTACTATACCACACCATAACCATACCGTACCATAGTTATAATGTACTATACCACACCATAACCATACCGTACCATAGTTATAATGTACTATACCACACCATAACCATACCGTACCATAGTTATAATGTACTATACCACACCATAACCATACCGTACCATAGTTATAATGTACTATACCACACCATAACCATAATTAACATACCGTACCATAGTTATAATGTACTATACCACACCATAACCATACCGTACCATAGTTATAATGTACTATACCACACCATAACCATACCGTACCATAGTTATAATGTACTATACCACACCATAACCATAATTAACATACCGTACCATAGTTATAATGTACTATACCACACCATAACCATACCGTACCATAGTTATAATGTACTATACCACACCATAACCATACCGTACCATAGTTATAATGTACTATACCACACCATAACCATACCGTACCATAGTTATAATGTACTATACCACACCATAACCATACCGTACCATAGTTATAATGTACTATACCACACCATAACCATACCGTACCATAGTTATAATGTACCATACCACACCATAACCATACCGTACCATAGTTATAATGTACTATACCACACCATAACCATAACCGTACCATAGTTATAATGTACTATACCACACCATAACCATACCGTACCATAGTTATAATGTACTATACCACACCATAACCATACCGTACCATAGTTATAATGTACTATACCACACCATAACCATACCGTACCATAGTTATAATGTACTATACCACACCATAACCATACCGTACCATAGTTATAATGTACTATACCACACCATAACCATACCATACCCACCATAGTTATAATGTACTATACCACACCATAACCATACCGTACCATAGTTATAATGTACTATACCACACCATAACCATAATTATCATTAACCGTACCATAGTTATAATGTACTATACCACACCACCATAACCATAATACCACACCATAACATACCGTACCATAGTTATAATGTACTATACCACACCATAACCATAATTAACATACCACCATAGTTATAATGTACTATACCACACCATAACCATACCGTACCATAGTTATAATGTACCATACCACACCATAACCATACCGTACCATAGTTATAATGTACTATACCATACCGTACCATAGTTATAATGTACTATACCACACCATAACCATAGTTATAATGTACTATACCACACCATAACCATAATTAACATACCGTACCATAGTTATAATGTACTATACCACACCATAACCATAATTAACATACCGTACCATAGTTATAATGTACTATACCACACCATAACCATAATTAACATACCGTACCATAGTTATAATGTACTATACCACACCATAACCATAATTAACATACCGTACCATAGTTATAATGTACTATACCACACCATAACCATACCGTACCATAGTTATAATGTACTATACCACACCATAACCATAATTAACATACTATGCCACCGTACCATAGTTATAATGTACTATACCACACCATAACCATACCGTACCATAGTTATAATGTACTATACCACACCATAACCATACCGTACCATAGTTATAATGTACTATACCACACCATAACCATACCGTACCATAGTTATAATGTACTATACCACACCATAACCATACGCGGAACAAGGAAGAGCTTAGTTTTGTTTGTTTGGGAAATGTGTTCTTTAAAAGTAGATTGGAAAGTTCTTGGTAGCTACCTAGCTTCTTATGTTGGATGCCGTAATGCAGTTGGCACCCGTTGCTGAGACTACTTGTATCTTTCCAGTGATCCTGCCAACCAAGTGACAGATCTGAGGAGCTATTTGGCGTCGCAACTAGCCTAGCTGCTAGCTAGCTGGACATTGAGCTAGCAAGGTGTTCTTGAACGCAGCCCGCGACATGGTTAGCCTTTATGGCTGGGACCTTGGATTGTCCCGGGTTTGTGGCTGTCTAGATCCCTGCTGTTTGTTGTTTTCAATTTTCCACGTGACCTGCCCTGTCTGGAACTGCGAGGAGTATAAGCCTAACATACATTGCTAGCTAGCATGACAAAGACCAAAGCCGGCAGGAGTACCATTGAGGACAGTGCCAGTGGTGTCTCTCTATCACATGTGAAGGATATTTTTAAACAAACAAAAAGAGACCTATAAGTTGTTACAACAAGAAAAGTTTAAAGTGTTTTGTCCAAATACTGGTGGATTCACACTTATAAAAGAATGAACAACCTGACCAGAGGGGTCCAGGACCTGAAGAACAGTTTACAGTTCTCCCAGAGTCAGCTCGGTGAGTTGAAATGGGAGAACGACAAGATGACAGCTATCTGGAAGTCATTGAGAGAGGACATCAGTTCTGTGTGTGAATCCATGATAACAATGACAGATAAATCAGACTCGAGGGACAATCAAGGCAAAATGACATGGTTGTGGACGGAAATGCAGAATCTCCACATGAGACTTGCGTGGAGTCTGAGGACAAAGTGAGGGGAAATGATCTCTGAGAAATTGAAGATGGACCACAGTAAGATTGAGGTGAAGCGCGCCCACAGGACTGGAAAACCCTGGAAAGAGCCAAGAACTTGAGAGGAACGTATCTTCTTCAACGAGGACTATCCTGAAGCTGTGCCCCAGAAGAGGAAAGAACTGATCCCAGACATGAAAGCTTCCAGAGCGTGTGGGGACATTGCTTATAACCGCTACGACAGACTCCTTGTCCACCCTCCCTCCCAGAAGCCTGGAAGGGATGAGAGAGCCAAGCCTATGAGTTCATAGCCTCAACCCCGCAGTACACACACGACAACTGATTAATGGACTGCTGAATGTATATTGTTTTCTCTTGCTTTGTCTGCTCTTTTCCATGTTGTCTTTTCCATGTTGTCTTTTCCATGTTGTCTAGCTCTGATCAGCTACTCAGGAAAGGGCTGAAAATAGCCCATATTAATATATGTGGCCTAAAAAATAAGGTTAATGAAATCTATAACTTGCTAACATCAGATAACATTCATATATTAGCCATCTCTGAGACCATACCATGACCTTAATGTACCACATCATAACCTTAATGTACCACATCATAACCATAATGTCACACACCGTAACCATAATGTACCATAACCTTAATGTGCCATACCATCTCCGTAATGTACCACATCATAACCAGAATGCGCCGTACCATAACAATAATGTACCGTGGCCTGACAGTACCACACCGTAACCTTTGTGTACCACACCATAACCATGATGTACCACACCATAACCATGATGTACCACAGCCTTAATTTATCACACCATAACCGTAATGTTCCACACCATAACCATGATGGAACCACATCATAACCACAATGTACTGTACCATAACCTTAATGTACCATAATCATAATGTACCACACCATAACCATAATGTGCCACAACTTTGAGGTCAGTCAGTCATACTTTGCAGGGCTGATGCTCCTAACCTATAGCAGGTAGTATAGTGGTTCAGGACACACCTGGGCTTTTACAGGTTTTCTTTGAGTGGTCTGCCAGAGATACGGCTTGCCGATTCAGTGCCTTTTTATATCCCTGTTGAAGACACATTTTTTATAAAGATTATTTTAATGTATGGTTTCAAATGACCATTTATTTCAAACACTTTGTTACTTGTCTTGAAAGCGCTATATTATACTATTGCCTTAGTTACTATTGTTTACATTAACAGAGCCGTCATCCCATTCTGTTTCTACGAGAGAGAGAGATGACTAATCCACTACCCAGGATGCAGCTTGCTCTCAGACAGTGTTAACTGGGGCTGCTGTGTGTTTTTTCTTCCAGCACCCTGGTGGTGAGACGGGGCAGGCCACAGGAGGTGGTTGGTGACCTCATTAAGCAGCTAGGTTCTGTTAGCGCTGTGGCCTTCCATGAAGAGGTTAGTAACTTAGTACACAACATATTAACTCTTATTTATCACCCCTATAGCAACATCATATCTATCACTATATGTATCTTACTCACCACTATAGATACTGTATCTAATACATTTTTTTAAATTGACTGATTTCCTTATTTGAAAGGAAACGGTTGCGTTTATATTTTTGTTCATTGTATACAGTACCAATCAAAAGGACACCTACTCATTCAAGGGTTTTTCTTTATTTTTACTATTTTCTACATTTTAGAATAATAGTGAAGACAGTCAAATAATATTACTAAAAAATATTCATATTCATGAAATCACAAGTGCAATATTGCAAAACACAGCTTAGCCTTTTGTTAATCCACCTGTCGTCTCAGATTTTGAAATTATGCTTTACAGCGAAAGCAATCCAAGCGTTTGTGTAAGTTTATCGATAGCCTAACAAAACATTAAGTACACTTAGTATCAGGTAGCTTGGTCACGAAAATCAGAACGCAATCAAATTAATCGTTTACCTTTGATCTTCAGATGTTTTCACTCACGACACTCCCAGTTAGACAACAAATGTTCCTTTTGTTCCATAAAATATCTATGTTTGTTTGTCGCGTTATGTTCAGAAATCCACAGGAAAGAGCGGTCACGACAACGCAGACGAAAATCCCAAATAATATCCATAATGTCCACAGAAACATGTCAAACATTTTTTATAATCAATCCTCAGGTTGTTTTTAAAATATATACTCGATAATATATCAACCGGGAGTGTAGGTTTTTCAATAGGACAGGGAGAAACAATGGCCGCTTTACTCTGTTGCGCAAAACTCACTCTGAGAGCCCCCGCCTATCCACTTACTACGCAATGTGATCTTTGTTGCTCATTTTTCAAAATAAAAGCCTGAAACTTGTCTCATCGCGCACCAGTGACTCCTGTTAGCACGCACTGCTGGGCGCAGTGCGTGCTAACCAAGGTTGCCAGGTGCACAGTGTTTCCTCCGACACATTAGTGTGGCTGGCTTCCGGGTTGGATGCGCGCTGTGTTAAGAAGCAGTGCGGTTTGGTTGGGTTGTGTATCGGAGGAAGCATGACTTTCAACCTTCGTCTTTCCCGAGACCGTACGGGAGGTGTAGCGATGAGACAAGATAGTAGCTACTACAACAATTGGACACCACGAAATTGGGGAGAAAAAGGGGGTAAAATTACACACACACAAAGAAAGACAAAAAAGAACATCCAATAGTCAAAGGTTAATGAAATACAAATGGTAGAGACGGAAATAGTCCTATAATTAGTCCTATAATTCCTACAATAACTACAACCTAAAACTTGTTACCTGGGAATATAAATTCCACAAATCAACTTTAAGAAAGCACACCTGTTAATTGCAATGTATTCCAAGTAACTATCTCTTGAAGCTGGATGAGAGAATGCCAAGAGTATGCAAAGCTTGTCATCAAGGCAAATGGTGGCTATTTGAAGAATCTCAAATATAAAATATATTTTGAATTGCTTGAACGAGTAGGTGTCCAATCCTTTATCTCGCATCTCTATAATTCTATATCTCTATAATTCTATATCATTCTATATCTATCATTCTCTATCGGCCTATATCTAGGTATATATCTATATATCTCTACACCTTGGTAGTCCAGGTCTCTCCTTAAAATGGGTATTTTTGTCTCAATGAGAAGAACTTGGTTAAATTAAATCAGAGAGTATAGACTTATATATGGGTTGATAGTTTACCAACAAATCTGACGGATGCGCAACTGTGGGGCAAACAGACAAGGTTGGCTTAAATTGTTGACAAGATGTGAACTAAATTTAGTCTCCAACACATTTGCAGAATGAGTACTTATTGTCTCTCATTCATCATTAAGGTTGTTGGTTTGCTAGGTAGAGAACTTTAGCCATATTAGTATAGATCTTAGTCAAAACGCCTCAAAACAAGTCATGGTATCAAGAACAAGATGGAACTAGCTGAAACGAGTCACTTATGATTCCTCACATGGCAGTTGCTTGTCATTGTTGCTAGAGATCTGACCATTCAGAATCACACTCCTTCCGTCCTCATCAATGTGTTGTGCTTTCTTATCCACTCCTGTAGGTGGTGCCAGAGGACCAGCAGGTGGAGAGAGGAGTGAGGGATATTTGTTCTCAGATGAAGGTTAAAGTTCACACCTGCTGGGGGTCGACACTATACCACCGAGACGACCTCCCTTTCAACCACCTATCCAGGTGAGAGAAGACCACAGGGGTCAAGATCAAGTTCATTTGATTTTATTCATGTGACAGAGAAAGTAGTCCTCTGAGATTGGGCTGCTCAGTGCAGGCTCACTGCCTGGATAATCACTACAATATGAAGTCAGGCTCTCACTGCCTGGATAATCACTACAATATGAAGTCAGGCTCTCACTGCCTGGATAATCACTACAATATGAAGTCAGGCTCTCACTGCCTGGATAATCACTACAATATGAAGTCAGGCTCTCACTTCCTGGATAATCACTACAATATGAAGTCAGGCTCTCACTGCCTGGATAATCACTACAATATGAAGTCAGGCTCGCCTGTGATAGGTTGCCTGACATGTATCTCTGCTCTATTCTCTCCTGTGATAGGTTGCATGACATGTAACCCTGCTCTATCCTCTCCTGTGATAGGCTGCCTGACGTATACACCCAGTTCAGGAAGGCAGTGGAAACCCAGGGCAGGGTGAGGCCGGTCTTGCCCACCCTAGACCAGCTGAAGCCTCTCCCCCCTGGGTCAGGTCTGGATGAAGGCCTCATCCCCTCCCCAGAAGACCTGGAGCAGACAGATACTGTGAGGGACCCTCGCTCTGCCTTCCCCTGCAGCGGGGGAGAGACTCAGGCCCTGGCCAGACTACAGCACTACTTCTGGGACACGGTGAGTACATTTTAGTCATGTATCCAGAACAACTTACAGTTAGCGCATTCATCTTCAGATGGCGAGGTGAGACGACCACTTCTCTGTCACAGCAAGTAGGACACTTTCCTCAATAAAGCTGCTACATTCTCATAATGTAGGTTAGGGTCCAGTAGTGTTCTGTTATAATGTAGGTTAAGGTCCAGTATTGTTCTGTTATAATGTAGGTTATGGTCCAGTAGTGTTCTGTTTATAATGTAGGTTAAGGTCCAGTAGTGTTCTGTTTATAATGTAGGTTAAGGTCTGGTATTGTTCTGTTATAATGTAGGTTATGGTCCAGTAGTGTTCTGTTTATAATGAAGGTTAAGGTCCAGTAGTGTTCTGTTTATAATGTAAGTTAAGGTCCAGTAGTGTTCTGTTTATAATGTAGGTTAAGGTCCAGTAGTGTTCTGTTTATAATGTAGGTTATGGTCCAGTAGTGTTCTGTTATAATGTAGGTTATGGTCCAGTAGTGTTCTGTTATAAAGTAGGTTAAGGTCCAGTAGTGTTCTGTTTATAATGTAGGTTAAGGTCTGGTATTGTTCTGTTATAATGTAGGTTAAGGTCTGGTATTGTTCTGTTATAATGTAGGTTAAGGTCCAGTAGTGTTCTGTTTATAATGTAGGTTAAGGTCTGGTATTGTTCTGTTATAAAGTAGGTTAAGGTCTGGTATTGTTCTGTTATAATGTCGGTTAGGGTCCAGTAGTGTTCTGTTTATAATGTAGGTTAAGGTCTGGTATTGTTCTGTTATAATGTAGGTTATGGTCCAGTAGTGTTCTGTTATAATGTAGGTTAAGGTCCAGTAGTGTTCTGTTATAAAGTAGGTTAAGGTCCAGTAGTGTTCTGTTTATAATGTAGGTTAAGGTCTGGTATTGTTCTGTTATAATGTAGGTTAAGGTCCAGTAGTGTTCTGTTTATAATGTAGGTTAAGGTCCAGTAGTGTTCTGTTTATAATGTAGGTTATGGTCCAGTAGTGTTCTGTTATAAAGTAGGTTAAGGTCTGGTATTGTTCTGTTATAATGTCGGTTAGGGTCCAGTAGTGTTCTGTTTATAATGTAGGTTAAGGTCTGGTATTGTTCTGTTATAATGTAGGTTAAGGTCCAGTAGTGTTCTGTTTATAATGTAGGTTAAGGTCTGGTATTGTTCTGTTATAATGTAGGTTAAGGTCTGGTATTGTTCTGTTATAATGTAGGTTAAGGTCCAGTAGTGTTCTGTTTATAATGTAGGTTAAGGTCTGGTATTGTTCTGTTATAATGTAGGTTAAGGTCCAGTAGTGTTCTGTTTATAATGTAGGTTAAGGTCTGGTATTGTTCTGTTATAATGTCGGTTAAGGTCCAGTAGTGTTCTGTTTATAATGTAGGTTAAGGTCTGGTATTGTTCTGTTATAATGTAGGTTAAGGTCCAGTAGTGTTCTGTTATAATGTAGGTTAAGGTCCAGTAGTGTTCTGTTTATAATGTAGGTTAAGGTCCAGTAGTGTTCTGTTTATAATGTAGGTTATGGTCCAGTAGTGTTCTGTTATAAAGTAGGTTAAGGTCTGGTATTGTTCTGTTATAATGTCGGTTAGGGTCCGGTATTGTTCTCTGAGGCACATAAAGTCTAAAAACACATCATGTACCTTCAGAGGTAGATGATCTCACCTATTACTGTTCACTGCCTTAAGGTACATGTGCGGATAAACTAGTACAATGGTATATATATTTGAATATAAAGGTACACTCATTGGGGTGGAGGGCGGTGACTGAGTGGGGGTGTGGCTTTCACTTATTTTATTATTTTTGGCCACCTGTGAGTGAAAGTGTTGTACCCATCTTTTAAGTGGTCTATGGTTATGCTAATTAAAGTTTGAAGCATGTCCACTGCTAGTTCAGAAGTCTTTATAAATGTTTAGTTAAGAGCATGTACTAATAAAGAGTTTTAATTTATATTGTAGTGACCTTAACCTGACTGGGAGACCTTAACAAGGTGTGTTGGCTTAACAGTTGCTGGTCGGGGATGAGGTTTTGCAACTTTAAAGGAACAGAACTCGTTGTCACTGTGGTGCTACTCTAAAAAGGCACATTTTGTACCTTTTGTCTCTTTTAAAGGAAAATGTCAACATAATCTCCAGCACCACCCCAACATCAACACAGTATGTGATAATTGCACATTTCTAGGTTTTGTGGTAAAAAGAATATAGAGGAAGATATGTGTTTCCAATGATGTCATCGGTGTGCATCATGTGATTTTAACCAATTATGACGACGCTTGCCTGCTAATTTCCTACTAATTGGTTGATTATGTCATTGGAAACATATCTTCCTCTATCTGTTTACTACCAAACATAGAAACGAGAACCATTTTTACATATGTTGATATTGGGGTGGTGCTGGAAAGAATGGGTTTGGGTACAAACTGCAAGGGTACAATTATGTACCCATACCTCACAGGGCACCACTACAGGGCACCACTACAGGGACAAGTGTTTGAGGACAGTTCAGTCATTTTTGGAGAGTGTATCAGCAACGTCAGTGCTAGTAAGAAAAGTCAATATCAACCTCCCCTCCCTAGTCACATGTCACACGTCAACCTCCCCTCCCTAGTCACATGTCAACCTCCCCTCCCTAGGCACACGTCAACCTCCCCTCCCTAGGCACACGTCAACCTCCCTCCCTAGTCACACGTCAACCTCCCCTCCCTAGTCACACGTCAACCTCCCCTCCCTAGTCACACGTCAACCTCCCTCCCTAGTCACACGTCAACCTCCCCTCCCTAGTCACACGTCAACCTCCCCTCCCTAGTCACACGTCAACCTCCCCTCCCTAGTCACACGTCAACCTCCCCTCCCTAGTCACACCTCAACCTCCCTCCCTAGGCACACCTCAACCTCCCTCCCTAGTCACACGTCAACCTCCCCTCCCTAGTCACACCTCAACCTCCCCTCCCTAGGCACACCTCAACCTCCCCTCCCTAGGCACACCTCAACCTCCCCTCCCTAGGCACACCTCAACCTCCCTCCCTAGGCACACCTCAACCTCCCCTCCCTAGGCACACCTCAACCTCCCTCCCTAGGCACACCTCAACCTCCCCTCCCTAGGCACACCTCAACCTCCCCTCCCTAGGCACACCTCAACCTCCCCTCCCTAGGCACACCTCAACCTCCCCTCCCTAGGCACACCTCAACCTCCCTCCCTAGGCACACCTCAACCTCCCCTCCCTAGGCACACCTCAACCTCCCCTCCCTAGGCACACCTCAACCTCCCCTCCCTAGGCACACCTCAACCTCCCTCCCTAGGCACACCTCAACCTCCCTCCCTAGGCTCACCTCAACCTCCCCTCCCTAGGCTCACCTCAACCTCCCCTCCCTAGGCTCACCTCAACCTCCCTCCCTAGGCTCACCTCAACCTCCCTCCCTAGGCTCACCTCAACCTCCCTCCCTAGGCTCACCTCAACCTCCCCTCCCTAGGCTCACCTCAACCTCCCTCCCTAGGCTCACCTCAACCTCCCCTCCCTAGGCGCACCTCAACCTCCCCTCCCTAGGCTCGCGTCAACCTCCCCTCCCTGGGCTCGCGTCAACCTCCCCTCCCTGGGCGCGCGTCTACCTCCCCTCCCTGGGCGCGCGTCAATCTCCCCTCACTAGGCACACGTCATAGGGTATAGGACTGGGGCTCTCATCAAAGTCTAAATGGTGTGGAGCAGGTAGTTAGCTGTTAAGTGGAGCAGGTAGTTAGCTGTTAAGTGGAGCAGGTAGTTAGCTGTTAGCTGTTAAGTGGAGCAGGTAGTTGGCTGTTAAGTGGAGCAGGTAGTTGGCTGTTAAGTGGAGCAGGTAGTTGGCTGTTAAGTGGAGCAGGTAGTTGGCTGTTAAGTGGAGCAGGTAGTAGGCTGTTAAGTGGAGCAGGTAGTAGGCTGTTAAGTGGAGCAGGTAGTAGGCTGTTAAGTGGAGCAGGTCGTTGGCTGTTAAGTGGAGCAGGTCGTTAGCTGTTAAGTGGAGCAGGTCGTTAGCTGTTAAGTGGAGCAGGTCGTTAGCTGTTAAGTGGAGCAGGTCGTTAGCTGTTAAGTGGAGCAGGTCGTTAGCTGTTAAGTGGAGCAGGTCGTTAGCTGTTAAGTGGAGCAGGTCGTTAGCTGTTAAGTGGAGCAGAGCCCTGGCTGCTTTAGTGTGGTGGATGTCCCTGCATGATCTACAGCCTTGGATAGGAACATGTTACTCTTGTTAAAGTAGTAGTGGTACATTCATCATGAAAACCTTTCATTTGGTCCAATGATAATATAGCAGACATACAGTACCAGTCAAAAGTTTGGACACACCTACTCATACCAGGGTTTATTTTTACTATTTTCTGCATTGTAGAATAATTGTGAAGACATCAAAACTATGAAATAACACGTATGGAATCATGTAGGAACCAAAAAAGTGTTAAACAAAACAAAATATATTTGAGATTCTTCAAAGTAGCCACCTTTTGCCTTGATGACAGCTTTGTACACTTTTGGCATTCACTCAACCAGCTTCATGAGGTAGTCACCTGGAATGCATTTAAATTAGCATGTGTGCCTTGTTAAAAGTTAATTTGTGGAATTTCTTTCCTTAATGCTTTGAGCCTATCAGTTGTGTTGTGATAGATAGGGGGGTATACAGAAGATAGCCCTTTTTGGAAAAAGACCAAATCCATATTATAGCACAAACAGCTCAAATAAGCAAAGAGAAATGACAGACCATCATTACTTTGACTCACCTTCATGTCTTAATCCGAAAATGTCAAGAACTATGAAAGTTTCTTCAAGTGCAGTCCCAAAAACCATCAAGCACTATAATGAAACTGTCTCTCATGAGGCCCGCCACAGGAATGGAGGACCCAGAGTTATCTCTGCTGCAGAGGACAAGTTCATTAGGGTTACCAGAAATTGCAACCCAAATAAATGCATCAGAGTTCAAGTAACAGACACATCTCAACATCAACTGTTCGGAGGAGACTGCATGCCTAACCCTAATCATGCCTTCATGGTTGAATTGCTGCAAAGAAACCACTACTAAAGGACACCAATAATAAGAAGAGACTTGCTTGGGCCAAGAAACACGAGCAATGGACATTGGACTGGTGGAAATCTGTCCTTTGGTCTGATGAGTCCAAATTTGATATTTTTTGGTTCCAACCTCCTTGTCTTTGTGAGACGCAGAGTTGGTGAACGGATGATCTCCGCATGTGTGGTTCCCACTGTGAAGCATGGAGTAGGAGGTGTGATGGTGCTTTGCTGGTGACACTGTCAGTGATTTATTTAGATTTCAAGGCACACTTAACCAGCATGGCTGCCACAGCATTCTGCAGCGATATGCCATCCCATCTGGTTTGCGCTTAGTGGGTCTATCATTTGTTTTCAACTGAACAATGACCCAACACACTTCCAGGCTGTGTTAGGGCTATTTGACTAGGAAGGAGAATGATGGAGTGCTGCATCAGATGACCTGGCCTCCACAATCACCTGACCTCAACCCAATTTGAGATGTTTGAGATGGAGTTGGACCGCAGAGTGACTGAAAAGCAGCCAACATGTGCTCAGCATATGTGGGAACTCCTTCAAGACTGTTTGGAAAAGCATTCCTCATGAAGCTGGTTGAGAGAATGTCAAGAGTTTGCAAAGCTGTCCTTAAGGCAAAGGGTGGCTACTTTGAAGAATATAAAATATATTTTGATTTGTTTAACACTTTTTTGTTTACTACATGATTCCATGTGTGTTATTTCATAGTTCTGATGTCTTCACTATTATTCTACAATGTAGAAAATACTAAAATAAAGAAACCCTCGAATGAGTTGGTGTCCAAACTTTTGACTGGTACTGTATGTGTTTGTTGTGTAGGATATTGTGATACAGCTGGTATGTGTCTCATGCAGGATGCTGTGGCTACCTACAAGGAGACTCGTAACGGCCTGATAGGACTAGACTATTCCACAAAATGTTCCCCATGGTAAGTACCAGCATAGGCACGGGAAGTACGGGTGTTGAGGGTACTGCAGCACCCCCTGAACAATCAGAATAAAGTCAAAGTAGTTCACTGAGCCTTTACTAGTATTAGCAAACCGATATAGATGTCTGTAGCGCAGGCAACAATGTTTTTCAGCGTTTTCACTTTAGCAAAAACTTAGTTGTATGATTAAAAACAGTAGCTTGTAAGATTCAATCGTTGGAATTGTGAGAGTTGTTGCCCTGCGATTGTCATTCTAATGTAATCAAACATTTACATCAAATGGTCCATAGCTATGGGCAAAGACACAAAACATCCACATCAAACTAAATATTCTTCTTGATCAAATAACATGGAAAACAACAACATTTTTTGGGGAATATTGGTGCTTGCAACACCAGGGTTGTGGGTTCAATTCCCACAGGGGACCAGTATGAAAATGTATGTACTCACTATAAAATGTATTTGCAGACCGATATGGATGTCTTCAACGCTGGCAAAAAACTATAGACTGTATCTATAACTGTATTCTACAGGTTGGCTATAGGCTGTATCTCCCCCAGGTATATCTACCAACAGATCAAGAAGTATGAGAGTGAACGAACAGCCAATCAGAGCACATACTGGTGAGTTCCTTCCTGCTATCTCATATCCTGTTGTTTTCAGAAACATGATGAGATCAGTCACTAAATCCATGTTTACCTCCTGTTATGCACAATACCAGTCAAATGTTTTAGAACACCTACTCATTCCAGGGTTTTTATTTCTACTATTTTCTACATAGTAGAGCTGTCATCAAGGCAAAGGATGGCTACTTTGAAGAATCTAAAATGTAAAATTATATTTTTATTACACTTTTTTTTTTCTTACTATATGATTCCGTATGTGTTATTTAATAGTTTTGATGTCTTCACTATTCTACAATGTAGAAAATAGTAACAATAAAGAAAAACCAAATGTTTAACTTGTACTATAGCTGTGACGAGCCAGGGTGGCTGGGTAGGAGATGCACCTTTTAGTGTACTTAGTTCTGGTAACTGAATAGACTGTGAATTGAATAGAAGAAGTGATGGGGTTTTATTAAGCAAGACTGGCGGTACATGTCTTCCAACAGGGTAGTATTTGAGCTGCTCTGGAGAGACTATTTCAAGTTTGTAGGAGCCAAATACGGAGACAGACTGTTTGACATCAAAGGTAAAGTTGGAAAGCCAGTTGTATATGTTGTCATCTGAAGCTTATTGCACATTATCTCATGGTGGTTATGTGTTTTCATCAGGCCTTCAGGACAAATCCATCCCTTGGAAGAAGGACATGAATCTGTTCAATGCATGGAAAGGTTAGGGAGAAATCATTACAAATCTATAGTCTTTACAATACCACTCTGATCTACGAGGTGACTACACAGAGCTGTATAAGGCAAGTATAGGGAACTGAACGTCTGTGGGATGCACTGTGGTAAATATACCGTAACAATGTTCAAACTATCATCTCTCATACTACTGAGTTGTTGTAACTCCTCTTTCTCGTTGTTCTAGAGGGTCGTACCGGGGTGCCGTTCGTTGATGCCAACATGCGAGAGCTGGCGCTGACGGGGTTCATGTCTAACAGGGGTCGCCAAAACGTAGCCAGCTTCCTCACCAAGGACCTGGGACTAGACTGGAGGATGGGGGCCGAGTGGTTCCACTACCTTTTGGTGAGGCTCCTGGCCAGGGTTAGTGTTAGGACCTGGGTTAGGACCTGGGACTAAATCAAATCAAATTTTATTTGTCACATACACATGGTTAGTAGATGTTAATGCGAGTGTAGCGAAATGCTTGTGCTTCTAGTTCCGACAATGCAGTAATAACCAACAAGTAATCTAACTAACAATTCCAAAACTACTGTCTTATACACAGTGTAAGGGGATAAAGAATATGTACATAAGGATATATGAATGAGTGATGGTACAGAGCAGCATAGGCAAGATACAGTAGATGGTATCGAGTACAGTATATACATATGAGATGAGTATGTAAACAAAGTGGCATAGTTAAAGTGGCTAGTGGTACATGTATTACATAAGGATGCAGTCGATGATATAGAGTACAGTATATACGTATGCATATGAGATGAATAATGTAGGGTAAGTAACATTATATAAGGTAGCATTGTTTAAAGTGGCTAGTGATATATTTACATCATTTCCCATCAATTCCCATTATTAAAGTGGCTGGAGTTGAGTCAGTGTCAGTGTCGGTGTGTTGGCAGCAGCCACTCAATGTTAGTGGTTGCTGTTTAACAGTCTGATGGCCTTGAGATAGAAGCTGTTGTTCAGTCTCTCGGTCCCAACTTTGATGCACCTGTACTGACCTCGCCTTCTGGATGATAGCGGGGTGAACAGGCAGTGGCTCGGGTGGTTGATGTCCTTGATGATCTTTATGGCCTTCCTGTAACATCGGGTGGTGTAGGTGTCCTGGAGGGCAGGTAGTTTGCCCCCGGTGATGCGTTGTGCAGACCTCACTACCCTCTGGAGAGCCTTACGGTTGTGGGCGGAGCAGTTGACGTACCAGGCGGTGATACAGCCCGCCAGGATGCTCTCGATTGTGCATCTGTAGAAATTTGTGAGTGCTTTTGGTGACAAGCCGAAGTTCTTCAGCCTCCTGAGGTTGAAGAGGCGCTGCTGCGCCTTCTTCACGATGCTGTCTGTGAGTGGACCAATTCAGTTTGTCTGTGATGTGTATGCCGAGGAACTTAAAACTTGCTACCCTCTCCACTACTGTTCCATCGATGTGGATAGGGGGGTGTTCCCTCTGCTGTTTCCTGAAGTCCACAATCATCTCCTTAGTTTTGTTGACGTTGAGTGTGAGGTTATTTTCCTGACACCACACTCCGAGGGCCCTCCCTGTAGGCCGTCTCGTCGTTGTTGGTAATCAAGCCTACCACTGTTGTGTCGTCCGCAAACTTGATGATTGAGTTGGAGGCGTGCGTGGCCACGCAGTCGTGGGTGAACAGGGAGTACAGGAGAGGGCTCAGAACGCACCCTTGTGGGGCCCCAGTGTTGAGGATCAGCGGGGTGGAGATGTTGTTGCCTACCCTCACCACCTGGGGGCGGCCCGTCAGGAAGTCCAGTACCCAGTTGCACAGGGCGGGGTTGAGACCCAGGGTCTCGAGCTTGATGACGAGCTTGGAGGGTACTATGGTGTTGAATGCCGAGCTGTAGTCGATGAACAGCATTCTCACATAGGTATTCCTCTTGTCCAGATGGGTTAGGGCAGTGTGCAGTGTGGTTGAGATTGCATCGTCTGTGGACCTATTTGGGCGGTAAGCAAATTGGAGTGGGTCTAGGGTGTCAGGTAGGGTGGAGGTGATATGGTCCTTGACTAGTCTCTCAAAGCACTTCATGATGACGGAAGTGAGTGCTACGGGCGGTAGTCGTTTAGCTCAGTTACCTTAGCTTTCTTGGGAACAGGAACAATGGTGGCCCTCTTGAAGCATGTGGGAACAGCAGACTGGTATAGGGATTGATTGAATATGTCCGTAAACACACCGGCCAGCTGGTCTGCGCATGCTCTGAGGGCGCGGCTGGGGATGCCGTCTGGGCCTGCAGCCTTGCGAGGGTTAACACGTTTAAATGTCTTACTCACCTCGGCTGCAGTGAAGGAGAGTCTGCATGTTTTCGTTGCAGGCCGTGTCAGTGGCACTGTATTGTCCTCAAAGCGGGCAAAAAAGTTATTTAGTCTGCCTGGGAGCAAGACATCCTGGTCCGTGACTGGGCTGGGTTTCTTCCTGTAGTCCGTGATTGACTGTAGACCCTGCCACATTCCTCTTGTGTCTGAGCCGTTGACTTGAGATTCTACTTTGTCTCTGTACTGACGCTTAGCTTGTTTGATAGCCTTGCGGAGGGAATAGCTGCACTGTTTGTGTTCGGTCATGTTACCAGTCACCTTGCCCTGATTAAAAGCAGTGGTTCGTGCTTTCAGTTTCACACGAATGCTGCCATCATTCCACGGTTTCTGGTTAGGGAATGTTTTAATCGTTGCTATGGGAACGACATCTTCAACGCACGTTCTAATGAACTCGCACACCGAATCAGCGTATTCGTCAATATTGTTATCTGACGCAATACGAATCATATCCCAGTCCATGTGATGGAAGCAGTCTGGAGGATGGGGGTTGAGTGGTTCCACTACCTTTTGGTGAGGCTCCTGGTCAGGGTTAGTGTTAGGGTTAGGACCTGGGTTAGGACCTGGGACTAGACTGGAGGATGGGGGCCGAGTGGTTCCACTACCTTTTGGTGAGGCTCCTGGCCAGGGTTAATGTTAGTGTTGGGACCTGGGTTAGGACCTGGGACTAGACTGGAGGATGGGGGTCGAGTGGTTCCACTACCTTTTGGTGAGGCTCCTGGCCAGGGTTAGTGTTAGGGTTGGGACCTGGGACTAGACTGGAGGATGGGGGTCGAGTGGTTCCACTACTTGCTGGTGCCCAAGACTAAATCAACCCCTAGCCCCTACCTTTGACCCCTAGCCTCCCTCTGCACTTAGATCTGAAAGGATAGTACAGATGTATCCAAGGTGGTGGGAACTAGACCCAGCCTGTGATAGGACAGATGTATCCAAGGTGGTGGGAACTAGACCCAGCCTGTGATAGGACAGATGTATCCAAGGTGGTGGGAACTAGACCCAGCCTGTGATAGGACAGATGTATGTATCCAAGGTGGTGGGAACTAGACCCAGCCTGTGATAGGACAGACCCAGCCTGTGATGTATCCAAGGTGGTGGGAACTAGACCCAGCCTGTGATAGGACAGGTGTGTCCAAGGTGGTGGGAACTAGACCCAGCCTGTGATAGGACAGATGTATCCAAGGTGGTGGGAACTAGACCCAGCCTGTGATAGGACAGATGTATCCAAGGTGGTGGGAACTAGACCCAGCCTGTGATAGGACAGATGTATCCAAGGTGGTGGGAACTAGACCCAGCCTGTGATAGGACAGATGTATCCAAGGTGGTGGGAACTAGACCCAGCCTGTGATAGGACAGATGTATGTATCCAAGGTGGTGGGAACTAGACCCAGCCTGTGATAGAGGAGACCAGTAGTGGACAGTAACCGGAGGTCTGACCAATCAGTTCCATCTCTCTACTTCCAGGTGGACCATGACGTGAGCAGTAACTATGGTAACTGGCTATACAGCGCGGGGATAGGAAATGACCCGAGAGAAAACAGGAAGTTCAACATGATCAAACAAGGACTCGACTACGACAACAACGTATGTTTCAGTCTGACCAATAAACACTGTTGGGGTTAACACATAAAGGGAGGAGGATGCTATAGCAATATACCATACAATTACCCAGAAAGTTTCTGCTATGGCAACTTTGAGAAACTGTTTGTAATAACTAGTGATTGTCCCCTTGAAGAGGATAGGAGACAATGTTAGACACTGGTTTGTAATAAGCGATTGTCTCTTGTGGTGGAAATTCTACCTTAAACTAATAATGAGGAGAGGCATACTCAATAATCAATCAAGGTATTATAATAAGGAGGAGGGCGCACCACCCACGCAGGTGAAATGAAGTGAGAGCCTCCTGTACAAAGAGTACGTAAGCCTTATATACTCTAGCTATCTTATGCAAACACATGATCTTATGCACGTGTGTGTACAGGAGGAGAGACGAAACTGTGTTACGGGGTACAGACTATAATGAAAGGGTTGTCTCAGTCTGTCACAACTGAGTGAGGACAATAGGTGCCAAGGTGACAGGAAGTCACTCGAGACATACTTCCTCTAACAGTAGCTCAACGGTTCCCCCAAAATGGGCAAGCAAGCACCTTTCACTGTCGGCCCAAATGATGTACAGTCGTGGCCAAAAGTCTTGAATGATGAAATATTAATTTTCACGAAGTCTGCTGCCTCAGTTTGTATGATGGCAATCCCCCAAAAACATTTCCACTGCATTTCAGCCCTGCCACAAAAGGACCAGCTGACATCATGTCAGTGATTCTCTCGTTAACACAGGTGTGAGTGTTGACGAGGACAAGGCTGGGGAGCACTCTGTCATGCTGATTGAGTTCGAATAACAGACTGGAAGCTTCAAAAGGAGGGTGGTGCTTGGAATCATTGTTCTTCCTCTGGCAATCATGTTTACCTGCAAGGAAACATGTGCCGTCATCATTGCTTTGCACAAAAAGGGCGACAACATGCAAGGATTTTGCTGCCAGTAAGATTGCACCTAAATCAACCATTTATCGGATCATCAAGAACTTCAAGGAGAGCGGTTCAATTGTTCTGAAGAAGACTTCAGGGCGCCCAAGAAAGTCCAGCAAGTAGGACCGTCTCCTAAAGTTGATTCAGCTGCGGGATCGGGGCACCACCAGTACAGAGCTTGCTCAGGAATGGCAGCAGGCAGGCGTGAGTGCATCTGCACGCACAGTGAGGCGAAGACTTTTGGAGGATGGCCTGGTGTCAAGAAGGGCAGCAAAGAAGCCACTTCTCTCCAGGAAAAACATCAGGGACAGACTGACATTCTGTAAAATGTACAGGGATTGGACTGCTGAGGACTGGGGTATAGTCATTTTCTCTGATGAATCCCCTTTCCGATTGTTTGGGGCATCCGGAAAAAAGTTTGTCCGGAGAAGACAAGGTGAGCGCTACCATCAGTCCTGTGTCATGCCAACAGTAAAGCATCCTGAGACCATTCATGTGTGGGTTGCTTCTCAGCCAAGGGAGTGGGCTCACTCACAATTTTGCCTAAGAACACAGCCATGAATAAATAATGGTACCAACACATCCCCGAGAGCAACTTCTCCCAAACACCCAGGAACAGTTTGGTGAACAATGCCTTTCAGCATGACAATGATCCCAAAAAACACCGCCCGGGCAACGAAGGAGTGGCTTTGTAAGAAGCATTTCAAGGTCCTGGAGTGGCCTAGCCAGTCTCCAGATCTCAACCCCATAGAAAATCTTTGGAGGGAGTTAAAAGTCCGTGTTGCCCAGCAACAGCCCCAAAACATCACTGCTCTAGAGGAGATCTGCATGGAGGAATGGGCCAAAATACCAGCAACAGTGTGTGAAAACCTTGTGAAGACTTACAGAAAACATTTGATCTCTGTCGTTGCCCGGGGGTATATAACAAAGTATTGAGAAACTTTTGTTATTGACCAAATACTTATTTTCCACCATAATTTGCAAATAAATTCATTATAAGTCCTACAATGTGATTTTCTGGATTTTTTTTTTCATTTTGTCTGTCATAGTTGAAGTGTACCTATGATGAAAATTACAGGCCTCTCTCATATTTTTAAGTGGGAGAACTTGCACAATTGGTGGCTGACTAAAGACTTTTTTGCCCCATTGTATATCCACAGTAAAACGAGTCCTATATCGACATAACCTGAAAGGCCGCTCAGCAAGGAAGAAGCCACTGCTCCAAAACCGCCATCAAATAGCCAGATTATGGTTTGCAACTGCACATGGGGACAAATATTGTACTTTTTGGGGAAATGTCCTCTGGTCTGATGAAACAAAAATAGAACTGTTTGGCCATAATGACCATCGTTATGTTTGGAGGAAAAAGGGGGAGGCTTGCAAGCTGAAGAACACCATCCCAACCGTGAAGCACGGGGGTGGCAGCATCATGTTGTGGGGTTGCTTTGCTGCAGGAGGGACTGGTGCACTTCACAAAATAGATGGCATCATGACGGAGGAAAATTATGTGGATATATTGAAGCAATATCCCAAGACATCAATCAGGAAGTTAAAGCTTGGTCGCAAATGGGTCTTCCAAATGAACAATGACCCCAAGCATACTTCCATTGTTGTGGCAAATTTGCTTAAGGACAACAAAGTCAAGGTATTGGAGTGGCCATCACAAAGCCCTGACCTTAGTCCTATAGAAAATGTGTGGGCAGAACTGAAAAAGCTTGTGTGAGCAAGGAGGCCTACAAACTTGACATAGTTACACCAGCTCTGGCCAAAATTCACCCAACTTATTGTAGGAAGCTTGTGGAATGCTACCTGAAACTTTTGACCCAAGTTAAAAAATTTAAAGGCAATGCTACCAAATACTAATTGAGTGTATGTAACCTTCTGACCCACTGGGAATGTGATGAAAGAAATAAAAGCTGAAATAAATAATTATCTCAACTTTTATTCTGACATTTCACATTCTTAAAATATAGTGGTGATCCTTCCTGACCTAAGACGGGGAATTTTTACTTGGATTAAATGTCAGAAATTGTGAAACCTGAGTTTAAATGTATTTAGGTGTAGGTTAACCTCTGACTTCAACTGTATGTTCTACACACACAAAACATGAACCTTTCACCCAGAAACAGGCTCCAAACATAACAGCTCTATCACTGGTGTGCAGAATATAACACTGTCTCCAGTTAAGTGAAGAGGAACCGGTTAGTTTCTGTCAGCTCTTGGGTAAGCGACCGGGGCGGCAGGGTAGCCTAGTGGTTAGCGCGTTGGACTAAAGGTTGCAAGTTCAATTCCCCGAGCTGACAAGGTACAAGTCTGTCGTTCTGCCCCTGAACAAGGCAGTTAACCCACTGTTCCTAGGCCGTCATTGAAAATAAGAATTTGTTCTTAACTGACTTGCCTAGTCAAATAAAGGTCAAATAAAAAAATCATGGGGTCCTGCTACAAACACAGAACAGTTAGAACAGGCCTCTTATTAATACACACACACACTGTTCTATTTGTATATGCGTTAGTTTCTTTAACAATCTCAAGACCAATGCCTTGGCTTAAAGAAGATATTTCAGTTCACAAGCATTAATAAGATTTAACTTCAAAATGCCCTCACACTCTCCTCTTCAAGGACACTATGTTAAACACTAGGTTTGTAATAACTAGTGATTGTATCTCCTCTTCAAGGACACTATGTTAGACACTAGGTTTGTAATAACTAGTGATTGTCTCTCCTCTTCAGGGGGACTATGTTAGACACTGGATCCCAGAGCTCAAGGGGATCAGAGGGGGGGAGGTCCACGCACCATGGACCCTTAGCTCCGCCTCCCTGTCTCACGCACGGGTGTCCCTCAACGACACATACCCTTCCCCCATTGTCATGGCGCCAGAATGGAGTCGCCACACCAACAAGAAGCCGGTGGGTGTTGTTAAAGATGTGAATTTCATAGAAAAAGGAAGTGGTGTATGTAGATCTACGTTTCTAGAATGGCTCTACCGGTTATGATCAGATATTTAGTGGTGTATGTAGATCTACGTTTCTAGAATGGCTCTACCGGTTATGATCAAATATTTAGTGGTGTATGTAGATCTACATTTCTAGAATGGCTCTACCGGTTATGATCAGATATTTAGTGGTGTATGTAGATCTACGTTTCTATAATGGCTCTACCAGTTATGATTAATGTACAATCGGGTGAGAAGGGCCTTGGTCAGGGAGGTGACCAAGAACACGATGGTCTCTCTGACAGAGCTCCAGACTTCCTCTGTGGAGATGGGAGAGCCTTACTTTTTTTTAAATCTTTTTTTTTCTTCCCAATTTTTGTTTTTAGTAAATTGGCAAAATGTTTTTACTTTGTAATCATGGGGTATTGTGTGTAGCTTGATGAGGAAAACAATTAATTTAATACATTTGAGAATAAGGCTGTAATGTAACAAAATGTGGAAAAAGTCTAGGGGTCTGAATACTTTCCGAATGCCCTCTATATAATATTCAAAGGACCCAAATAGTCATAAGAATAATTTAAGAATTTAATTGATTAATTAATTTGTTTTTGTGCTAACAAACTGTCCCAAAAATGTCACTTCACAGTCGTTGTCTCCTGAGACATTTGTTATGTGAACCTGTCTTTATAAAAAAGGTACTTCAAGACTATTCTCTCGTGACACATCAATTTCAAGGTTTTGGTTCTAAATGTAAAGTCTTCTGCAGACTGGTGCTGGGCCCTCGGCCAGAGGAAAGACTGGTCCATCCCACACCCCTAAACAACACAAGGACAGAGGAATAGACTTCTACTTCTCCAAGAGCAAGAACTTCTGATGGAGCAGACTGACTGAAAAGACTGAAAGAACTGTTGGGCTTCCGCCAGGAAATGGTTTGACCCATCCCCGCTTTATATGGGTGCATGGTTTGACCCATCCCCGCTTTTATACGGGTGGTTGGTTTGACCCATCCCCGCTTTATACGGGTGGATGGTTTGACCCATCCCCGCTTTATACGGGTGGATGGTTTGACCCATCCCCGCTTTATACGGGTGGATGGTTTGACCCATCCCCGCTTTATACGGGTGCATGGTTTGACCCATCCCCGCTTTTATACGGGTGGATGGTTTGACCCATCCCCGCTTTATACGGGTGGATGGTTTGACCCATCCCCGCTTTATACGGGTGGATGGTTTGACCCATCCCCGCTTTATACGGGTGGATGGTTTGACCCATCCCCGCTTTATACGGGTGGATGGTTTGACCCATCCCCGCTTTATACGGGTGGATGGTTTGACCCATCCCCGCTTTATACGGGTGGATGGTTTGACCCATCCCCGCTTTATACGGGTGGATGGTTGTGTGACATATGGTTTTGAGAAGGTACTGCTGTGTGGGTGGGGTGATACAGACAACTCTTTTGTTTCTGTTTTATATTGCCACTGTTTTTATGTTTCATATGTTTTATCAATTTCTATTGACTTGTTACATCACAGAACCATTGAGGTAGTACCTATATTGGTTGTTTTTTACTCTCTAAAAAAGCAGCCATATCTTTATAATAGTTCATAATAAACATGTTGATGCTGGTTGTAATGTTTCCTATTTGTATTTATTATGGATCCACATTAGTTCCTGACAAGGCAGCAGCTACTCTTCCTGGGGTTTATTATGGATCCCCATTAGTTCCTGACAAGGCAGCAGCTACTCTTCCTGGGGTTTATTATTGATCCACATTAGTTCCTGACAAGGCAGCAGCTACTCTTCCTGGGGTTTATTATTGATCTACATTAGTTCCTGACAAGGCAGCAGCTACTCTTCCTGGGGTTTATTATTGATCTACATTAGTTCCTGACAAGGCAGCAGCTACTCTTCCTGGGGTTTATTATTGATCCACATTAGTTCCTGTCAAGGTAGCAGCTACTCTTCCTGGGGTTTATTATGGATCCCCATTAGTTCCTGACAAGGCAGCAGCTACTCTTCCTGGGGTTTATAATGGATCGCCATTAGTTCCTGTCAAGGCATCAGCTACTCTTCCTGGGGTTTATTATTGATCCCCATTAGTTCCTGCCAAGGCATCAGCTACTCTTCCTGGGGTTTATTATGGATCCCCATTAGTTCCTGCCAAGGCATCAGCTACTCTTCCTGGGGTTTATTATGGATCCCCATTAGTTCCTGTCAAGGCAGCAGCTACTCTTCCTGGGGTTTATTATTGATCCCCATTAGTTCTTACCAAGGCAGCAGCTACTCTTCCTGGGGTTTATTATGGATCCCCATTAGTTCCTGTCTAGGCAGCAGCTACTCTTCCTGGGGTTTATTATTGATCCCCATTAGTTCTTACCAAGGCAGCAGCTACTCTTCCTGGGATTTATTCTGGATCCCCATTAGTTCCTGCCAAGGCAGCAGCTACTCTTCCTGGGGTTTATTATTGATCCCCATTAGTTCTTACCAAGGCAGCAGCTACTCTTCCTGGGATTTATTCTGGATCCCCATTAGTTCCTGCCAAGGCAGCAGCTACTCTTCCTGGGGTTTATTACTGATCCCCATTAGTTCCTGCCAAGGCATCAGCTACTCTTCCTGGGGTTTATTATGGATCCCCATTAGTTCCTGCCAAGGCATCAGCTACTCTTCCTGGGGTTTATTATGGATCCCCATTAGTTCCTAACAAGGCAGCAGCTACTCTTCCTGGGGTTTATTATGGATCCCCATTAGTTCCTGTCAAGGCAGCAGCTACTCTTCCTGGGGTTTATTATGGATCCCCATTAGTTCCTAACAAGGCAGCAGCTACTCTTCCTGGGGTTTATTATGGATCCCCATTAGTTCCTGCCAAGGCAGCAGCTACTCTTCCTGGGGTTTATTACTGATCCCCATTAGTTCCTGCCAAGGCATCAGCTACTCTTCCTGGGGTTTATTATGGATCCCCATTAGTTCCTGCCAAGGCATCAGCTACTCTTCCTGGGGTTTATTATGGATCCCCATTAGTTCCTGTCAAGGCAGCAGCTACTCTTCCTGGGGTTTATTATTGATCCCCATTAGTTCTTACCAAGGCAGCAGCTACTCTTCCTGGGGTTTATTATGGATCCCCATTAGTTCCTGTCTAGGCAGCAGCTACTCTTCCTGGGGTTTATTATTGATCCCCATTAGTTCTTACCAAGGCAGCAGCTACTCTTCCTGGGGTTTATTATGGATCCCCATTAGTTCCTGTCAAGGCAGCAGCTACTCTTCCTGGGGTTTATTATGGATCCCCATTAGTTCCTAACAAGGCAGCAGCTACTCTTCCTGGGGTTTATTATGGATCCCCATTAGTTCCTGCCAAGGCAGCAGCTACTCTTCCTGGGGTTTATTACTGATCCCCATTAGTTCTTACCAAGGCAGCAGCTACTCTTCCTGGGGTTTATTATGGATCCCCATTAGTTCCTGACAAGGCAGCAGCTACTCTTCCTGGGATCCAGCAAAATGAAGGCAGTTATACCATTTTTAAAACATTACAATACGTTCCTTACAGAATTCATAACACACTGTGTGCCCTCAGGCCCATACTCCACTGCCACATATCTACAACACAACATCCATGAGGTTTACATCTAATTGTTGTATAAGATGAATGAGTGAGTATGATACTGTTTACACAATTTTACAATGTGATTTTGGACTGTTTAATGAAGGAAACTCCAATTCCCTTTTGAGTTTAATTAAATCAGAGGGCCGCCCCTGAGCCCAGTTAGGGTTGGGCATCCTGGGACAGGCCCTTTTCTGCAACTCCTGAATAAAACCCCAACTTTGAGAAATTGTCAACCAGACCATGTTCTCCTCCATTACGAGGGGACAAAGGTTGTAGACCATTGCTGAATATTTTAACCATACCACGTGGTTAAACTCTTAGACTATCGATACCGACAGAATAAGAACAAGTCTTTGATATTAATTACTAGTCTGCAGCTAGGAATTCGGTATCATTGAACGCGAAGAACGACAACCGCCAAAACATCCATTCGAATTAATGAATGTCACTCTGAACAACACACTCTAACCACAACAGAGAGCGAGAGGGAGAGAGACGGACAATTCTGCAAAATAAATAAACTTTTCACCAGCGATCAAGATGACACACTGAGCGTAAATTATATATATTGATTGCAATTGTTCCCAAATGATTGAGCATTCATGTGCAAAGGATTAGCATTTCAATTGTTATAATGATCAACTCTGTAGTGACTTCTCAGCTGACCTCCACTCCCTGTTTTGTCCACCAAGCCGCGATGCCGGTTTAGCCCACTAGGGCACATTCCCTTATCATTTCTTGTAACCATATTGACTTTGTTTGTTTGTTTATGCATTTCTGTGAATTACTTAGTTAGTAATAAATAAATGATTTAAGACAATTGATGTATGGATGACTCATAGTGAAGACTGGGTTCGTACAGATAACCAACAATTTACGACGTTTGGAATTAGACTAACGTGAGGTAAAGTAAATAATCCATTAATGAGAAGACTATGGATCAGATATAAAAATATCTGAAAAGTTATTTTAGGAAATGATAATTATGTAATTGAATATTTTCCTTGGTGCCCCGACTTCCTAGTTATTACAGTTACATGATTAATTAGTTTCACGGATCTCCCGGTCGCGGCAGGTTACGACAGAGCCTGGGCAGAGACAGAGCCAGCTGGCGCTGCAGTACAGCGCCCTTAACCACTGCGCCACCCGAGACGCTGAAGCTTTTTCTTGAGTGGGCAGCTTGATGAAAGCCAGTCAATATTTAAATCACCCAGAAAATATACCTCTGTTTATCACACACACTATCAAGCATTTCACACATTTTCCAGATACTGACTGTTAGCACTTGGTGGTCTATAGCATCTTCCCACAAGAATGGGCTTTAGGTAAGGCAGATGAACCTGCAGCCATATTACTTCAACAGTATTTAACATGAGAACCTCCTAAGTTTTACAGAAATGTGGTTCTGAATATAAACAGCAACACCTCCACCATTGGCATTTCTGTCTTTTCTCAGTTCTAACAGTGGACTTCCTCCTAGGGCACACTGCCTCAGTTTTAACAGCATAAATCTGGTTCATAGGCACATGATTGCTACATACAATAGCTGTAGGATCAGCAGAAGCATTCAGGACAGTTAGAGAGACAACTTAGGTTACTTACATTGTGTCTACCAACACCCCTGGTACATTTCCTGAAGCATTATGATGACTCAGCAACACAATGGTAGAGATTAAATTAGTTAGGCTTGAGTCATTGATAAGTCATTGTCTCAACACAGCCTTATAGTGCTGTGAAAGGATCCAGGATCCCACATGATTTGGGTGGATCCCATCCTCCTTATAAAAAGTGTTCTGTTTCCAAAAGGTATCAAAATTGTCAACGAAAGTTACACCCATTGAGCTGCAATAATCACATAGCCAGTTGTGAAGAGAAAGAATCATGCTAAAGCATTCAATGCCACGATTCAGAGATTGCACAGGGCCAGATATGATGGGTCTTTTATTACTGTCTAGCAGAGAGTCAATCGGCTCTGTGAAATCCAGTTTCAACTGTTCAGAGCTGCCCTTCATAATGTCATAAAAACCCACGATAGAATCAATGTCCATGTCCTGGTGTAGTACATTCAGGAGCAGCTTAGTAATGTCATTAAAACACACATGGACTAGGATAGAATCAATGTCCATGTCCTGGTGTAGTACATTCAGGAGCAGCTTAGTAATGTTATTTACTCCAGCTTCGGGATAGAACATTGTTTTTGCACCAGGAACAGTCACATTTCTTACCATGGAGCTGCCCAAAATCAAGGACGAGGAAATCTACCCACTCCCATGCTTCACGGGTTTCAGAGAACCCTTTAAGGATGGGAGAGAGGCAGGATAACTTGAGCTGGGGGGAAATAGTGACTGCTCTTGAATCTGAAAGTGTGGCAAGTGAAGATTGTGATAATGAAGAAAGGAACAAAACGAGCAAAATTTGTAGTAGAAGACGAGGACCGGCCCAATAATGCATTTCTTATTGGACTGTGTTTTTTGGACAAGGAGATATATTTGGGAAATCCATTTGTAATATCGACGACTGTGAAATAAGCAGTGAGAAAGGTGGATTCAATCAAGGTGACTAGAAGCGGCCATGTTTTCCTCCATGCTTCACGGTGGGAACCAAACATGCGGAGATCATCCGTTCACCTACTCTGCGTCTCACTTACAAACCTTACAAAATGCTCACTAAAAATACCTTACAAAACAAAAGTTATATATAATCTACACATCACTGTGTATGGAGAATTATCTACACATCACTGTGTATGGAGAATTATCTACACATCACTGTGTATGGAGAATTATCTACACACCTTTATGTATGGAGAATTATCTACACATCACTATGTATGGAGAATTATCTACACATCATTATATATGGAGAATTATCTACACACCTTTATGTATGGAGAATTATCTACACATCATTATGTATGGAGAATTATCTACACATCATTATGTATGGAGAATTATCTACACATCATTATGTATGGAGAATTATCTACACATTATGTATGGAGAATTATCTACACATCACTATGTATGGAGAATTATCTACACATCATTATGTATGGAGAATTATCTACACATCATTATGTATGGAGAATTATCTACACATCACTATGTATGGTGAATTATCTACATATTATGTATGGTGAATTATCTACACATCATTATGTATGGAGAATTATCTACACATCACTATGTATGGAGAATTATCTACACATCACTATGTATGGAGAATTATCTACACATCATTATGCATGGAGTTTATCTACACATTATGTATGGAGAATTATCTACACATTATGTATGGATAATTATCTACATATCACTATGTATGGAGAATTATCCACACATCACTATGTATGGAGAATTATCTACACATTATGTATGGAGAATTATCTGCACATCATTATGTATGTGGAATTATCTACACATAATTATGTGCCGGCAGTGTAGACTAGTGGTTAGAGCGTTGGACTAGTAACCGGAAGGTTGCAAGTTCAAATCCCTGAGCTGACAAGGTACAAATCTGTTGTTCTGCCCCTGAACAGGCAGTTAACCCACTATTCCTAGGCCGTCATTGAAAATAAGAATTTGTTCTTAACTGACTTGCCTAGTTAAATAAAGGAAAAATAAAAAATGTATGGAGAATTATCTACACATCACTATGTATGGAGAATTATCTACACATTATTATGTATGGAGAATTATCTACACATCACTATGTATGGAGAATTATCTACACATTATGTATGGAGAATTATCTACACATCACTATGTATGGAGAATTATCTACACATTATGTATGGAGAATTATATACACATCGCTATGTATGGAGAATTATCTACACATTATGTATGGAGAATTATATACACATCACTATGTATGGAGAATTATCTACACATCACTATGTATGGAGAAATATCTACACATCACTATGTATGGAGAATTATCTACACATCACTATGTATGGAGAATTATCTACACATTATGTATGGAGAATTATCTACACATCACTATGTATGGAGAATTATATACACATCGCTATGTATGGAGAATTATCTACACATCACTATGTATGGAGAATTATCTACACATTATGTATGGAGAATTATCTACACACCATTATGTATGGATAATTATCTACACATTATGTATGGAGAATTTTATACACATTATGTATGGAGAATTATCTACACATTATGTATGGAGAATTATCTACACATCACTATGTATGGAGAATTATCTACACACCTTTATGTATGGAGAATTTTATACACATTATGTATGGAGAATTATCTACACATTATGTATGGATAATTATCTACACATTATGTATGGATAATTATCTACACATTATGTATGGAGAATTATCTACACATCACTATGTATGGAGAATTATCTACACATCACTATGTATGGAGAATTATCTACACATCACTATGTATGGAGAATTATCTACACATCACTATGTATGGAGAATTATCTACACATCACTATGTATGGAGAATTATCTACACATTATATATGGAGAATTATCTACACATCACTATGTATGGAGAATTATCTACACATCACTATGTATGGAGAATTATCTACACATCATTATGTATGGAGAATTATCTACACATTATGTATGTAGAATTATCTACACATCACTATGTATGGAGAATTTTCTGCACATCACTATGTATGGAGAATTATCTACACATCATTATGTATGGAGAATTATCTACACATTATGTATGGAGAATTATCTACACATCACTATGTATGGAGAATTTTCTACACATTATGTATGGAGAATTATCTACACATTATATATGGAGAATTATCTACACATCACTATGTATGGAGAATTATCTACACATCACTATGTATGGAGAATTATCTACACATTATGTATGGAGAATTATCTACACATCACTATGTATGGAGAATTATCTACACATCACTATGTATGGAGAATTATCTACACATCACTATGTATGGAGAATTATCTACACATTATATATGGAGAATTATCTACACACTATGTATGGAGAATTATCACTATGTATGGAGAATTATCTACACATCACTATGTATGGAGAATTATCTACACATTATGTATGGATAATTATCTACACATTATGTATGGAGAATTATCTACACATCACTATGTATGGAGAATTATCTACACATTATGTATGGATAATTATCTACACATTATGTATGGATAATTATCTACACATTATGTATGGAGAATTATCTACACATCACTATGTATGGAGAATTATCTACACACCACTATGTATGGAGAATTATCTACACATTATATATGGAGAATTATCTACACATCACTATGTATGGATAATTATCTACACATCACTATGTATGGAGAATTATCTACACATCACTATGTATGGAGAATTATCTACACATTATATATGGAGAATTATCTACACATCACTATGTATGGAGAATTATCTACACATCACTATGTATGGAGAATTATCTACACATCACTATGTATGGAGAATTATCCACACATCACTATGTATGGAGAATTATCTACACATCACTATGTATGGAGAATTATCTACACATCATTATGTATGGAGAATTATCTACACATTATGTATGGAGAATTATCTACACATCACTATGTATGGAGAATTTTCTACACATTATGTATGGAGAATTATCTACACATCACTATGTATTGAGAATTATCCACACATCACTATGTATGGAGAATTATCTACACATTATGTATGGAGAATTATCTACACATTATGTATGGAGAATTATCTACACATCACTATGTATGGAGAATTATCTACACATTATGTATGGAGAATTATCTACACATTATGTATGGAGAATTATCTACACATCACTATGTATGGAGAATTATCTACACATCACTATGTATGGAGAATTATCTACACATCACTATGTATGGAGAATTATCTACACATTATATATGGAGAATTATCTACACATCACTATGTATGGAGAATTATCTACACATCACTATGTATGGAGAATTATCTACACATCACTATGTATGGAGAATTATCTACACATCACTATGTATGGAGAATTATCTACACATTATATATGGAGAATTATCTACACATCACTATGTATGGAGAATTATCTACACATCACTATGTATGGAGAATTATCTACACATTATGTATGGAGAATTATCTACACATCACTATGTATGGAGAATTATCTACACATCACTATGTATGGAGAATTATCTACACATCACTATGTATGGAGAATTATCTACACATTATATATGGAGAATTATCTACACATCACTATGTATGGAGAATTATCTACACATCACTATGTATGGAGAATTATCTACACATTATGTATGGAGAATTATCTACACATTATGTATGGAGAATTATCTACACATCACTATGTATGGAGAATTATCTACACATCACTATGTATGGAGAATTATCTACACATTATGTATGGAGAATTATCTACACATTATATATGGAGAATTATCTACACATCACTATGTATGGAGAATTATCTACACATCACTATGTATGGAGAATTATCTACACATTATGTATGGAGAATTATCTACACATCACTATGTATGGAGAATTATCTACACATCACTATGTATGGAGAATTATCTACACATCATTATGTATGGAGAATTATCTACACATTATGTATGGAGAATTATCTACACATCACTATGTATGGAGAATTTTCTACACATTATGTATGGAGAATTATCTACACATCACTATGTATTGAGAATTATCCACACATCACTATGTATGGAGAATTATCTACACATCACTATGTATGGAGAATTATCTACAGATTATATATGGAGAATTATCTACACATCACTATGTATGGAGAATTATCTACACATTATGTATGGAGAATTATCTACACATTATGTATGGAGAATTATCTACACATCACTATGTATGGAGAATTATCTACACATCACTATGTAAGGAGAATTATCTACACATCACTATGTATGGAGAATTATCTACACATTATATATGGAGAATTATCTACACATCACTATGTATGGAGAATTATCTACACATTATGTATGGAGAATTATCTACACATCACTATGTATGGAGAATTATCTACACATTATGTATGGAGAATTATCTACACATTATGTATGGAGAATTATCTACACATCACTATGTATGGAGAATTATCTACACATTATGTATGGAGAATTATCTACACATCACTATGTATGGAGAATTATCTACACATTATGTATGGAGAATTATCTACACATCACTATGTATGGAGAATTTTCTACACATTATGTATGGAGAATTATCTACACATTATGTATGGAGAATTATCTACACATCACTATGTATGGAGAATTATCTACACATTATGTATGGAGAATTATCTACACATCACTATGTATGGAGAATTTTCTACACATTATATATGGAGAATTATCTACACATCACTATGTATGGAGAATTATCTACACATTATGTATGGAGAATTATCTACACATTATGTATGGAGAATTATCTACACATCACTATGTATGGAGAATTATCTACACATCACTATGTATGGAGAATTATCTACACATCACTATGTATGGAGAATTATCTACACATCACTATGTATGGAGAATTATCCACACATCACTATGTATGGAGAATTATCTACACATCATTATGTATGGAGAATTATCTACACATCACTATGTATGGAGAATTATCTACACATGTATGGAGAATTATCTACACATCACTATGTATGGAGAATTATCTACACATCACTATGTATGGAGAATTATCTACACATTATATATGGAGAATTATCTACACATCACTATGTATGGAGAATTATCTACACATCACTATGTATGGAGAATTATCTACACATCAGTATGTATGGAGAATTATCTACACATCACTATGTATGGAGAATTATCCACACATCACTATGTATGGAGAATTATCTACACATCATTATGTATGGAGAATTATCACACATCACTATGTATGGAGAATTATCTACACATCATGTATGGAGAATTATCTACACATTATGTATGGAGAAGTATCTACACATTATGTATGGAGAATTATCTACACATTATGTATGGAGAATTATCTACACATTATGTATGGAGAATTATCTACACATCACTATGTATGGAGAATTATCTACACATTATGTATGGGTAATTACCTACACATTATGTATGGAGAATTATCTCAACATCACTATGTATGGAGAATTATCTACACATCACTATGTATGGAGAATTATCTACACATCATTATGTATGGAGAATTATCTACACATCACTATGTATGGAGAATTATCTACACATTATGTATGGATAATTATCTACACATTATGTATGGAGAATTATCTACACATCACTATGTATGGAGAATTATCTACACATTATGTATGGAGAATTATCTACACATCACTATGTATGGAGAATTATCTACACATCACTATGTATGGAGAATTATCTACACATTATTTATGGAGAATTATCTACACATCACTATGTATGGAGAATTATCTACACATCACTATGTATGGAGAATTATCTACACATCACTATGTATGGAGAATTATCTACACATTATATATGGAGAATTATCTACACATTATGTATGGAGAATTATCTACACATTATATATGGAGAATTATCTACACATCACTATGTATGGAGAATTATCTACACATCACTATGTATGGAGAATTATCTACACATCACTATGTATGGAGAATTATCTACACATCACTATGTATGGAGAATTATCTACACATTATATATGGAGAATTATCTACACATCACTATGTATGGAGAATTATCTACACATCACTATGTATGGAGAATTATCTACACATCACTATGTATGGAGAATTATCCACACATCACTATGTATGGAGAATTATCTACACATCACTATGTATTGAGAATTATCCACACATCACTATGTATGGAGAATTATCTACACATCACTATGTATGGAGAATTATCTACACATTATATATGGAGAATTATCTACACATCACTATGTATGGAGAATTATCTACACATTATGTATGGAGAATTATCTACACATCACTATGTATGGAGAATTTTCTATACATTATGTATGGAGAATTATCTACACATCACTATGTATGAGAATTATCCACACATCACTATGTATGGAGAATTATCTACACATCACTATGTATGGAGAATTATCTACACATTATATATGGAGAATTATCTACACATCACTATGTATGGAGAATTATCTACACATTATGTATGGAGAATTATCTACACATCACTATGTATGGAGAATTATCTACACATTATATATGGAGAATTATCTACACATCACTATGTATGGAGAATTATCTACACATCACTATGTATGGAGAATTATCTACACATCACTATGTATGGAGAATTATCTACACATCACTATGTATGGAGAATTATCTACATCATTATATGGAGAATTATCTACACATCACTATGTATGGAGAATTATCTACACATCACTATGTATGGAGAATTATCTACACATCACTATGTATTGAGAATTATCTACACATCACTATGTATGGAGAATTATCTACACATCACTATGTATTGAGAATTATCCACACATCACTATGTATGGAGAATTATCTACACATCACTATGTATGGAGAATTATCTACACATTATGTATGGAGAATTATCTACACATCACTATGTATGGAGAATTATCTACACATTATGTATGGAGAATTATCTACACATCACTATGTATGGAGAATTATCTACACATTATGTATGGAGAATTATCTACACATCACTATGTATTGAGAATTATCACACATCACTATGTATGGAGAATTATCTACACATCACTATGTATGGAGAATTATCTACACATTATATATGGAGAATTATCTACACATCACTATGTATGGAGAAGTATCTACACATTATGTATGGAGAATTATCTACACATTATGTATGGAGAATTATCTACACATCACTATGTATGGAGAATTATCTACACATCACTATGTATGGAGAATTATCTACACATTATGTATGGAGAATTATCTACACATCACTATGTATGGAGAATTATCTACACATCACTATGTATGGAGAATTATCTACACATCACTATGTATGGAGAATTATCTACACATCACTATGTATGGAGAATTATCTACACATTATATATGGAGAATTATCTACACATCACTATGTATGGAGAATTATCTACACATCACTATGTATGGAGAATTATCTACACATCACTATGTATGGAGAATTATCTACACATCACTATGTATGGAGAATTATCTACACATCATGTATGGAGAATTATCTACACATTATGTATGGAGAATTATCTACACATCACTATGTATGGAGAATTATCTACACATCATGTATGGAGAATTATCTACACATTATGTATGGAGAATTATCTACACATTATGTATGGAGAATTATCTACACATTATGTATGGAGAATTATCTACACATTATGTATGGAGAATTATCTACACATCACTATGTATGGAGAATTATCTACACATTATGTATGGATAATTATCTACACATTATGTATGGAGAATTATCTCAACATCACTATGTATGGAGAATTATCTACACATTATGTATGGAGAATTATCTACACATCACTATGTATGGAGAATTATCTACACATCACTATGTATGGAGAATTATCTACACATCACTATGTATGGAGAATTATCTACACATCACTATGTATGGAGAATTATCTACACATCACTATGTATGGAGAATTATCTACATCATTATGTATGGAGAATTATCTACACATTATGTATGGAGAATTATCTACACATTATGTATGGAGAATTATCTACACATCACTATGTATGGAGAATTATCTACACATCACTATGTATGGAGAATTATCTACACATTATATGTATGGAGAATTATCTACACATCACTATGTATGGAGAATTATCTACACATTATGTATGGAGAATTATCTACACATTATGTATGGAGAATTATCTACACATCACTATGTATGGAGAATTATCAACACATCACTATGTATGGAGAATTATCTACACATTATATATGGAGAATTATCTACACATCACTATGTATGGAGAATTATCTACACATTATGTATGGAGAATTATCTACATCACTATGTATGGAGAATTATCTACACATCACTATGTATGGAGAATTATCTACACATCACTATGTATGGAGAATTATCTACACATCACTATGTATGGAGAATTATCTACACATCACTATGTATGGAGAATTATCTACACATCATATATGGAGAATTATCTACACATCACTATGTATGGAGAATTATCTACACATCACTATGTATGGAGAATTATCTACACATCACTATGTATGGAGAATTTTCTACACATTATGTATGGAGAATTATCTACACATCACTATGTATTGAGAATTATCCACACATCACTATGTATGGAGAATTATCTACACATCACTATGTATGGAGAATTATCTACACATTATATATGGAGAATTATCTACACATCACTATGTATGGAGAATTATCTACACATTATGTATGGAGAATTATCTACACATTATGTATGGAGAATTATCTACACATCACTATGTATGGAGAATTATCTACACATCACTATGTAAGGAGAATTATCAACACATCACTATGTATGGAGAATTATCTACACATTATATATGGAGAATTATCTACACATCACTATGTATGGAGAATTATCTACACATCACTATGTATGGAGAATTATCTACACATCACTATGTATGGAGAATTATCTACACATCACTATGTATGGAGAATTATCTACACATTATGTATGGAGAATTATCTACACATTATGTATGGAGAAGTATCTACACATTATGTATGGAGAAGTATCTACACATCACTATGTATGGAGAATTATCTACACATCACTATGTATGGAGAATTATCTACACATCACTATGTATGGAGAATTATCTACACATCACTATGTATGGAGAATTATCTACACATCACTATGTATGGAGAATTATCTACACATCATTATGTATGGAGAATTATCACACATCACTATGTATGGAGAATTATCTACACATCATGTATGGAGAATTATCTACACATTATGTATGGAGAATTATCTACACATTATGTATGGAGAATTATCTACACATTATGTATGGAGAATTATCTACACATTATGTATGGAGAATTATCTACACATCACTATGTATGGAGAATTATCTACACATTATGTATGGATAATTACCTACACATTATGTATGGAGAATTATCTCAACATCACTATGTATGGAGAATTATCTACACATTATATATGGAGAATTATCTACACATCAATATGTATGGAGAATTATCTACACATCACTATGTATGGAGAATTATCTACACATCATTATGTATGGAGAATTATCTACACATTATGTATGGAGAATTATCTACACATCACTATGTATGGAGAATTTTCTACACATTATGTATGGAGAATTATCTACACATTATGTATGGAGAATTTTCTACACATTATGTATGGAGAATTATCTACACATCACTATGTATTGAGAATTATCTACACATCACTATGTATGGAGAATTATCTACACATTATGTATGGAGAATTATCTACACATCACTATGTATGGAGAATTATCTACACATTATGTATGGAGAATTATCTACACATTATGTATGGAGAATTATCTACACATCACTATGTATGGAGAATTATCTACACATCACTATGTATGGAGAATTATCTACACATTATATATGGAGAATTATCTACACATCACTATGTATGGAGAATTATCTACACATCACTATGTATGGAGAATTATCTACACATTATATATGGAGAATTATCTACACATCACTATGTATGGAGAATTATCTACACATCACTATGTATGGAGAATTATCTACACATCACTATGTATGGAGAATTATCCACACATCACTATGTATGGAGAATTATCTACACATCATGTATGGAGAATTATCTACACATTATGTATGGAGAATTATCTACACATCACTATGTATGGAGAATTATCTACACATCACTATGTATGGAGAATTATCTACACATTATGTATGGAGAATTATCTACACATCACTATGTATTGAGAATTATCCACACATCACTATGTATGGAGAATTATCTACACATCACTATGTATGGAGAATTATCTACAGATTATATATGGAGAATTATCTACACATCACTATGTATGGAGAATTATCTACACATTATGTATGGAGAATTATCTACACATTATGTATGGAGAATTATCTACACATCACTATGTATGGAGAATTATCTACACATCACTATGTAAGGAGAATTATCAACACATCACTATGTATGGAGAATTATCTACACATTATATATGGAGAATTATCTACACATCACTATCTATGGAGAATTATCTACACATCACTATGTATGGATAATTAGCTACACATCACTATGTATGGAGAATTATCTACACATCACTATGTATGGAGAATTATCTACACATTATATATGGAGAATTATCTACACATCACTATGTATGGAGAATTATCTACACATCACTATGTATGGAGAATTATCTACACATTATATATGGAGAATTATCTACACATCACTATGTATGGAGAATTATCCACACATCACTATGTATGGAGAATTATCTACACATCACTATGTATGGAGAATTATCCACACATCACTATGTATGGAGAATTATCCACACATCACTATGTATGGAGAATTATCCACACATCACTATGTATGGAGAATTATCTACACATCTATGTATGGAGAATTATCTACACATTATGTATGGAGAATTATCTACACATTATGTATGGAGAATTATCTACACATCACTATGTATGGAGAATTATCTACACATTATGTATGGATAATTATCTACACATTATGTATGGAGAATTATCTACACATCACTATGTATGGAGAATTATCTACACATTATATATGGAGAATTATCTACACATCACTATGTATGGAGAATTATCTACACATCACTATGTATGGAGAATTATCTACACATTATGTATGGATAATTATCTACACATTATGTATGGAGAATTATCTACACATCACTATGTATGGAGAATTATCTACACATCACTATGTATGGAGAATTTTCTACACATTATGTAAGGAGAATTATCAACACATCACTATGTATGGAGAATTATCTACACATTATGTATGGAGAATTATCTACACATCACTATGTATGGAGAATTATCTACACATTATATATGGAGAATTATCTACACATCACTATGTATGGAGAATTATCTACACATCACTATGTATGGAGAATTATCTACACATCACTATGTATGGAGAATTATCTACACATCACTATGTATGGAGAATTATCTACACATTATGTATGGAGGAGAATGGAGAATTATCTACACATCACTATGTATGGAGAATTATCTACACATCACTATGTATGGAGAATTATCTACACATCACTATGTATTGAGAATTATCTACACATCACTATGTATGGAGAATTATCTACACATCACTATGTATGGAGAATTATCTACACATCACTATGTATTGAGAATTATCCACACATCACTATGTATGGAGAATTATCTACACATCACTATGTATGGATTATCTACACACCACTATGTATTGAGAATTTTCTACACATTATGTATGGAGAATTATCTACACATCACTATGTATGGAGAAGTATCTACACATTATGTATGGAGAATTATCTACACATTATGTATGGAGAATTATCTACACATTATGTATGGAGAATTATCTACACATCACTATGTATGGAGAATTATCTACACATTATGTATGGAGAATTATCTACACATCACTATGTATGGAGAATTATCTACACATCACTATGTATGGAGAATTATCTACACATCACTATGTATGGAGAATTATCTACACATTATGTATGGAGAATTATCTACACATCACTATGTATGGAGAATTATCTACACATCACTATGTATGGAGAATTATCTACACATCACTATGTATGGAGAATTATCTACACATTATATATGGAGAATTATCTACACATCACTATGTATGGAGAATTATCTACACATCACTATGTATGGAGAATTATCTACACATCACTATGTATGGAGAATTATCTACACATCACTATGTATGGAGAATTATCTACACATCATTATGTATGGAGAATTATCTACACATTATGTATGGAGAATTATCTACACATCACTATGTATGGAGAATTATCTACACATTATGTATGGAGAATTATCTACACATCACTATGTATGGAGAATTATCTACACATTATGTATGGAGAATTATATACACATCGCTATGTATGGAGAATTATCTACACATTATGTATGGAGAATTATATACACATCACTATGTATGGAGAATTATCTACACATGATTTATGGAGAATTATCTACACACCATTATGTATGGAGAATTATCTACACATTATGTATGGAGAATTATCTACACATCACTATGTATGGAGAATTTTCTACACATTATGTATGGAGAATTATCTACACATCACTATGTATTGAGAATTATCCACACATCACTATGTATGGAGAATTATCTACACATCACTATGTATGGAGAATTATCTACACATTATGTATGGAGAATTATCTACACATCACTATGTATGGAGAATTATCTACACATCACTATGTATGGAGAATTATCTACACATCACTATGTATGGAGAATTATCTACACATTATATATGGAGAATTATCTACACATCACTATGTATGGAGAATTATCTACACATTATATATGGAGAATTATCTACACATCACTATGTATGGAGAATTATCTACACATCACTATGTATGGAGAATTATCTACACATTATGTATGGATAATTATCTACACATTATGTATGGAGAATTATCTACACATCACTATGTATGGAGAATTATCTACACATCACTATGTATGGAGAATTTTCTACACATTATGTATGGAGAATTATCTACACATCACTATGTATTGAGAATTATCCACACATCACTATGTATGGAGAATTATCTACACATCACTATGTATGGAGAATTATCTACAGATTATATATGGAGAATTATCTACACATCACTATGTATGGAGAATTATCTACACATTATGTATGGAGAATTATCTACACATTATGTATGGAGAATTATCTACACATCACTATGTATGGAGAATTATCTACACATCACTATGTAAGGAGAATTATCAACACATCACTATGTATGGAGAATTATCTACACATTATATATGGAGAATTATCTACACATCACTATGTATGGAGAATTATCTACACATCACTATGTATGGATAATTATCTACACATCACTATGTATGGAGAATTATCTACACATCACTATGTATGGAGAATTATCTACACATTATATATGGAGAATTATCTACACATCACTATGTATGGAGAATTATCTACACATCACTATGTATGGAGAATTATCTACACATTATGTATGGAGAATTATCTACACATCACTATGTATGGAGAATTATCTACACATCACTATGTATGGAGAATTATCTACACATCACTATGTATGGAGAATTATCCACACATCACTATGTATGGAGAATTATCTACACATCACTATGTATGGAGAATTATCTACACATCACTATGTATGGAGAATTATCTACACATCTATGTATGGAGAATTATCTACACATTATGTATGGAGAATTATCTACACATTATGTATGGAGAATATATCTGGAGAATTACATCACTATGTATGGAGAATTATCTACACATTATGTATGGAGTAATTATCTACACATTATGTATGGAGAATTATCTACACATCACTATGTATGGAGAATTATCTACACATTATATATGGAGAATTATCTACACATCACTATGTATGGAGAATTATCTACACATCACTATGTATGGAGAATTATCTACACATTATGTATGGATAATTATCTACACATTATGTATGGAGAATTATCTACACATCACTATGTATGGAGAATTATCTACACATTATATATGGAGAATTATCTACACATCACTATGTATGGAGAATTATCTACACATCACTATGTATGGAGAATTATCTACACATTATATATGGAGAATTATCTACACATCACTATGTATGGAGAATTATCTACACATTATATATGGAGAATTATCTACACATCACTATGTATGGAGAATTATCTACACATCACTATGTATGGAGAATTATCTACACATCACTATGTATGGAGAATTATCTACACATCACTATGTATGGAGAATTATCTACACATCACTATGTATGGAGAATTATCTATCACATTATATATGGAGAATTATCTACACATCACTATGTATGGAGAATTATCTACACATCACTATGTATGGAGAATTATCTACACATCACTATGTATGGAGAATTATCTACACATCACTATGTATGGAGAATTATCTACACATCACTATGTATGGAGAATTATCCACACATCACTATGTATGGAGAATTATCTACACATCACTATGTATGGAGAATTATCTACACATTATATATGGAGAATTATCTACACATCACTATGTATGGAGAATTATCTACACATTATGTATGGAGAATTATCTACACATCACTATGTATGGAGAATTTTCTACACATTATGTATGGAGAATTATCTACACATCACTATGTATGGAGAATTATCTACACATTATATATGGAGAATTATCTACACATCATTATGTATGGAGAATTATCTACACATTATGTATGGAGAATTATCTACACATCACTATGTATGGAGAATTTTCTACACATTATGTATGGAGAATTATCTACACATCACTATGTATTGAGAATTATCCACACATCACTATGTATGGAGAATTATCTACACATTATGTATGGAGAATTATCTACACATCACTATGTATGGAGAATTTTCTACACATTATATATGGAGAATTATCTACACATCACTATGTATTGAGAATTATCTACACATCACTATGTATGGAGAATTATCTACACATCACTATGTATGTATGGAGAATTATCTACACATTATGTATGGAGAATTATCTACACATCACTATGTATGGAGAATTATCTACACATCACTATGTATGGAGAATTATCTACACATTATATATGGAGAATTATCTACACATCACTATGTATGGAGAATTATCTACACATCACTATGTATGGAGAATTATCTACACATCACTATGTATTGAGAATTATCTACACATCACTATGTATGGAGAATTATCTACACATCACTATGTATTGAGAATTATCCACACATCACTATGTATGGAGAATTATCTACACATCACTATGTATGGAGAATTATCTACACATTATATATGGAGAATTATCTACACATCACTATGTATGGAGAATTATCTACACATTATGTATGGAGAATTATCTACACATCACTATGTATGGAGAATTTTCTACACATTATGTATGGAGAATTATCTACACATCACTATGTATGGAGAATTATCTACACATTATATATGGAGAATTATCTACACATCATTATGTATGGAGAATTATCTACACATTATGTATGGAGAATTATCTACACATCACTATGTATGGAGAATTTTCTACACATTATGTATGGAGAATTATCTACACATCACTATGTATTGAGAATTATACACACATCACTATGTATGGAGAATTATCTACACATCACTATGTATGGAGAATTATCTACACATTATGTATGGAGAATTATCTACACATCACTATGTATGGAGAATTTTCTACACATTATGTATGGAGAATTATCTACACATCACTATGTATTGAGAATTATCCACACATCACTATGTATGGAGAATTATCTACACATCACTATGTATGGAGAATTATCTACACATTATATATGGAGAATTATCTACACATCACTATGTATGGAGAATTATCTACACATCACTATGTATGGAGAATTATCTACACATCACTATGTATGGAGAATTATCTACACATCACTATGTATGGAGAATTATCTACACATCACTATGTATGGAGAATTATCTACACATCACTATGTATGGAGAATTATCCACACATCACTATGTATGGAGAATTATCTACACATCATGTATGGAGAATTATCTACACATTATGTATGGAGAAGTATCTACACATTATGTATGGAGAATTATCTACACATTATGTATGGAGAATTATCTACACATTATGTATGGAGAATTATCTACACATCACTATGTATGGAGAATTATCTACACATTATGTATGGATAATTACCTACACATTATGTATGGAGAATTATCTCAACATCACTATGTATGGAGAATTATCTACACATTATATATGGAGAATTATCTACACATCAATATGTATGGAGAATTATCTACACATACTATGTATGGAGAATTATCTACACATCACTATGTATGGAGAATTATCTACACATCATTATGTATGGAGAATTATCTACACATTATGTATGGAGAATTATCTACACATCACTATGTATGGAGAATTTTCTACACATTATGTATGGAGAATTATCTACACATCACTATGTATTGAGAATTATCCACACATCACTATGTATGGAGAATTATCTACACATCACTATGTATGGAGAATTATCTACACATTATATATGGAGAATTATCTACACATCACTATGTATGGAGAATTATCTACACATTATGTATGGAGAATTATCTACACATTATGTATGGAGAATTATCTACACATCACTATGTAAGGAGAATTATCAACACATCACTATGTATGGAGAATTATCTACACATTATATATGGAGAATTATCTACACATCACTATGTATGGAGAATTATCTACACATCACTATGTATGGAGAATTATCTACACATTATATATGGAGAATTATCTACACATCACTATGTATGGAGAATTATCTACACATCACTATGTATGGAGAATTATCTACACATCATTATGTATGGAGAATTATCTACACATCACTATGTATGGAGAATTATCTACACATTATGTATGGAGAATTATATACACATCGCTATGTATGGAGAATTATCTACACATTATGTATGGAGAATTATCTACACATCACTATGTATGGAGAATTATCTACACATGATGTATGGAGAATTATCTACACATTATGTATGGAGAATTATCTACACATTATGTATGGAGAATTATCTACACATTATGTATGGAGAATTATCTACACATTATGTATGGAGAATTATCTACACATTATGTATGGAGAATTATCTACACATCACTATGTATGGAGAATTATCTACACATCACTATGCATGGAGAATTATCTACACATCACTATGTATGGATAATTATCTACACATTATGTATGGAGAATTATCTACACATTATGTATGGAGAATTATCTACACATTATGTATGGAGAATTATCTACATATTATGTATGGAGAATTATCTACACATCACTATGTATGGAGAATTATCTACACATCACTATGTATGGAGAATTATCTACACATTATGTATGGAGAATTATCCACACATCACTATGTATGGTTAATTTTCTGCACATCATGAATGTAGGGTAAACGATTCAGCCCATAACAGGGCTCATAGCCCCCCTCCTCCCAGTCCTAGAACAGCCCAGTCCTAGATGTTTGTCCTCATGGTTCCTGTCCCGCCCAGTCCTAGACCAGCCCAGTCCTAGACCAGCCCAGTCCTAGACCAGCCCAGTCCTAGACCAGCCCAGAGCTAGAACAGACCTAGAACAGCCCAGTCCTAGACCAGCCCAGTCCTAGAACAGCCCAGACCTAGAACAGCCCAGTCCTAGATGTTTGTCCTCATGGTTTCTGTTCCGCCCAGTCCTAGAACAGCCCAGTCCTAGAACAGCCCAGTCCTAGATGTTTGTCCTTGTGGTTCCCGGCTCAGAGCAACAGGCTACACATCTGCTGCAGGTCTAAAGGTCCATTTGGCAGTTGCGTTCTCCATTCGGTACAAAGTCCCACTGACTGCTGAAGGAAGCAAAAACAAGCACAAGGGAAACATCTAAAACTGCGTTGAATGGATGAAATAGACTGTAAAGGCACTAGATGATCAATTAACTTGAATGAATTAAGTATTTTGTTGAGGCCTTGAATTGAAGTTATTCATTTTCTAAAGGTTTGCAGAGTAAGGAGTTATTTTACACACGCAGATGACCGGGTGACACCTGATAACACTCCTGTGAGTGTGTTATGACAGATTAAACATTAATTTATCTACCCACTAATGCCCTCCTACCAATGGAAAGGTGTTAAACCTCCACTTGACAAACAATCTCCTATCGAACACTTCCAGCCTGTGTGTTGCACCAACACCTGTGACTGAAGATGAGCTCCGGGTTCGGGCAGGTACTGACAGCGGTCGGGGAGTTCGGAACATTCCAGAAGCAAATGTTGGCTGCGATATGCTTCCCGAACATCTTCAACGGGTTCCACATGTTCTGTCAGGTGTTTACGGGGATGAACTTCCCTCATCACTGTAACACAGACTGGATCAGGACGCAGGGACCCAACCTGACCAACGATAGGCTGTTGAACCTCACCCTTCCACCGTTGGACGATGGCCCTGGGTTCCAGTCCTGTAAGATGTACACTCCGGTGGATCTGGACTTGCAGACTATTGAAGTGTATGGGATAAACAGTACCATCTCCTGCAGGGATGGATGGAAGTATGAGGCTCCCCAAGGGACCACCAGCCTGGTGACTGAGGTAGGGTCGTAGGATAGGGTAGTTGGGGCAGACAATGGGTCAGTAGAGATACTAAATATCTATCGAGCCTGCAGTCTGATGCCCTGGTTTGAGTAAATCAAATGATGCCACACTACCTCTCTTATTCCACTACCAGTGATCTGGTGATGCCACACTACCTCTCTTATTCCACTACCAGTGATCTGGTGATGCCACACTACCTCTCTTATTCCACTACCAGTGATCTGGTGATGCCACACTGCCTCTCTTATTCCACTACCAGTGATCTGGTGATGCCACACTACCTCTCTTATTCCACTACCAGTGATCTGGTGATGCCACACTACCTCTCTTATTTTGTCAAACAGACAGACACACAGACAGACAGACAGACTGCACTGGACTCAGTGGGCTGTTTCCATAATGATGTCAGACCTGGCAGCTGTTTCCATAATGATGTTAGACTTGGCAGCTGTTTCCTTAATGATGTTAGACTTGGCAGCTGTTTCCATAATGATGTCAGACTTGGCAGCTGTTTCCATAATGATGTTAGACCTGGCAGCTGTTTCCTTAATGATGTTAGACTTGGCAGCTGTTTCCTTAATGATGTTAGACTTGGCAGCTGTTTCCTTAATGATGTTAGACTTGGCAGCTGTTTCCATAATGATGTTAGACTTGGCAGCTGTTTCCATAATGATGTTAGACTTGGCAGCTGTTTCCATAATGATGTTAGACTTGGCAGCTGTTTCCTTAATGATGTTAGACTTGGCAGCTGTTTCCTTAATGATGTTAGACTTGGCAGCTGTTTCCATAATGATGTTTGACTTGGAAGCTGTTTCCATAATGATGTTAGACTTGGCAGCTGTTTCCATAATGATGTTTGACTTGGAAGCTGTTTCCATAATGATGTTAGACCTGGCAGCTGTTTCCATAATGATGTTTGACTTGGAAGCTGTTTCCATGATGATATCAGACTTGGAAGCTGTTTCTTTAGTGATGGCAGCCAGCCATCTGTTTTCGTGTCTCTGTCAGACCTAAATCATCATCATAAATCAGTGTTCCTCCCAATCAGACTGTGTGTCTTGTCCGTTAGTCAGTCAGCACTGTATAGTTGTTTAATAACGGAACGACTGGGCCAGCATGTACTGTCTAGACTACATGTACTGTCAAGACTACACGTACTGTTTAGACTACATGTACTGTCTAGACTACATGTACTGTCTAGACTACATGTACTGTCTAGACTACATGTACTGTATAGACAACATGTACTGTCTAGACTACATGTACTGTGTAGGGCAGGCTGTACTGTCTAGACTACATGTACTGTATAGACTACATGTACTGTGTATGGCAGGCTGTACTGTCTAGACTACATGTACTGTGTAGGGCAGGATGTACTGTATAGACTACATGTACTGTCTAGACTACATGTACTGTATAGACTACATGTACTGTATAGACTACATGTACTATCTAGACTACATGTACTGTCTAGACGACATGTACTGTATAGACAACATGTACTGTCTAGACTACATGTACTGTGTAGGGCAGGCTGTACTGTCTAGACTACATGTACTGTATAGACTACATGTACTGTGTATGGCATGCTGTACTGTCTAGACTACATGTAGTGTGTAGGGCAGGCTGTTCTGTATAGACTACATGTACTGTCTAGACTACATGTACTGTATAGACTACATGTACTGTCTAGACTACATGTACTGTCTAGACGACATGTACTGTCTAGACAACATGTACTGTATAGACTACATGTACTGTGTATGGCAGGCTGTACTGTCTAGACTACATGTACTGTCTAGACAACATGTACTGTCTAGACTACATGTACTGTGTAGGGCAGGCTGTACTGTCTAGACTACATGTACTGTCTAGACAACATGTACTGTATAGACTACATGTACTGTGTATGGCAGGCTGTACTGTCTAGACTACATGTACTGTGTAGGGCAGGCTGTACTGTATAGACTACATGTACTGTATAGACTACATGTACTGTATAGACTACATGTACTGTATAGACTACATGTACTATCTAGACTACATGTACTGTCTAGACGACATGTACTGTATAGACTACATGTACTGTATAGACTACATCTACTGTATAGACTACATGTACTGTATAGACTACATGTACTGTCTAGACGACATGTACTGTGTAGGGCAGGCTGTACTGTCTAGACTACATGTACTGTATAGACTACATGTACTGTATAGACTACATGTACTGTCTAGACTACATGTACTGTCTAGACGACATGTACTGTATAGACTACATGTACTGTGTACGGTGTGGCAGGCTGTACTGTCTAGACGACATGTACTGTGTAGGGCAGGCTGTACTGTCTAGACTACATGTACTGTATAGACTACATGTACTGTCTAGACTACATGTACTGTATAGACTACATGTACTGTCTAGACGACATGTACTGTGTAGGGCAGGCTGTACTGTCTAGACTACATGTACACTATAGACTACATGTACTGTATAGACTACATGTACTGTCTAGACTACATGTACTGTCTAGACAACATGTACTGTATAGACTACATGTACTGTCTATGGCAGGCTGTACTGTCTAGACTACATGTACTGTGTAGGGCAGGCTGTACTGTCTAGACTAGATGTACTGTCTAGACAACATGTACTGTCTAGACTACATGTACTGTTACGGGCAGGCTGTACTGTCTAGACTACATGTACTGTCTAGACAACATGTACTGTATAGACTACATGTACTGTGTATGGCAGGCTGTACTGTCTAGACTACATGTACTGTGTAGGGCAGGCTGTACTGCATGGGTGTCAAACTCTGGCCCGTGGGCTAATTATATTTGGCCCGCGAGACAATACCAAATTACTACTAGAGCTGGCCCGCCGGTATTATACAGCGCATTCACCACTAATACTACGAATCCCATAATGCTCTGCTGTTTTCGCGCACCAATCAGGACAGGACCCAGAAACGCTCTCTCCTCTGTGACAGTAGTCATAGCAACATAGACGCTACAACTGTCAGCGAGCTAACCCTTCCCAAAAATGGCGAAAAGAAAGGCAGAAAACAGGAGCTTTCTGGACAAGTGGGAGGCAGAATATCTGTTTACATATGTAAAAGACAAACCTGTTTGTCTTGTTTGTGGAGTCAACGTGGCTGTAAGTAAGGAGTACAACATTAGACGACACTATGAAACGAAACACCATGACAAATACAAGGACCTGGACATGACTCAAAGGAGCCAGAAAGTAGAGGAGATGAAAAGAAGTTTGGTTTCACAACAGAATATGTTTAAAAAGCCACATCACAAAGCGAGGCTGCTGTAAAGGCTAGTTATATAGTGGCAGCAGAGATCGCAAAATCAGCCCGGCCCTTTAATGAGGGAGAGTTCATGAAAAAGTGCATGATGAAGGTTTGTGACCTCGTATGCCCAGAGAAAAAACAAGCATTTTCAAACATGAGCCTGAGCAGGAACACAGTAGCTGATCGCACATGTGATCTTGCCACCAATCTGTATGACCAGCTGATGGAAAAGGGAAAAGATTTTGTTGCGTTCTCCCTCGCTGTGGATGAGAGCTGCGACGCATCTGATACTGCTCAGCTGTCAGTCTTCATCCGTGGAGTGGACTCAAATCTGTGTGTTACGGAGGAGCTATTAGGATTCAAATCAATGCATGGCACAACCACAGGAAAGGAAATCTTTGAGGAGGTTTCCAAATGTGTAACTGAAATAAAGCTGCCGTGGGATAAACTCGTTGGATTAACGACAGATGGTGCGCCAGCGATGTGCGGTAAAAAGAGTGGACTGGTGGGCATGGTTCGGGAGAAGATGCGGGAAGAGAACTGTGCAGGTGAGCTAACTGTTTACCACTGCATCATACATCAGGAAGCACTGTGTGCCAAAGCCCTAAAGATGGAACATGTTATGACCACAGTAACACAGGTAGTTAACTTTATAAGAGCCAAAGGTCTAAATCACCGCCAGTTTAAATCTTTTCTGGAGGAGTGTGGTTCGGAATACGCAGACGTGCCGTATCACACAGAGGTGAGATGGCTAAGCAGAGGAAAAGTACTGAACAGATGTTTCGAGCTGCGTGAGGAAATATGTCAATTCCTGGAAACCAAAGGGAAGGATACAGCAGAGCTCCGGGAGCAAAAGTTCCTGTGTGAGCTGGCCTTTCTCTGTGACATCTCGAGCCATCTCGATGCGCTGAACCTGCAGCTTCAGGGGCGGGGGCGCATCATCACAGACATGTACGCTGCAGTGAGGGCCTTCAAAACTAAACTGTGCCTGTGGGAGAATCAGATGCTGCAAGGAAACCCTTGCCATTTTCCCTGCTGCCAATCCATAAAAGCGCAGATCTCTACCGCCGTGTTCCCATGCGCACAGTTTGCTGAAAAACTCAGTGTTCTCGCCGCTGAGTTTAGCCGGCGATTTGCCGACTTCGATGCCCAGAAATGCAAGTTTGAACTGCTTAGTAATCCCTTCGCAGTTGATGTGGAAAATGCACCAACCAACATCCAAATGGAGCTGATTGAACTCCAGTGCAACGACACGCTGAAGTCAAAGTATGATGCTGTGGGCGCCGAACAGTTTCCACGGTTCATCCCTGACATAATGCCTCAGCTCCACACCCAAGCTGCTCAGATGCTCTCCATGTTCGGCAGCACTTATCTATGCGAGCAACTTTTCTCCTCGATGAAGATGACCAAAACAACTCACAGGAGACGTCTGACTGATGAAAATCTTCGCTCGATACTGAGGATTTCTTCAGCTCAGAGCTTGAGCCCAGACATTGATGAACTAGCATCCAAGAAGGGATGCCAGGTATCTGGCTTGGGCACATCAGATTAGACCAGTGTGCAATAATTAACGTTTTCTTTATGCACTTTTTCTTGCTACAAGGCATGGGCTTGAATGGTTGATTGATTTATTATCATTTTATTTGTAAAATTATTAGCCAGTGGAAAAAGTTTATTTTGGTATTTAAATCAGAAGGCTGCAAATAGAAAAGAGGCATACAATTTTTATTTAAATTTGATTTATTTAATAAATCAATGCCATTGATGTGTTTTTTCATTTGAAATTCGATTTTGCATGTCTCCACTATTAAATTATATATTGTATGGTAATAAGCGATGCTTGTTCCATATTCAATGTTAAAGCAAAACTTGTTTGGGTCCATATTAAAAGGTTAATTTGTTCAATGTTGGCCCATGACTTTGTTCAGGTTTTACATTTTGGCCCACTGGGTATTTGAGTTTGACACCCCTGCTGTACTGTATAGACTACATGTACTGTCTAGACTACATGTACTGTATAGACTACATGTACTGTATAGACTACATGTACTGTTTAGACTACATGTACTGTATAGACTACATGTACTATCTAGACTACATGTACTGTCTAGACGACATGTACTGTATAGACTACATGCACTGTATAGACTACATCTATTGTATAAACTACATGTACTGTATAGACTACATTTACTGTCTAGATGACATGTACTGTGTAGGGCAAGCTGTACTGTCTAGACTACATGTACTGTATAGACTACATGTACTGTATAGACTACATGTACTGTATAGACTACATGTACTGTGTATGGCAGGCTGTACTGTCTAGACTACATGTACTGTGTAGGGCAGGCTGTACTGTCTAGACTACATGTACTGTCTAGACTACATGTACTGTCTAGACTACATGTACTGTATAGACTACATCTACTGTTTAGACTACATGTACTGTCTAGACGACATGTACTGTGTAGGGAAGGCTGTACTGTCTAGACTACATGTACTGTGTAGGGCAGGCTGTACTGTCTAGACTACATGTACTGTCTAGACTACATGTACTGTGTAGGGCAGGCTGTACTGTCTAGACTACATGTACTGTGTAGGGCAGGCTGTACTGTCTAGACGACATGTACTGTGTCGGGCAGGCTGTACTGTCTAGACTACATGTACTGTCTAGACTACATGTACTGTGTAGACTACATGTACTGTCTAGACTACATGTACTGTATAGACTACATGTACTGTATAGACTACATGTACTGTCTAGACTACATGTACCGTCTAGACAACATGTACTGTCTAGACTACATGTACTGTGTAGGGCAGGCTGTACTGTCTAGACTACATGTACTGTATAGCCTAAATGTACTGTATAGACTACATGTACTGTCTAGACTACATGTACTGTCTAGACAACATGTACTGGATAGACTACATGTACGGTGTAGGGCAGGCTGTACTGTCTAGACTACATATACTGTCTAGACAACATGTACTGTCTAGACTACATGTACTGTGTAGGGCAGGCTGTACTGTCTAGACTACATGTACTGTCTAGACAACATGTACTCTCTAGACTACATGTACTGTCTAGACTACATGTACTGTCTAGACAACATGTACTGTCTAGACTACATGTACTGTGTAGGGCAGGCTGTACTGTCTAGACTACATGTACTGTCTAGACTACATGTACTGTATAGACTACATGTACTGTCTAGACAACATGTACTGTATAGACTACATGTACTGTGTATGGCAGGCTGTACTGTCTAGACTACATGTACTGTGTAGGGCAGGCTATACTGTCTAGACTACATGTACTGTCTAGACAACATGTATTGTCTAGACTACATGTACTGTGTAGGGCAGGCTGTACTGTCTAGACTACATGTACTGTCTAGACTACATGTACTGTTTAGACTACATGTACTGTATAGACTACATGTACTGTATAGACTACATCTATTGTATAGACTACATGTACTGTATAGACTACATGTACTGTCTAGACGACATGTACTGTGTAGGGCAAGCTGTACTGTCTAGACTACATGTACTGTATAGACTACATGTACTGTATAGACTACATGTACTGTATAGACTACATGTACTGTGTATGGCAGGCTGTACTGTCTAGACTACATGTACTGTGTAGGGCATGTACTGATGTACTGTCTAGATGACTGTCTAGACTACATGTACTGTGGGGCAGGCTGTACTGTCTAGACTACATGTACTGTCTAGACTACATGTACTGGATAGACTACATGTACTGTCTAGACTACATGTACTGTATAGACTACATGTACTGTATAGACTACATATAGACTACTGTACTGTATAGACTACATGTACTGTATAGACTACATGTACTGTAGGGCAGGCTGTACTGTCTAGACTACATGTACTGTGTAGGGCAGGTACTGTCTACATGTCTAGACTACATGTACACTGTACTAGTTACATGTACTGTCTAGACTACATGTACTGTGTAGGGCAGGCTGTACTGTCTACATGACTACATGTACTGTCTAGACTACATGTACTGTCTAGACTACATGTACTGTCTAGACAGGCATGTACTGTATAGACTACATGTACTGTATAGACTACATGTACTGTATAGACTACATGTACTGTCTAGACAACATGTACTGTCTAGACTACATGTACTGTCTAGACTACATGTACTGTCTAGACTACATGTACTGTATAGACTACATGTACTGTATAGACTACATGTACTGTGTATGGCAGGCTGTACTGTCTAGACTACATGTACTGTGTAGGGCAGGCTGTACTGTCTAGACTACATGTACTGTCTAGACTACATGTACTGTATAGACTACATGTACTGTCTAGACTACATCTACTGTCTAGACTACATGTACTGTCTAGATGTACTGACATGTACTGTGTAGACTACAGGCTGTACTGTCTAGACTACATGTACTGTGTAGGGCAAGCTGTACTGTCTAGACTACATGTACTGTATAGACTACATGTACCGTATAGACGACATGTACTGTATAGACTACATGTACTGTGTATGGCAGGCTGTACTGTCTAGGCTACATGTACTTTATAGACTACATGTACTGTCTAGACTACATGTACTGTCTAGACGACATGTACTGTCTAGACTACATGTACTGTATAGACTACATGTACTGTCTAGACTACATGTACTGTCTAGACTACATGTACCGTCTAGACAACATGTACTGTCTAGACTACATGTACTGTGTAGGGCAGGCTGTACTGTCTAGACTACATGTACTGTCTAGACTACATGTACTGTATAGACTACATGTACTGTATAGACTACATGTACGGTGTAGGGCAGGCTGTACTGTCTAGACATCATGTACTGTATAGACTACATGTACTGTGTAGGTTAGGCTGTACTGTCTAGACTACATGTACTGTCTAGACTACATGTACTGTCTAGACTACATGTACTGTGTAGGGCAGGCTGTACTGTCTAGACTACATGTACTGTGTAGGGCAGGTTGTACTGTCTAGACTACATGTACTGTCTAGACAACATGTACTGTCTAGACTACATGTACTGTGTAGGGCAGGCTGTACTGTCTAGACTACATGTACTGTCTAGACAACATGTACTGTATAGACTACATGTACTGTCTAGACTACATGTACTGTGTAGACTAGACTACACATGTACTGTACTATGGCAGGCTGTACTGTCTAGACTACATGTACTGTGTAGGGCAGGCTGTACTGTCTAGACTACATGTACTGTCTAGACAACATGTACTGTCTAGACTACATGTACTGTGTAGGGCAGGCTGTACTGTCTACTGTACAGACTACATGTACTGTATAGACTACATGTACTGTATAGACTACATGTACTGTATAGACTACATCTACTGTATAGACTACATGTACTGTATAGACTACATGTACTGTATAGACTACATGTACTGTATAGACTACATGTACTGTCTAGACTACATGTACTGTATAGACTACATGTACTGTATAGACTACATGTACTGTCTAGACTACATGTACTGTATAGACTACATGTACTGTCTAGACTACATGTACTGTCTAGACTACATGTACTGTCTAGACTACATGTACTGTCTAGACTACATGTACTGTGTATAGACTACATGTACTGTCTAGACTACATGTACTGTGTATGTACTGTCTAGACTACATGTACTGGCAGGCAGGCTGTACTGTCTAGACTACATGTACTGTGTAGGGCAGGCTGTACTGTCTAGACTACATGTACTGTATAGCCTAAATGTACTGTATAGACTACATGTACTGTCTAGACTACATGTACTGTCTAGACAACATGTACTGTCTAGACTACATGTACTGTGTAGGGCAGGCTGTACTGTCTAGACTACATGTACTGTCTAGACAACATGTACTGTCTAGACTACATGTACTGTGTAAGGCAGGCTGTACTGTCTAGACTACATGTACTGTCTAGACTACATGTACTGTCTAGACGACATGTACTGTCTAGACGACATGTACAGTATAGACTACATGTACTGTTTAGACTACATCTACAGTATAGACTACATGTACTGTCTAGACTACATGTACTGTGTAGGGCAGGCTGTACTGTCTAGACTACATGTACTGTATAGACTACATGTACTGTATAGACTACATGTACTGTATAGACTACATGTACTGTGTATGGCAGGCTGTACTGTCTAGACTACATGTACTGTATAGACTACATGTACTGTCTAGACTACATGTACTGTATAGACTACATGTACTGTATAGACTACATGTACTGTATAGACTACATGTACTGTACTGTCTAGACTACAGACTACATGTACTGTCTAGACTACATGTACTGTGTAGACTACATGTACTGTCTAGACTACTGTACTAGACTACATGTACTGTACATACTGGTAGACTACATGTACTGTCTAGACTACATGTACTGTGTAGACTACATGTACTGTCTAGACTACATGTACTGTCTAGACGACATGTACTGTATAGACTACATGTACTGTATAGACTACATGTACTGTATAGACTACATGTACTGTCTAGACTACATGTACTGTATAGACTACATGTACTGTCTAGACTACATGTACTGTCTAGACTACATGTACTGTCTAGACTACATGTACTGTCTAGACTACATGTACTGTATAGACTACATGTACTGTATAGACTACATGTACTGTATAGACTACATGTACTGTCTAGACTACATGTACTGTGTAGGGCAGGCTGTACTGTCTAGACTACATGTACTGTATAGACTACATGTACTGTATAGACTACATGTACTGTCTAGACTACATGTACTGTCTAGACTACATGTACTGTCTAGACTACATGTACTGTATAGACTACATGTACTGTGTATGGCAGGCTGTACTGTCTAGACTACATGTACTGTGTAGGGCAGGCTGTACTGTCTAGACTACATGTACTGTCTAGACAACATGTACTGTCTAGACTACATGTACTGTGTAGGGCAGGCTGTACTGTCTAGACTACATGTACTGTCTAGACTACATGTACTGTATAGACTACATGTACTGTCTAGACAACATGTACTGTATAGACTACATGTACTGTATAGACTACATGTACTGTCTAGACTACATGTACTGTCTAGACTACATGTACTGTATAGACTACATGTACTGTCTAGACTACATGTACTGTCTAGACGACATGTACTGTCTAGACTACATCTACTGTATAGACTACATGTACTATGTATGGCAGGCTGTACGGTCTAGACTACATGTACTGTCTAGACTACATGTACTGTCTAGACTACATGTACTGTCTAGACTACATCTACTATGTATGGCAGGCTGTACTGTCTAGACAGGCATGTACTGTGTAGACTACATGTACTGGATAGACTACATGTACTGTCTAGACTACATGTACTGTCTAGACGACATGTACAGTATAGACTACATGTACGGTATAGACTACATCTACTGTATAGACTACATGTACTGTCTAGACTACATGTACTGTATAGACTACATGTACTGTATAGACTACATGTACTGTATAGACTACATGTACTGTGTATGGCAGGCTGTACTGTCTAGACTACATGTACTGTGTAGGGCAGGATGTACTGTCTAGACGACATGTACTGTGTGGGGCAGGCTGTACTGTCTAGACTACATGTACTGTCTAGACTACATGTACTGTATAGACTACATGTACTGTCTAGACTACATGTACTGTATAGACTACATGTACTGTATAGACTACATCTACTGTATAGACTACATGTACTGTATAGACTACATGTACTGTCTAGACGACATGTACTGTGTAGGGCAGGCTGTACTGTCTAGACTACATGCACTGTATAGACTACATTTACTGTATAGACTACATGTACTGTGTAGGGCAGGCTGTACTGTCAAGACTACATGTACTGTCTAGACTACATGTACTGTATAGACTACATGTACTGTCTAGACTACATGTACTGTATAGACTACATGTACTGTATAGACTACATGTACTGTATAGACTACATGTACTGTCTAGACTACATGTACTGTCTAGACTACATGTACTGTGTATGGCAGGCTGTACGGTCTAGACTACAGGTACTGTGTAGGGCAGGCTGTACTGTCTAGACTACATGTACTGTCTAGACTACATGTACTGTCTAGACTACATGTACTGTGTAGACTACATGCTGTACTGTCTAGACTACATGTACTGTGTAGGGCAGGCTGTACTGTCTAGACTACATGTACTGTGTAGGGCAGGCTGTACTGTCTAGACTACATGTACTGTCTAGACTACATGTACTGTATAGACTACATGTACTGTGTAGGGCTGTAGGCTGTACTGTCTAGACTACATGTACTGTCTAGACTACATGTACTGTCTAGACTACAGATCTAGACTACATGTACTGTATAGACTACATGTACTGTATAGACTACTACTGTATAGACTACATGTACTGTCTAGACTACATGTACTGTGTAGACAGGCATGTACTGTCTAGACTACATGTACTGTATAGACTACATGTACTGTATAGACTACATGTACTGTCTAGACTACATGTACTGTCTAGACTACATGTACTGTCTAGACTACATGTACTGTATAGACTACATGTACTGTGTAGACTACATGTACTGTCTAGACTACATGTACTGTGTAGGGCAGCTGTACTGTACTGTCTAGACTACATGTACTGTCTAGACTACATGTATCTAGACTACATGTACTGTGTAGGGCACTGTACTGTCTAGACTACATGTACTGTAGACTACTAGACTACATGTACTGTGTAGACTACATGTACTGTCTAGACTACATGTACTGTATAGACTACATGTACTGTCTAGACTACATGTACCGTCTAGACAACATGTACTGTCTAGGCTACATGTACTGTCTAGACTACATGTACTGTATAGACTACATGTACTGTCTAGACTACATGTACTGTCTAGACTACATGTACTGTGTAGGGCAGGCTGTACTGTCTAGACGACATGTACTGTGTCGGGCAGGCTGTACTGTCTAGACTACATGTACTGTGTAGAGCAGGCTGTACTGTCTAGACTACTTGTACTGTCTACATGTACTAGACTACATGTAGACTACACTGTACTGTCTAGACTACATGTACTGTATAGACTACATGTACTGTCTAGACTACATGTACTGTCTAGACTACATGTACTGTGTACAGGCTGTACTGTCTAGACTACATGTACTGTAGGACTACATGTACTGTCTAGACTACATGTACTGTCTAGACTACACTGTGTACTGTCTAGACATGTACATGTACTGTCTAGACTACATGTGTGTGTAGGCAGGCACTGGCATGTACTGTCTAGACTACATGTACTACATGTACTGTCTAGACTACATGTACTGTATAGACTACATGTACTGTCTAGACTACATGTACTGTCTAGACTACATGTACTGTGTAGGGCAGGCTGTACTGTCTAGACTACATGTACTAGACTACATGTACTGTCTAGACTACATGTACTGTGTAGACTACATGTACTGTCTAGACTACATGTACTGTCTAGACTACATGTACTGTCTAGACTACATGTACTGTCTAGACTACATGTACTGTGTAGACTACATGTACTGTCTAGACTACATGTACTGTGTAGGCAGTACTGTCTGACTACATGTACTGTGTACATGTACTGTCTAGACTACATGTACTGTGTAGACTACATGTAGGCTGTACTGTCTAGACTACATGTACTGTGTAGACAGGCTGTACTGTCTAGACTACATGTACTGTGTAGGGCAGGCTGTACTGTCTAGACTACATGTACTGTACTAGACTACATGTACTGTGTAGACTACATGTACTGTCTAGACTACATGTACTGTATAGACTACATGTACTGACTATGACTACATGTACTGTCTAGACTACATGTACTGTGTAGGGCATGTACTGTCTAGACTACATGTACTGTGTAGGGCAGGCTGTACTGTCTAGACTACATGTACTGTCTAGACTACATGTACTGTCTAGACTACATGTAGACTACATGTACTGTATAGACTACATGTACTAGACTACATGTACTGTCTAGACTACATGTACTGTGTAGGCAGGCTGTACTGTCTAGACTACATGTACTGTCTAGACTACATGTACTGTACATGTACTGTGTAGGGCAGGCTGTACTGTCTAGACTACATGTACTGTCTAGACACTACATGTACTGTCTAGACTACATGTACTGTATACTGTACTGTCTAGACTACATGTACTGTGTAGGGCAGTACTGTACTGTCTAGACTACATGTACTGTAGACTACATGTACAGACATGTACTGTCTAGACTACATGTACTGTCTAGACTACATGTACTAGACTACATAGACTACATGTACTGTAGACTACATGTACTGTCTAGACTACATGTGTACTGTCTAGACTACATGTACTACATGTACTGTCTAGACAACATGTACTGTCTAGACGACATGTACTGTGTAGGGCAGGTTGTACTGTCTAGGCTACATGTACTGTCTAGACTACATGTACTGTATAGACTACATGTACTGTCTAGACTACATGTACTGTCTAGACTACATGTACTGTGTAGGGCAGGCTGTACTGTCTAGACGACATGTACTGTGTCGGGCAGGCTGTACTGTCTAGACTACATGTACTGTGTAGAGCAGGCTGTACTGTCTAGACTACTTGTACTGTGTAGAGCAGGCTGTACTGTCTAGACTACATGTACTGTGTAGGGCAGGCTGCAGACTACATGTACTGTCTAGACTACATGTACTGTGTACATGTACTGAGACTACATGTACTGTCTAGACTACATGTACTGTATAGACTACATGTACTGTCTAGACTACATGTACTGTAGACTATGACTACATGTACTGTCTAGACTACATAGACTACATGTACTGTGTATGGCAGGCTGTACTGTCTAGACTACATGTACTGTGTAGGGCAGGCTGGCAGGCATGTACTGTGTACTGTACTGTCTAGACTACATGACTACATGTACTGTCTAGACTACATGTACTGTATAGACTACATGTACTGTCTAGACTACATGTACATGTACTACATGTAGACTACATGTACATGTACTGTATGACTACATGTACTGTCTAGACTACATGTACTGTGTAGACTACATGTACTGTCTAGACTACATGTACTGTCTAGACTACATGTACTGTATAGACTACATGTACTGTAGACTACATGTACTGTGTGTACATGTACTGTACTGTCTAGACTACATGTACTGTGTACTGTCTAGACTACATGTACTGGCAGGATGTACTGTCTAGACTACATGTACTGTGTAGGGCAGGCTGTACTGTCTAGACTACATGTACTGTCTAGACTACATGTACTGGATAGACTACATGTACTGTCTAGACTACATGTACTGTCTAGACGACATGTACTGTATAGACTACATGTACTGTATAGACTACATCTACTGTATAGACTACATGTACTGTCTAGACTACATGTACTGTATAGACTACATGTACTGTATAGACTACATGTACTGTCTAGACTACATGTACTGTCTAGACTACATGTACTGTTTAGACTACATGTACTGTCTAGACGACATGTACTGTGTAGGGCAGGCTGTACTGTCTAGACTACATGTACTGTGTAGGGCAGGCTGTACTGTCTAGACTACATGTACTGTGTAGACTACAGTACTGTCTAGACTACATGTACTGTATAGACTACATGTACTGTATAGACTACATGTACTGTATAGACTACATGTACTGTCTAGACTACATGTACTGTCTAGACTACATGTACTGTATAGACTACATGTACTGTCTAGACTACATGTACTGTCTAGACTACATGTACTGTATAGACTACATGTACTGTATAGACTACATGTACTGTATAGACTACATGTACTGTCTAGACGACATGTACTGTGTAGGGCAGGCTGTACTGTCTAGACTACATGCACTGTATAGACTACATGTACTGTATAGACTACATGTACTGTGTAGGGCAGGCTGTACTGTCAAGACTACATGTACTGTCTAGACTACATGTACTGTATAGACTACATGTACTGTATAGACTACATGTACTGTATAGACTACATGTACTGTCTAGACTACATGTACTGTCTAGACGACATGTACTGTACATGTAGACAGGCATGTACTGTCTAGACTACATGTACTGTCTAGACTACATGTACTGTGTAGGCAGGCATGTACTGTCTAGACTACATGTACTGTGTAGGGCAGGCTGTACTGTCTAGACTACATGTACTGTGTCGGGCAGGCTGTACTGTCTAGACTACATGTACTGTCTAGACTACATGTACTGTGTAGGCATGTACTGTACTGTCTAGACTACATGTACTGTGTAGGCTGTACTGTCTAGACTACATGTACTGTCTAGTACATACTGCAGGCTGTACTGTCTAGACTACATGTACTGTCTAGACTACATGACTACATGTACTGTAGGGCAGGCTGTACTGTCTAGACTACATGTACTGTGTAGGGCAGGCTGTACTGTCTAGACGACATGTACTGTGTCGGGCAGGCTGTACTGTCTAGACTACATGTACTGTCTAGACTACATGTACTGTACTAGACTACATGTACTGTATAGACTACATGTACTGTGTATGGCAGGCTGTACTGTCTAGACTACATGTACTGTGTAGGGCAGGCTGTACTGTCTAGACTACATGTACTGTCTAGACTACATGTACTGTCTAGACTACATGTACTGTATAGACTACATGTACTGTATAGACTACATGTACTGTCTAGACTACATGTACTGTATAGACTACATGTACTGTGTATGGCAGGCTGTACTGTCTAGACTACATGTACTGTGTAGGGCAGGATGTACTGTCTAGACGACATGTACTGTGTAGGGCAGGCTGTACTGTCTAGACTACATGTACTGTGTAGGCAGGCTGTACTGTCTAGACTACATGTACTGTCTAGACTACATGTACTGTCTAGACGACATGTACAGTATAGACTACATGTACTGTATAGACTACATCTACTGTATAGACTACATGTACTGTCTAGACGACATGTACGGTGTAGGGAAGGCTGTTATGTCTAGACTACATGTACTGTGTAGGGCAGGCTGTACTGTCTAGACTACATGTACTGTCTAGACTACATGTACTGTGTAGGGCAGGCTGTACTGTCTAGACTACATGTACTGTGTAGGGCAGGCTGTACTGTCTAGACTACATGTACTGTGTAGGGCAGGCTGTACTGTCTAGACTACATGTACTGTCTAGACTACATGTACTGTGTAGAGCAGGCTGTACTGTCTAGACTACATGTACTGTGTACTAGAGCAGGCATGTACTGTCTAGACTACATGTACTGTGTAAGGCAGGCTGTACTGTCTAGACTACATGTACTGTCTAGACTACATGTACTGTATAGACTACATGTACTGTCTAGACAACATGTACTGTCTAGACTACATGTACTGTATAGACTACATGTACTGTCTAGACTACATGTACCGTCTAGACAACATGTACTGTCTAGACTACATGTACTGTGTAGGGCAGGCTGTACTGTCAAGACTACATGTACTGTCTAGACTACATGTACTATCTCGACTACATGTACTATCTAGACGAGATGTACTGTGTAGACTACATGTACTGTATAGACTACATGTACTGTATAGACTACATGTACTGTCTAGACTACATGTACTGTCTAGACAACATGTACTGTCTAGACTACATGTACTGTGTATGGCAGGCTGTACTGTCTAGACTACATGTACTGTGTAGGGCAGGCTGTACTGTCTAGACTACATGTACTGTGTAGGGCAGGCTGTACTGTCTAGACTACATGTACTGTCTAGACTACATGTACTGTCTAGACTACATGTACTGTATAGACTACATGTACTGTATAGACTACATGTACTGTATAGACTACATGTACTATCTCGACTACATGTACTATCTAGACGAGATGTACTGTCTAGACTACATGTACTGTGTAGGGCAGGCTGTGCTGTCTAGACTACATGTACTGTCTAGACTACATGTACTGTGTAGGGCATGCTGTACTGTCTAGACTACATGTACTGTGTAGGGCAGGCTGTACTGTCTAGACTACATGTACTGTGTAGGGCACATGTACTGTCTAGACTACATGTACTGTGTGGGGCAGGCTGTACTGTCTAGACTACATGTACTGTAGGGCTAGACTACATGTACTAGACTACATGTACTGTCATAGACTACATGTACTGTCTAGACTACATGTACTGTATAGACTACATGTACTGTATAGACTACATGTACTGTATAGACTACATGTACTGTATAGGACAGGCTGTACTGTATAGACTACATGTACGGTGTAGGGCAGGCTGTACTGTCTAGACATCATGTACTGTATAGACTACATGTACTGTGTAGGTTAGGCTGTACTGTCTAGACTACATGTACTTTCTAGACAACATGTACTGTCTAGACTACATGTACTGTATAGACTACATGTACTGTATAGACTACATGTACTGTCTAGACAACATGTACTGTCTAGACTACATGTACTGTGTAGGGCAGGCTGTACTGTCTAGACTACATGTACTGTCTAGACTACATGTACTGTCTAGACAACATGTACTGGATAGACTACATGTACGGTGTAGGGCAGGCTGTACTGTCTAGACTACATATACTGTCTAGACAACATGTACTGTCTAGACTACATGTACTGTGTAGGGCAGGCTGTACTGTCTAGACTACATGTACTGTCTAGACAACATGTACTGTATAGACTACATGTACTGTCTAGACTACATGTACTGTCTAGACTACATGTACATGTACTGTATAGACTACATGTACTGTACATGTACTGTCTAGACTACATGTACTGTGTAGGGCAGGCTGTACTGTCTAGACTACATGTACTGTCTAGACTACATGTACTGTATGACTAGACACATGTACTGTGTAGGGCAGGCTGTACTGTCTAGACTACATGTACTGTCTAGACTACATGTACTGTATAGACTACATGTACTGTATAGACTACATGTACTGTCTAGACTACATGTACTGTCTAGACTACATGTACTGTATAGACTACATGTACTGTCTAGACTACATGTACTGTGCAGGCTGTACTGTCAGGCTGTACTGTGTCTAGACTACATGGACTACTGTAGACTACATGTACTGTCTAGACTACATGTACTGTGTAGGGCAGGCTGTACTGTCTAGACTACATGTACTACATGTACTGTCTACATGTACTGTGTAGGGCAGGCTGTACTGTCTAGACTATGACTAGACATGTACTGTCTAGACTACATGTACTGTCTAGACTACTGTACATGTACTGTCTAGACTACATGTACTGTGTAGAGGCATGTACTGTCTAGACTACATGTACTGTGTAGGGCAGGCTGTACTGTCTAGACTACATGTACTGTGTAGGCATGTACTGTCTAGACTACATGTACTGTGTAGACAGGCTGTACTGTCTAGACTACATGTACTGTCTAGACTACATGTACTGTCTAGACTACATGTACTAGACTACATGTACTGTACTAGACTAGACTACATGTACTGTATAGACTACATGTACTGTCTAGACTACATGTACTGTATAGCTACATGTACTGTCTAGACTACATGTACTACATGTACTGTCTAGACTACATGTACTGTACATGTACTGTCTAGACTACATGTACTGTCTAGACTACATGTACTGTATAGACTACATGTACTGTAGACTATGACTACATGTACTGTCTAGACTACATGTACTGTAGACTATGACTACATGTACTGTCTAGACTACATGTACTGTGTAGGGCAGGCTGTACTGTCTAGACTACATGTACTGTCTAGACTACATGTACTGTGTAGGGCAGGCTGTACTGTCTAGACTACATGTACTGTCTAGATGTACTAGACTACATGTACTGTCTAGACTACATGTACTATAGACTACATGTACTGTATAGACTACATGTACTGTAGACTAGACTACATGTACTGTCTAGACTACATGTACTAGACATGTACTGTACTGTACTGGGTACTGTATAGACTACATGTACTGTCTAGACTACATGTACTGTAGACTAGACTACATGTACTGTATAGACTACATGTACTGTGTAGACTACATGTATAGACTACATGTAGGCATGTACTGTCTAGACTACATGTACTGTGTAGGGCAGGATGTACTGTCTAGACTACATGTACTGTGTGGGGCAGGCTGTACTGTCTAGACTACATGTACTGTCTAGACTACATGTACTGGATAGACTACATGTACTGTAGACATGTACATGTACTGTCTAGACTACATGTACTGTATAGACTACATGTACTGTATAGACTACATGTACTACATGTACTGTCTAGACAACATGTACTGTGTAGGGAAGGCTGTACTGTCTAGACTACATGTACTGTATAGACTACATGTACTGTATAGACTACATGTACTGTCTAGACTACATGTACTGTGTAGGGCAGGCTGTACTGTCTAGACGACATGTACTGTGTAGGGCAGGCTGTACTGTCTAGACTACATGTACTGTGTAGGGCAGGCTGTACTGTCTAGACTACATGTACTGTCTAGACTACATGTATGTACATGTACTAGACTACATGTACTGTATAGACTACATGTACATGTACTGTCTAGACTACATGACTACATGTACATGTGTGTAGGGCAGGCTGTACTGTCTAGACTACATGTACTGTGTAGGGCAGGCTGTACTGTCAAGACTACATGTACTGTCTAGACTACATGTACTGTATAGACTACATGTAATGTATAGACTACATGTACTGTATAGACTACATGTACTATCTAGACTACATGTACTGTCTAGACGACATGTACTGTATAGACTACATGTACTGTATAGACTACATGTACTGTCTAGACGACATGTACTGTGTCGGGCAGGCTGTACTGGATAGACTACATGTACTGTGTAGAGCAGGCTGTACTGTCTAGACTACATGTACTGTCTAGACTACATGTAATGTGTAAGGCAGGCTGTACTGTCTAGACTACATGTACTGTCTAGACTACATGTACTGTCTAGACGACATGTACAGTATAGACTACATGTACTGTTTAGACTACATCTACGGTATAGACTACATGTACTGTCTAGACGACATGTACGGTGTAGGGCAGGCTGTACTGTCTAGACTACATGTACTGTGTAGGGCAGGTTGTACTGTCTAGACTACATGTACTGTCTAGACTACATGTACTGTCTAGACGACATGTACTGTCTAGACTACATGTACTGTGTAGGGCAGGCTGTACTGTCTAGACGACATGTACTGTGTCGGGCAGGCTGTACTGTCTAGACTACATGTACTGTGTAGAGCAGGCTGTACTGTCTAGACTACTTGTACTGTGTAGAGCAGGCTGTACTGTCTAGACTACATGTAATGTGTAAGGCAGGCTGTACTGTCTAGACTACATGTACTGTCTAGACTACATGTACTGTGTAGACTACATGTACTGTCTAGACTACATGTACTGTATAGACTACATGTACTGTCTAGACTACATGTACCGTCTAGACAACATGTACTGTCTAGACTACATGTACTGTGTAGGGCAGGCTGTACTGTCTAGACTACATGTACTGTCTAGACTACATGTACTGTATAGACTACATGTACTGTGTAGGGCAGGCTGTACTGTCTAGACAACATGTACTGTATAGACTACATGTACTGTATAGACTACATGTACTGTCTAGACTACATGTACTTTCTAGACAACATGTACTGTCTAGACTACATGTACTGTGTATGGCAGGCTGTACTGTCTAGACTACATGTACTGTGTAGGGCAGGCATGTACTCTCTCCACCCGGCACAGCCAGAAGAGGACTGGCCACCCCACATAGCCTGGTTCCTCTCTAGGTTTCTTCCTAGGTTTTGGCCTTTCTAGGGAGTTTTTCCTAGCCACCGTGCTTCTACACCTGCATTGCTTGCTGTTTGGGGTTTTAGGCTGGGTTTCTGTACAGCACTTTGAGATATCAGCTGATGTACGAAGGGCTATATAAATAAATTTGATTTGATTTGGAAATTTGATACTGTCTAAACTACATGTACTGTGTATGGCAGGCTGTACTGTCTAGACTACATGTACTGTCTAGACTACATGTACTGTGTAGGACAGGCTGTACTGTCTAGACGACATGTACTGTATAGACTACATGTACTGTATAGACTACATCTACTGTATAGACTACATGTACTGTATGGACTACATGTACTGTCTAGACGACATGTACTGTGTAGGGCAGGCTGTACTGTCTAGACTACATGTACATGTACTGTGTAGGGCAGGCTGTACTGTCTAGACTACATGTACTGTGTAGGGCAGGACTACATGTACTGTCTAGACTACATGTACTGTATAGACTACATGTACTGTATATGGCAGGCTGTACTGTCTAGACTACATGTACTGTGTAGGCTGTACTGTCTAGACTACATGTACTGTACATGTACTAGACTACATGTACTGTGTATGGCAGGCTGTACTGTCTAGACTACATGTACTGTGTACATGTACTGTCTAGACTACATGTACTGTCTAGACAACATGTACTGTCTAGACTACATGTACTGTGTAGGGCAGGCTGTACTGTCTAGACTACATGTACTGTCTAGACAACATGTACTGTATAGACTACATGTACTGTGTATGGCAGGCTGTACTGTCTAGACTACATGTACTGTGTAGGGCAGGCTGTACTGTCTAGACGACATGTACTGTGTAGGGCAGGTTGTACTGTCTAGACTACATGTACTGTCTAGACAACATGTACTGTATAGACTACATGTACTGTATGGCAGGCTGTACTGTCTAGACTACATGTACTGTGTAGGGCAGGCTGTACTGTATAGACTACATGTACTGTCTAGACTACATGTACTGTATAGACTACATGTACTGTATAGACTACATGTACTTTAATCATGGGAATTGATGGGAAACGATGTAAATATATCACTAGCCACTTTAAACAATGCTACCTTATATAATGTTACTTACCCTACATTATTCATCTCATATGCATACGTTGATACTGTACTCTATATCATCGACTGCATCCTTATGTAATACATGTATCACTAGCCACTTTAACTATGCCACTTGGTTTACATACTTATCTCATATGTATATACTGTACTGATATCATCTACTGTATCTTGCCTATGCTGCTCTGTACCATCACTATATATGTACATATTCTTTATCCCCTTACACTGTGTATAAGACAGTAGTTTTTTTGGAATTGTTAGTTAGATTACTTGTTCGTTATTACTGCATTGTCGGAACTAGAAGCACAAGCATTTCGCTACACTCGCATTAACATCTGCTAACCATGTGTATGTGACAAATAAAATTTGATTGATTTGATTTGATTTACTGTATAGACTACATGTACTGTTTAGACTACATGTACTGTCTAGACGACATGTACTGTGTAGGGCAGGCTGTACTGTCTAGACTACATGCACTGTATAGACTACATGTACTGTATAGACTACATGTACTGTGTAGGGCAGGCTGTACTGTCTAGACTACATGTACTGTCTAGACTACATGTACTGTATAGACTACATGTACTGTATAGACTACATGTACTGTATAGACTACATGTACTATCTAGACTACATGTACTGTCTAGACGACATGTACTGTATAGACTACATGTACTGTATAGACTACATCTACTGTATAGACTACATGTACTGTCTAGACGACATGTACTGTGTAGGGCAGGCTGTACTGTCTAGACTACATGTACTGTATAGACTACATGTACTGTATAGACTACATGTACTGTCTAGACTACATGTACTGTCTAGATGACATGTACTGTCTAGACAACATGTACTGTATAGACTACATGTACTGTGTATGGCAGGCTGTACTGTCTAGACTACATGTACTGTCTAGACAACATGTACTGTCTAGACTACATGTACTGTGTAGGGCAGGCTGTACTGTCTAGACTACATGTACTGTCTACACAACATGTACTGTATAGACTACATGTACTGTGTATGGCAGGCTGTACTGTATAGACTACATGTACTGTCTAGACTACATGTACTGTATAGACTACATGTACTGTATAGACTACATGTACTGTATAGACTACATGTACTGTTTAGACTACATGTACTGTATAGACTACATGTACTATCTAGACTACATGTACTGTCTAGACTACATGTACTGTCTAGACGACATGTACTGTCTAGACTACATGTACTGTATAGACTACATCTACTGTATAGACTACGTGTACTGTGTATGGCACGCTTTACTGTCTAGGCTACATGTACTGTGTATGGCAGGCTGTACTGTCTAGACTACATGTACTGTGTAGGGCAGGCTGTACTGTCTAGACGACATGTACTGTGTAGGGCAGGCTGTACTGTCTAGACTACATGTACTGTCTAGACTACATGTACTGTGTAGAGCAGGCTGTACTGTCTAGACTACTTGTACTGTGTAGAACAGGCTGTACTGTCTAGACTACATGTAATGTGTAAGGCAGGCTGTACTGTCTAGACTACATGTACTGTCTAGACAACATGTACTGTCAAGACTACATGTACTGTGTAGACTACATGTACTGTCTAGACTACATGTACTGTATAGACTACATGTACTGTCTAGACTACATGTACTGTGTAGGGCAAGCGGTACTGTCTAGACTACATGTACTGTATAGACTACATGTACTGTATAGACTACATGTACTGTCTAGACTACATGTACTGTCTAGACTTCATGTGCTGTATAGACTACATGTACTGTCTAGACTACATGTACTGTCTAGACGACATGTACTGTCTAGACTACATCTACTGTATAGACTACATGTACTGTGTATGGCAGGCTGGACTGTCTAGACTACATGTACTGTGTAGGGCAGGCTGTACTGTCTAGACGACATGTACTGTGTAGGGCAGGCTGTACTGTCTAGACTACATGTAATCCAGTGGAGACTCCTCAGAGGAGGACCATCCTCCTCAGTGAATTTCATAGAAATACATTTTAAAACATTTAAAAAGTTTACCTGTTTTATATTAAACTGTATTAAATATAATCACGTCACCAAATAATTGATTAAAACACACTGTTTCACAATGAAGGTCTACAGTAGCCTCAACAGCACTCTGTAGGGTAGCACCATGGTGTAGCCGGAGGACACCTAGCTTCCATCCTCCTCTAGATAGACTTACTTCAATACAAAACCTAGGAAGCTCATGGTTCTTACCCCCTTCCATAGATTTACACAGTAATTATGACAACTTCCGGAGGACATCCTCCAGTCTATCAGAGCTCTAGAAGCAGTAACTGACATGTTGTCCACCCAATCAAAGGATCAGAGAATGAATCTAGTACTGAAAGCATAAGCTACAGCTAGCTAGCACTGCAGTGCATAAAATGTGGTGAGTAGTTGACTCAGAGAGAAAGACAATAGTTGAATAGTTTTGAACAAATTCATTTATTTCAAAATGAAGGAGAAATAGAGAGAGAGAGAGAGTAATTTATTTTTCAGTTTCACTTACTTAGCTATCAAATGCAGCTAGCTAGTTCAAACAAACTGAAATACCCTGCTCAAACAGGGGGATGCTATGCTAGCTAGCTGGCGATGTCTTTCCAACACAACACTGGAACTCTTCCACGTCAAGGTAAGCTTTTGGTTTTACAAATGTATTGCTACTGGGACCCGCCGGTGTAACTGCTTACTAACTGTACACTGTAACGTTACTGCATGACTGTAGGAAGGGGGTTTACTAACAAGTTAGTTATATTAGCTATGCTAACTATGACGTTACTTTAGCTAATATGCTGACACCGATATAGGCTGTGTGCGGCGGTTTGGCTTGGAAAGGTTTTTTTCACCTGGTCAAATACAGCTGATGTGTTGTGCGTTGAAGTCCACAAGCAAAGGGAAGCGTTGAGAGGAAGATAGCGCATAGATGAGAGAAGGAATACAACGTGGCTGCTATGAAAGTGAGCTGTGTTTACACGTGATCAGGGGTGTATTCATTCCGCTGATTCTGTTGAAAAACATTTCTTAAACGGAAGCAAATGGAACAACACAGGGATAAACATACCTGAATTTGTCCAATAGAAACTATTGTTTGCAATTGTTGGACTAATGTTTACACCCGATATCAGCTAGATGCAGGCAACAGTGTGCAAGGTGGTATTGGTTGTCACTGTCTGTCCATGTATCACTGTCTGTCTTCTCAAATTTGTCTCTCGACCTGTGTGCACCTACGCTGTAAACTTTCATTCATAGTCTAGGTTGTAGCAACCTCATGATGGGTATAAGGAACATTCTAGTATCATGTTGTAGCCTAAACCTATAATTGTTACATTGAACTGGTTGAATGGAATATCAATGACAGTAATCCAACAGACATCTCCAGGAACAGAACAGATATGTCTCCAAGAACAGAACAGATATTTCTCCAGGAACAGAACAGATATGTCTCCAGGAACAGAACAGATATGTCTCTAAGAACAGAACAGATATGTCTCTAAGAACAGAACAGATATGTCTCCAGGAACAGAACAGATATGTCTCCAAGAACAGAACAGATATGTCTCCAAGAACAGAACAGATATGTCTCCAAGAACAGAACAGATATGTCTCCAAGAACAGAACAGATATGTCTCCAAGAACAGAACAGATATGTCTCCAAGAACAGAACAGATATGTCTCCAAGAACAGAACAGATATGTCTCTAAGAACAGAAGAGATATGTCTCCAGGAACAGAACAGATATGTCTCTAAGAACAGAACAGATATGTCTCCAAGAACAGAACAGATATGTCTCTAAGAACAGAACAGATATGTCTCTAAGAACAGAACAGATATGTCTCCAAGAACAGAACAGATATGTCTCCAAGAACAGAACAGATATGTCTCCAGGAACAGAACAGATATGTCTCTAAGAACAGAACAGATATGTCTCCAGGAACAGAACAGATATGTCTCCAAGAACAGAACAGATATGTCTCTAAGAACAGAACATATTATTTATCAAATAATAAATATGTCTCCAATGTATTTTGCCAAGTACAACCAATTTTCTGCTGTTTTTGCAGCACGCCGTGTCCTTATTATGCAATCTCTATTATGGTTCTCCCTGACTCCTCTACTTTCTTCTCCTCTTCCTTCTTCCTCCCATCCTCTTCAGTTCAACTTGGTGTGTGCCAACAGTGGTCTGAACGAGGCGTCCCAGTCCATCTTCATGGCAGGGCTCCTGATCGGTGCTCTGGTGTTTGGGCCAATGGCAGACAGGTATGGACCCATCCAGTGTTTCCCTTGGGATTTTTTTTCAGTGGTGGTGGCAGAGGTAGCAGGGTGTGTGGTGGTGGGGGAGTGCATTGCTACTAGAGTTAACGTAATGACAAGCTAGCTGTTCCCATAGACTTCCATTGAGCCAATGACTATTCATTCAAAATGATCCTATCAGAGCTCTGACACATCTGTTCACCCCTGGGGAAACACTGACTCATCTTGTCAGAGTTCTGAAACATCTGCTCACCCTTTAGGCGTTTCTCTGACTAATGTCTGTTTTCATGGCTCTTAAACATGACACATGGGTTCTATACAGTTGTCTGTTAATGAATGTTCCTAATCAAGTGCCAATATGTTATGCCAAAGACATCACTCCACTAGTCTGATGTATTGTTGTTGTAACTAAGGCACCTTTAGACCAATGCCCTCAGTGCGTCTCTCAGATTGTTGATCTAATCAGTGCAACTGTATTATATTGCACGTCTCACTGTGGAAATTCAAACACAGGTTGTAATTGTAGAAGGTATTCTAGTTCTAGGTTATTAGAAGTTATCGCAGATATTTCAGTTATCTGAGCCCACTGGGTCTTATTGGAGGTTATTAGAAGATATTTCAGTTATCCGAGCCCACTGGGTCGTATTGGACGTTACAGGTTTAAAAGGACCCAGTGCCCACCATGCTGTGTTCTCTCCTCCACAGGTAGTTAATGAGGCTGTCTCCCCTCCTTTCCTGTCTCCTCTCCACTCCTGTCTCTCCTCTCCTGTCTCCTCTCATCCACAGGTAGTTAATGAGGCTGTCTCCCTTCCTTTCCTGTCTCCCCTCCTTTCCTGTCTCCTCTCCTCTCACCTCCTTTCCTTTATCCTCTCCTCCACAGGTAGTTAATGATGCTCTCTCTCCTCTCTTCTCTCCTTTCTCCTCTCCTCTCCTCTCCTCCTCCCCCCCTCACTTCTCCTCTTTTTTCCTGTCCTGTCTCCTCAGGTATGGTAGGCGTTTTGTGGTCCTCCTCTCTTTGCTCGTCCAGCTGTTGTTCAGCGTGGGAGCAGCCTTCTCTCCCAACATCTATGTTTACATAGCCTTCAGATTCATGGTCGGCACCACCATCTCAGGCGTCGCTATAAACACGTATGTCTTAGGTGGGTACACTGCGATGTTCTACAACAGGTGAAGTCGGAAGTTTACCTACACCTTAGCCAAATACATTTAAACTCAGTTGTTCACAATTCCTGACATTTAATCCTAGTAATAATTCCCTGTCTTAGGTCAGTTAGGATCACCACTTTATTTTAAGAATGTGAAATGTCAGAATAATAGTAGAGAGAATGATTTATTTCAGATTTATTTATTTCATCACATTCCCAGTGGGTCAGAAGGTTACATACACTCAATTATTATTTGGTAGCATTCCCTTTAAATTGTTTGACTTGGATCAAACGTTTTGGGTAGCCTTCCACAAGCTTCCCACAATTTTGTCCCATTCCTCCTGACAGAGCTGGTGTAACTGAGTCAGGTTTATAGTCCTCCTTGCTTGCACACGCTTTTTCAGTTCTGCCCACAAATGTTCTATAGGACTGAGGTCAGGGATTTGTGATGGCCACTCCAATACCTTGACTTTGTTGTCCTAAAGCCATTTTGCCACAACTTTGGAAATATGCTTGGGGTCAATGTCCATTTGGAAGACCCATTTGCGACAAAGCTTTAACTGATGTCTTGAGATGTTGCTTCAATATATCCACATAATTGTCTCTCCTCATGATGCCATCTATTTCATGAAGTGCACCAGGCCCTCCTGCAGAAAAGCACTCCTACAACATGATGCTGCCACCCCCGTGCTTCACAGTTGGGATGGTGTTCTTCAGCTTGCAAGCCTCCTCCTTTTTCCTCCAAACATAACGATGGTCATTATGGCCAAACAGTTCTATTTTTGTTTCATCAGACCAGAGGACATTTCTCCAAAAAGTACAATCTTTGTCCCCATGTGCAGTTGCAAACCGTAGTCTGGCTTCTTGCTGAGCGGCCTTTCAGATTATGTCGATATAGGACTTGTTTTACTGTGGATATAGATACTTTTGTACCTGTTTCCTCCAGCATCTTCACAAGGTCCTTTGCTGTTGTTCTGGGATTGATTTGCGCTTTTCGCACCAAAGTACGTTCATCTCTAGGAGACAGAACGTGTATACTTCCTGAGCGGTATGATGGCTCCATGGTCCCATGGTGTTTATACGTGCATAATATTGTTTGTACAGGTGAATGTGGTACCACCTTCAGGCATTTGGAAATTGCTCCCAAGGTTGAACCAGACATTTTTGAAGGTCTACAAGTTTTTCTTCTGAGGTCTTGGCTGATTTCTTTTGATTTTCCCATGACGTCAAGCGAAGAGGCACTGAGTCTGAAGGTAGGCCTTTAAATAAATCCACAGGTACACCTCAAATTGACTCAAATGATGTCAATAAACCTATCAGAAGCTCCTAAACCCATGACATTTTCTTGGATTTTCCAAGCTGTTTAAAGGCACAGTCAACTTAGTGTATGTAAACTTCTGACCCACTGGAATTGTGATACAGTGAATTATAAGTGAAATAATCTGTCTGTAAACAATTGTTGGACAAATTACTTGTGTCATGAACAAAGTAGAAACTATAGTTTGCCAAAACTATAGTTTGTTAATAAGAAATTTGTGAAGTGGTTGAAAAACTAGTTTTAATGACTCCAACCTGAGTGTATGTAAATTTCTTGTTTCAAATGCGAGGTATAGTTGTTTACTTCCCAGAAATAACCTGTGTTAGTGCTGGGCTGGAACAAAATCCTGCACCCCAGCAGCCCTCTAGGACTCATGTTGCACACTACCATACTAGATGTCTGACATGGCCGCCAGACACCTCTGGCATGTACTGTAGGTGTTTCCATCCTCCAGGTAACTAACCAGGTGCTGAGTAGACTGGTAACAACAGGAGGGCTCTGTTCACCACTGACCTCTAACCCCTGACCTCTAACAAGGTGCTGAGTGGACTGGTAACAACAGGAGGGCTCTGTTCACCACTGACCTTTAACCCCTGACCTCTAACCAGGTGCTGAGTGGACTGGTAACAACAAAAGGGCTCTGTTCACCATCTTCTCCCACTGTTTCTATGCCATTGGTCTGATGCTGATGTCTGGGATCGCCTACGGGGTCAGAGACTGGAGGATCCTACAGCTGGTCCTCTTCAGCCCTGTCCTGTTCCTCGGGGTATTCTACTGGTACGTTCTGGCCCCTGACCTCTAACCTGTCAGTCTGTCAGCTGGTCCTCTCCAGCCCTGTCTTGTTCCTCTGGGTATTCTATTCGAACGTACTGACCCCTGACCTCTAACCTGTCAGTCTGTCAGCTGGTCCTCTCCAGCCCTGTCTTGTTCCTCTGGGTTTTCTATTCGAACGTATTGTCCCCTGACCTCTAACCTGTCACTCTGTCAGCTGGTCCTCTGCAGCCCTGTCCTGTAACCTCCAACCCTTTTACCTCTAACCTCTGACCCGTCAGTCTGGTTTTAGAGAAGCCTACTCCACCCATCTATTTTGGGGCGGCAGGGTAGCCTAGTGTTTAGAGCGTTGGACTAGTATCCGGAAGGTTGCAAGTTCAAACCCCCGAGCTGACAAGGTACAAATCTGTCGTTCTGTCCCTGAACAGGCAGTTTAACCCACTGTTCCTAGGCCGTCATTGAAAATAAGAATGTGTTCTTAACTGACTTGCCTAGTTAAATAAAGGTAAAAAAAAGAAAAAAAGACTCATCCCTGTATTTTCCATCCTTGACTCAACCATCCCTGATAATCTGTTAGGATCCTCCCAGAGTCAGCTCGGTGGCTGATGACCCAGGGCCGAAAGGAGGAGGCTCGCCAGGAGGTCCGCAGAGCAGCGAGAGTCAACAGAAGGGAGGTCCCTGAAGCCCTGCTGGACAAGGTTAGTTACTATCGCTATCATCCAGCAGGTTATCATCACTTTCATACTGACATCCAGCAGGTTATTATTATTGCTATCATCCAGCAGGTTATCATCACTATCATACGAACATCCAGCAGGTTATCATCACTATAATACTAACATCCAGGTTATTAGCACTATCATACTAACATCCAGATTATCATCACTGTCATACTGACATCAAGCAGGTTATTATCATCACTATCATACTAACATCCAGCAGGTTATTATCACTATCATACTAACATCCAGGTTATTATCACTATCATACTAACATCCAGGTTATCATCACTGTCATACTGACATCCAGCAGGTTATTATCACTATCATACTAACATCCAGCAGGTTATTATCACTACCATACTAACATCCAGGTTATCATCACTATCATACTAACATCCAGGTTATTATCACTGTCATACTGACATCCAGCAGGTTATTATCACTATCATACTAACATCCAGGTTATCATCACTATCATGCTAACATCCAGGTTATTATCACTGTCATACTGACATCCAGAAGGTTATTATCACTATCATACTAACATCCAGGAGGTTATTATCATCACTATCATACTAGCATCCAGCAGGTTATCACTATCATACTAACATCCAGCAGGTTATTATCATCGCTATCATACTAACATCCAGAAGGTTATTATCATCACTATCGTACTAACATCCAGGTTATCATCACTATCATACTGACATCCAGCAGGTTATTTTCACTGTCATACTGACATCCAGCAGGTTATCATCACTATCATACTGACATCCAGGTTATTATCACTGTCATACTGACATCCAGAAGGTTATTATCACTATCATACTGACATCCAGGTTATTATCATCACTATCATACTGACATCCAGAAGGTTATCATCACTATCATACTTACATCCAGCAGGTTATCATCACTATCATACTAACATCCAGGTTATCATCACTATCATACTAACATCCAGGTTATTATCACTATCATACTAACATCCAGGTTATCATCACTATCATACTGACATCCAGCAGGTTATTATCACTATCGTACTAACATCCAGCAGGTAATTATCACTATCATACTCACATCCAGGTTACTATCACTATCGTACTAACATCCAGGTTATTATCACTAACATCCAGGTTATCATCACTGTCATACTAACATCCAGGAGGTTATTATCATCACTATCATACTGACATCCAGCAGGTTATTATCATCACGATCATACTAACATCCAGCAGGCTATTATCACTATCATACTAACATCCAGCAGGATATTATTATCACTATCATACTAACATCCAGGTTATCATCACTGTCATATTATCATCCAGGTTATCATCACTATCATACTAACATCCAGCAGGTTATTATCATCACTATCATACTAACATCCAGGTTATCATCACTATCATACTAACACCCAGGTTATTATCATCGCTATCATACTAACATTCAGGTTATCATCACTATCATACTAACATCCAGGTTATCATCACTATCGTACTAACATCCAGGTTATTATCACTATCATACTGACACCCAGCAGGTTATTATCACTATCATACTAACATCCATCAGGTTATTATCATCACTATCATACTTACATCCAGGTTATCATCACTATCCTACTATCATCCAGGAGGTAATTATCTGTGCAAGCCTAACCTTGACCATGTGGCATTAACCCGTAACAGTAAATCAGTTTTTTTATCTCACAGATTACAATGACATCTCTCCTTATATGTGTCTTTAAAGTGTTTTGATATACATAACCTGCAATGATGAAAATCACTGCATTCACCTCAGGATTCTGTAAAAGCATACCCCAATGAGGATATGTGTTTACTTTTAGCTTCCTGTGCCAACCGGAAGTGCCATAATTGGTGTCATAGGGTCTGTTTCGAAGGGTTAAAACCTGTTGCGACTCTAGGGGCAGTATTTTCATTTTTGTAAAAAAAAACGATCCCGTTTTAAACTGAATATTTTGTACAGGACAAGATGCTATAATATGCATATAATTGACAGCTTTGGATAGAAAACACTCTAACGTTTCCAAAACTGTAAAGATATTGTCTGTAAGTATAACAGAACTGATGTTGCAGGCGAAAGCCTGAGAAAAATCCCATCTGGAAGTGCCCCATATTTTGAAAGCGCTGCGTTCCAATAAGTCCCTATTGAGCTGTGAATGTGCTATCAACCAGCTTACGCTTTCTACGTGTTCCCCAAGGTGTCTACAGCATTGTGACGTAGTTTTACGCATTTATGTTGAAGAATAGCCATAGGCGGCTACATTGCGTAAGTGGTCACCTGATGGCTCCCAGGGTGACTCTCGCGTAAAATACAGAGGGAGCCATTACTCCAATCGGTCCTACTGAAAAACTAATTGTTCTGAAGGATATATTATCGAATAGATATTTGAAAAACACCTTGAGGATTGATTATAAACAACGTTTGCTATGTTTCTGTCTATTATGGAGCTAATTTGGAATATTTTTCACCGTTTTCGTGACTGCAATTTCCGGGCGATTTCTCAGCCAAATGTGAAGAACAAACGGAGCTATTTCGCCTATTTCGTCTACAAAATTAATAATAATAATAACTTTGGCTAGCTAACTGGGAGTCTCGTGAGTGAAAACATCCGAAGCTCATCAAAGGTAAACGATTTAATTTGATTGCTTTTCTGAATTCCGTGACCAAGTTACCTGCTGCTAGCTGGACAAAATGCTATGCTAGGCTATCGATAAACTTAGGTGACAGGGTGATTAACAAAAGGCTAAGCTGTGTCTCAATATATTTCATTTGTGATTTTCATGAATAGGAATATTTTCTAGGGATATTTATGTCCGTTGCGTTATGCTAATTAGTTTCAGGCGATGATTACGCTCCCGCATGCGGGATGGGGAGTTAGTAGAGGTTAAAAAAGTCAGATCTTTCGTAATCTTCATATGTGCGATTAGGCAACCCTCATGAATGTAAAACAATGAGACACACACACACACACACACACACACACACACACACACACACACAATCACACACACACACACACACACACACACACACACACACACACACACACACACACACACACACACACACACACACACACACACACACACACACACATGTTATTTCTTACATTGGTACCCCAGGTCATCTTAGGTTTCATTACATACAGTCGAGGAGAACTACTGAATATAAGAGTATAAGAGCGTCAACTCACCATCAGTATGACCAAGAATATGACTTTCCCGGAGCGGATCCTGTGTTCTGCCTTCCACCCAGGATAACGGAATGGATCCCAGCCTGCAACCCAAAACAAGGACGTCGTAAAAGAGGCAAACGAAGCGGTCTTCTGGTCAGGCTCCGGAGACGGGCACATCGCGCACCACTCCCTAGCATACTACTCGCCAACGTCCAGTCTCTTGACAACAAGGTTGATGAAATCTGAGCAAGGGTAGCATTCCAGAGGGACATCAGGGACTGTAACGTTCTTTGCTTCACGGAAACATGGCTCACTCGAGAGACGCTATCGGAGTCGGTGCAGCCAGCTGGCTTCTCCACGCATCGCGCCGACAGAAACAAACATCTTTCTGGTAAGAAGAGGGGCGGGGGCGTATGCTTTATGGTTAACGAGACGTCGGTCACAACAACATACAGGAACTCAAGTCCTTCTGTTCACCTGATTTAGAATTCCTCACAATCAAATGTCGACCGCATTATCTACCAAGGGAATTATCTTTGATTATAATCACAGCCGTATATATTCCCCCCCAAGCAGACACATCGATGGCTCTGAACGAACTTTATTTGACTCTTTGCAAACTGGAATCCACACATCCTGAGGCTGCATTCATTGTAGCTGGGGATTTTAACAAGGCTAATCTGAAAACAAGACTCCCTAAATTGTATCAGCATATCGATTGCGCAACCAGGGCTGGTAAAACCTTGGATCATTGCTATTCTAACTTCCGCGATGCATATAAGGCCCTCCCCCGCCCTCCTTTCGGAAAAGCTGACCACGACTCCATTTTGTTGCTCCCTGCCTACAGACAGAAGCTAAAACTGTCCCTCAGAGCATGCGCAGACCAGCTGGCTGGTGTGTTTACCGACATATTCAATCAATCCCTATCCCAGTCTGCTGTTCCCACATGCTTCAAGAGGGCCACCACTGTTCCTGTTCCCAAGAAAGCTAAGGTAACTGAGCTAAACGACTACCGCCCCATAGCACTCACTTCCGTCATCATGAAGTGCTTTGAGAGACTAGTCAAGGACCATATCACCTGCACCCAACCTGACACCCTAGACCCACTCCAATTTGCTTACCGCCCAAATAGGTCCACAGACGATGCAATCTCAACCACACTGCTCACTGCCCTAACCCATCTGGACAAGAGGAATACCTATGTGAGAATGCTGTTCATCGACTACAGCTCAGCATTTAACACCGTAGTACCCTCCAAACTCTGGGTCTCGACCCCGCCCTTTTGCAACTGGGTACTGGACTTCCTGACGGGCCGCCCCCAGGTGGTGAGGGTAGGTAACAACATCTCTACCCCGCTGATCCTCAACACAAGGGTGCGTTCTGAGCCCTCTCCTGTACTCCCTGTTCACCCACGACTGCGTGGCCACGCACGCCTCCAACTCAATCATCAAGTTTGCGGACGACACAACAGTGGTAGGCTTGATTACCAACAGCGATGAGACGGCCTACAGGGAGGAGGTGAGGGCCTTCGGAGTGTGGTGTCAGGAAAATAACCTCACACTCAACGTCAACAAAACTAAGGAGATGATTGTGAACTTCAGGGAACAGCAGAGGGAACACCCCCTATCCACATCGATGGAACAGTAGTGGAGAGGGTAGTAAGTTTTAAGTTCCTCGGCGTACACATCACAGACAAACTGAATTGGTCCACCCACACAGACAGCATCGTGAAGAAGGCGCAGCAGCGCCTCTTCAACCTCAGGAGGCTGAAGAAATTTGGCTTGTCACCAAAAGCACTCACAAACTTCTACAGATGCACAATCGAAAGCATCCTGTCGGGCTGCATCACCGCCTGGTACGGCAACTGCTCCGCCCACAACCGTAAGGCTCTCCAGAGGGTAGTGAGGTCTGCACAACGCGTCACCGGGGGCAAACTACCTGCCCTCCAGGACACCTACACCACCCGATGTCACAGGAAGGCCATAAAGATCATCAAGGACAACAACCACCCGAGCCACTGCCTGTTCACCCCGCTATCATCCAGAAGGCGAGGTCAGTACAGGTGCATCAAAGCTGGGACTGAGAGACTGAAAACAGCTTCTATCTCAAGGCCATCAGCCTGTTAAACAGCAACCACTAACATTGAGTGGCTGCTGCCAACACAATGACTCAACTCCAGCCACTTTAATAATGGGAATTGATGGGAATTGATGTAAAATATATCACTAGCCACTTTAAACAATGCTACTTAATATAATGTTTACATACCCTACATTATTCATCTCATATGTATACGTATATACTGTACTCTATATCATCTACTGCATCTTCATGTAATACATGTATCACTAGCCACTTTAACTATGCCACTTTGTTTACAAACTCATCTCATATGTATATACTGTACTCGATACCATCTACTGCATCTTGCCTATGCCGCTCTGTACCATCACTCATTCATATATCTTTATGTACATATTCTTTATCCCTTTACACTTGTGTATAAGGTAGTAGTTTTGGAATTGTTAGCTAGATTACTCGTTGGTTATTACTACATTGTCGGAACTAGAAGCACAAGCATTTCGCTACACTCGCATTAACATCTGCTAACCATGTGTATGTGACAAATAAAATTTGATTTGATTTTGACACACACACACACACACACACACACACACACACACACACACACACACACACACACACACACACACACACACACACACACACACACACACACACACACACACTGTGACCTTTGCCAGGTCACAGTTGTAAATGAGAACTTGTTCTCAACTGGCCTACCTGGTTGAATAAAGGTGAAAAAATAATAAACATTGACTCTATACTGGCACCCCCCTGTATATATTATTTTTTACTGCTGCTCTTTAATTACTTGTTACTTTTATCTGTTATTCTTAATCTGTATTTTTTTTAAACTGCTTGGTTAGGGGTTCGTAAGAAAGCATTTCCCTGTAAGGTCTACCTGTTGTATTTGTCAGGTGACTAATACAATTTAATTTGATTTGATCTTTCTCTGCAGCTGGAGGAGGAGGGCTCGACCAAGACGGGCAGTATGTTGGACCTCTTCAGGATCCCCTACTTGAGAAAACGGGCTCTCATTCTCTGCTATATCTGGTAAGTACCTCATTCTCTGCTCTATCTGGTCAGAACCTCATTCTCTCCAATATCTGGTCAGACCCTCATTCTCTACTCTATCTGGTCAGAACCTCATTCTCTGCTCTATCTGGTCAGTACCTCATTCTCTCCTATATCTGGTCAGTACCTCATTCTCTTCTCTATCTGGTCAGAACCTCATTCTCTTCTCAATCTGGTCAGTACCCAATTATTTCCTATAACTGGTCAGTACCCAATTCTCTGCTCTATCTGGTCAGAACCTCATTCTATGCTCTATCTGGTCAGTACCTCATTCTCTCCTATATCTGGTCAGTACCTCATTCTCAGCTCTATCTGGTCAGTACCTCATTCTCAGCTCTATCTGGTCAGTACCTCATTCTCTGCTCTATCTGGTCAGTACCTCATTATCTTCTCTATCTGGCCAGTACCTCATTCTCTCCTCTATCTGGCCAGTACCTCATTCTCAGCTCTATCTGGTCAGTACCCAATTCTTTCCTATATCTGGTCAGTACCCAATTCTCTGCTCTATCTGGTCAGACCCTCATTCTCTGCTCTATCTGGTCAGAACCTCATTCTCTGCTCTATCTGGGCAGTACCTCATTCTCTCCTATATCTGGTCAGTACCTCATTCTCTGCTCTATCTGGTCAGTACCTCATTCTCTGCTCTATCTGGTCAGAACCAAATTCTCTGCTCTATCTGGTCAGAACCTCATTCTCTGCTCTATCTGGCCAGTACCTCATTCTCCTATATCTGGTCAGTATCTCATTCTCTGCTCTATCTGGTCAGTACCTCATTCTCTGCTCTATCCGGTCAGAACCAAATTCTCTGCTCTATCTGGTCAGTACCTCATTCTATCTCCTATATCTGGTCAGTACCTCATTCTCTCCCATATCTGGTCAGTACCTCATTATTGGCTCTATCTGGTCAGTACCTCATTATCTCCTATATCTGGTCAGAACCTCATTCTCTGCTTGATCTGGTCAGTACTTCATTCTCTGCTCTCTGGTCAGTACCTCATGCTCAGCTCTATCTGGTCAGTACCTCATTCTGTCTCTATCTGGTCAGCACCTCATTCTCTCCTATATCTGGTCAGTACCTCATTCTCTGCTCTATCTGGTCAGTACCTCATTCTCTGCTCTATCCGGTCAGTACCAAATTCTCTGCTCTATCTGGTCAGAACCTCATTCTCTGCTCTATCTGGTCAGTACCTCATTCTCTCCTATATCTGGTCAGTACCTCATTCTCTGCTCTATCTGGTCAGTACCTCATTCTCTGCTCTATCCGGTCAGTACCAAATTCTCTGCTCTATCTGGTCAGAACCTAATTCTCTGCTCTATCTGGTCAGTACCTCATTCTCTCCTATATCTGGTCAGTACCTCATTCTCTGCTCTATCTGGTCAGAACCTCATTCTCTTCTCTATCTGATCAGTACCCAATTATTTCCTATATCTGGTCAGTACCCAATTCTCTGCTCTATCTGGTCAGTACCTCATTCTCTCCTATATCTGGTCAGTACCTCATTCTCTGTTCTATCTGGTCAGTACCTCATTATCTCCTATATCTGGTCAGAACCTCATTCTCAGCTCTATCTGGTCAGTACCTCATTCTCTCCTCTATCGGGTCAGTACCTCATTCTCTGCTCTATCTGGTCAGAACCTCATTCTCTTCTCTATCTGATCAGTACCCAATTATTTCCTATATCTGGTCAGTACCCAATTCTCTGCTCTATCTGGTCAGTACCTCATTCTCTCCTATATCTGGTCAGTACCTCATTCTCTTCTCTATCTGGTCAGAACCTCATTCTCTTCTCAATCTGGTCAGTACCCAATTATTTCCTATATCTGGTCAGTACCCAATTCTCTGCTCTATCTGGTCAGAACCTCATTCTCTGCTCTATCTGGCCAGTACCTAATTCTCAGCTCTATCTGGTCAGTACCTCATTCTCTCCTATATCTGGTCAGTACCTCATTCTCTTCTCTATCTGGTCAGAACCTCATTCTCTTCTCAATCTGGTCAGTACCCAATTATTTCCTATAACTGGTCAGTACCCAATGCTCTTCTCTATCTGGTCAGAACCTCATTCTATGCTCTATCTGGTCAGTACCTCATTCTCTCCTATATCTGGTCAGTACCTCATTCTCAGCTCTATCTGGTCAGTACCTCATTCTCAGCTCTATCTGGTCAGTACCTCATTCTCTGCTCTATCTGGTCAGTACCTCATTCTCTTCTCTATCTGGCCAGTACCTCATTCTCTCCTCTATCTGGCCAGTACCTCATTCTCAGCTCTATCTGGTCAGTACCCAATTCTTTCCTATATCTGGTCAGTACCCAATTCTCTGCTCTATCTGGTCAGACCCTCATTCTCTGCTCTATCTGGTCAGAACCTCATTCTCTGCTCTATCTGGGCAGTACCTCATTCTCTCCTATATCTGGTCAGTACCTCATTCTCTGCTCTATCTGGTCAGTACCTCATTCTCTGCTCTATCTGGTCAGAACCAAATTCTCTGCTCTATCTGGTCAGAACCTCATTCTCTGCTCTATCTGGCCAGTACCTCATTCTCTCCTATATCTGGTCAGTATCTCATTCTCTGCTCTATCTGGTCAGTACCTCATTCTCTGCTCTATCCGGTCAGTACCAAATTCTCTGCTCTATCTGGTCAGAACCTCATTCTCTGCTCTATCTGGTCAGTACCTCATTCTCTCCTATATCTGGTCAGTACCTCATTCTCGGCTCTATCTGGTCAGTACCTCATTATCTCCTATATCTGGTCAGAACCTAATTCTCTGCTCTATCTGGTCAGTACCTCATTCTCTCCTATATCTGGTCAGTACCTCATTCTCTGCTCTATCTGGTCAGAACCTCATTCTCTTCTCTATCTGATCAGTACCCAATTATTTCCTATATCTGGTCAGTACCCAATTCTCTGCTCTATCTGGTCAGTACCTCATTCTCTCCTATATCTGGTCAGTACCTCATTCTCTGTTCTATCTGGTCAGTACCTCATTATCTCCTATATCTGGTCAGAACCTCATTCTCAGCTCTATCTGGTCAGTACCTCATTCTCTCCTCTATCGGGTCAGTACCTCATTCTCTGCTCTATCTGGTCAGAACCTCATTCTCTTCTCTATCTGATCAGTACCCAATTATTTCCTATATCTGGTCAGTACCCAATTCTCTGCTCTATCTGGTCAGTACCTCATTCTCTCCTATATCTGGTCAGTACCTCATTCTCTTCTCTATCTGGTCAGAACCTCATTCTCTTCTCAATCTGGTCAGTACCCAATTATTTCCTATATCTGGTCAGTACCCAATTCTCTGCTCTATCTGGTCAGAACCTCATTCTCTGCTCTATCTGGCCAGTACCTAATTCTCAGCTCTATCTGGTCAGTACCTCATTCTCTCCTATATCTGGTCAGTACCTCATTCTCTTCTCTATCTGGTCAGAACCTCATTCTCTTCTCAATCTGGTCAGTACCCAATTATTTCCTATAACTGGTCAGTACCCAATGCTCTGCTCTATCTGGTCAGAACCTCATTCTATGCTCTATCTGGTCAGTACCTCATTCTCTCCTATATCTGGTCAGTACCTCATTCTCAGCTCTATCTGGTCAGTACCTCATTCTCAGCTCTATCTGGTCAGTACCTCATTCTCAGCTCTATCTGGTCAGTACCCAATTCTTTCCTATATCTGGTCAGTACCTCATTCTCTTCTCTATCTGGTCAGAACCTCATTCTCTTCTCAATCTGGTCAGTACCCAATTATTTCCTATAACTGGTCAGTACCCAATGCTCTTCTCTATCTGGTCAGAACCTCATTCTCTGCTCTATCTGGTCAGTACCTCATTCTCTCTATATCTGGTCAGTACCTCATTCTCAGCTCTATCTGGTCAGTACCTCATTCTCAGCTATATCTGGTCAGTACCTCATTCTCTGCTCTATCTGGTCAGTACCTCATTCTCTTCTCTATCTGGTCAGTACCTCATTCTCTCCTCTATCTGGCCAGTACCTCATTCTCAGCTCTATCTGGTCAGTACCCAATTCTTTCCTATATCTGGTCAGTACCCAATTCTCTGCTCTATCTGGTCAGACCTCATTCTCTGCTCTATCTGGTCAGAACCTCATTCTCTGCTCTATCTGGGCAGTACCTCATTCTCTCCTATATCTGGTCAGTACCTCATTCTCTGCTCTATCTGGTCAGTACCTCATTCTCTGCTCTATCTGGTCAGAACCAAATTCTCTGCTCTATCTGGTCAGAACCTCATTCTCTGCTCTATCTGGTCAGTACCTCATTCTCTCCTATATCTGGTCAGTATCTCATTCTCTGCTCTATCTGGTCAGTACCTCATTCTCTGCTCTATCCGGTCAGTACCAAATTCTCTGCTCTATCTGGTCAGAACCTCATTCTCTGCTCTATCTGGTCAGTACCTCATTCTCTCCTATATCTGGTCAGTACCTCATTATCTCCTATATCTGGTCAGAACCTAATTCTCTGCTCTATCTGGTCAGTACCTCATTCTCTCCTATATCTGGTCAGTACCTCATTCTCTGCTCTATCTGGTCAGAACCTCATTCTCTTCTCTATCTGGTCAGTACCCAATTATTTCCTATATCTGGTCAGTACCCAATTCTCTGCTCTATCTGGTCAGTACCTCATTCTCTCCTATATCTGGTCAGTACCTCATTCTCTGTTCTATGTCAGTACCTCATTATCTCCTATATCTGGTCAGAACCTCATTCTCAGCTCTATCTGGTCAGTACCTCATTCTCTCCTCTATCGGGTCAGTACCTCATTCTCTGCTCTATCTGGTCAGAACCTCATTCTCTTCTCTATCTGATCAGTACCCAATTATTTCCTATATCTGGTCAGTACCCAATTCTCTGCTCTATCTGGTCAGTACCTCATTCTCTCCTATATCTGGTCAGTACCTCATTCTCTTCTCTATCTGGTCAGAACCTCATTCTCTTCTCAATCTGGTCAGTACCCAATTATTTCCTATATCTGGTCAGTACCCAATTCTCTGCTCTATCTGGTCAGAACCTCATTCTCTGCTCTATCTGGCCAGTACCTAATTCTCAGCTCTATCTGGTCAGTACCTCATTCTCTCCTATATCTGGTCAGTACCTCATTCTCTTCTCTATCTGGTCAGAACCTCATTCTCTTCTCAATCTGGTCAGTACCCAATTATTTCCTATAACTGGTCAGTACCCAATGCTCTGCTCTATCTGGTCAGAACCTCATTCTATGCTCTATCTGGTCAGTACCTCATTCTCTCCTATATCTGGTCAGTACCTCATTCTCAGCTCTATCTGGTCAGTACCTCATTCTCAGCTCTATCTGGTCAGTACCTCATTCTCTGCTCTATCTGGTCAGTACCTCATTCTCTTCTCTATCTGGCCAGTACCTCATTCTCTCCTCTATCTGGCCAGTACCTCATTCTCAGCTCTATCTGGTCAGTACCCAATTCTTTCCTATATCTGGTCAGTACCCAATTCTCTGCTCTATCTGGTCAGACCCTCATTCTCTGCTCTATCTGGTCAGAACCTCATTCTCTGCTCTATCTGGGCAGTACCTCATTCTCTCCTATATCTGGTCAGTACCTCATTCTCTGCTCTATCTGGTCAGTACCTCATTCTCTGCTCTATCTGGTCAGAACCAAATTCTCTGCTCTATCTGGTCAGAACCTCATTCTCTGCTCTATCTGGCCAGTACCTCATTCTCTCCTATATCTGGTCAGTATCTCATTCTCTGCTCTATCTGGTCAGTACCTCATTCTCTGCTCTATCCGGTCAGAACCAAATTCTCTGCTCTATCTGGTCAGTACCTCATTCTATCTCCTATATCTGGTCAGTACCTCATTCTCTCCCATATCTGGTCAGTACCTCATTATTGGCTCTATCTGGTCAGTACCTCATTATTGGCTCTATCTGGTCAGTACCTATATCTGGTCAGATCTGGTCAGAACCTCATTCTCTGCTTGATCTGGTCAGTACTTCATTCTCTGCTCTCTGGTCAGTACCTCATGCTCAGCTCTATCTGGTCAGTACCTCATTCTGTCTCTATCTGGTCAGCACCTCATTCTCTCCTATATCTGGTCAGTACCTCATTCTCTGCTCTATCTGGTCAGTACCTCATTCTCTGCTCTATCTGGTCAGAACCAAATTCTCTGCTCTATCTGGTCAGAACCTCATTCTCTGCTCTATCTGGGCAGTACCTCATTCTCTCCTATATCTGGTCAGTACCTCATTCTCTGCTCTATCTGGTCAGTACCTCATTCTCTGCTCTATCTGGTCAGAATCAAATTCTCTGCTCTATCTGGTCAGTACCTCATTCTCTCCTCTATCGGGTCAGTACCTCATTCTCTGCTCTATCTGGTCAGAACCTCATTCTCTTCTCTATCTGATCAGTACCAAATTATTTCCTATATCTGGTCAGTACCCAATTCTCTGCTCTATCTGGTCAGTACCTCATTCTCTCTATATCTGGTCAGTACCTCATTCTCTGTTCTATCTGGTCAGTACCTCATTATCTCCTATATCTGGTCAGAACCTCATTCTCAGCTCTATCTGGTCAGTACCTCATTCTCTCCTCTATCGGGTCAGTACCTCATTCTCTGCTCTATCTGGTCAGAACCTCATTCTCTTCTCTATCTGATCAGTACCCAATTATTTCCTATATCTGGTCAGTACCCAATTCTCTGCTCTATCTGGTCAGTACCTCATTCTCTCCTATATCTGGTCAGTACCTCATTCTCTTCTCTATCTGGTCAGAACCTCATTCTCTTCTCAATCTGGTCAGTACCCAATTATTTCCTATATCTGGTCAGTACTCAATTCTCTGCTCTATCTGGTCAGAACCTCATTCTCTGCTCTATCTGGCCAGTACCTAATTCTCAGCTCTATCTGGTCAGTACCTCATTCTCTCCTATATCTGGTCAGTACCTCATTCTCTTCTCTATCTGGTCAGAACCTCATTCTCTTCTCAATCTGGTCAGTACCCAATTATTTCCTATAACTGGTCAGTACCCAATGCTCTTCTCTATCTGGTCAGAACCTCATTCTATGCTCTATCTGGTCAGTACCTCATTCTCTCCTATATCTGGTCAGTACCTCATTCTCAGCTCTATCTGGTCAGTACCTCATTCTCAGCTCTATCTGGTCAGTACCTCATTCTCTGCTCTATCTGGTCAGTACCTCATTCTCTTCTCTATCTGGCCAGTACCTCATTCTCTCCTCTATCTGGCCAGTACCTCATTCTCAGCTCTATCTGGTCAGTACCCAATTCTTTCCTATATCTGGTCAGTACCCAATTCTCTGCTCTATCTGGTCAGACCCTCATTCTCTGCTCTATCTGGTCAGAACCTCATTCTCTGCTCTATCTGGTCAGTACCTCATTCTCTCCTATATCTGGTCAGTACCTCATTCTCTGCTCTATCTGGTCAGCTCTATCTGGTCAGTACCTCATTCTCTCCTATATCTGGTCAGTACCTCATTCTCTTCTCTATCTGGTCAGAACCTCATCAATCTGGTCAGTACCCAATTATTTCCTATAACTGGTCAGTACCCAATGCTCTTCTCTATCTGGTCAGAACCTCATTCTATGCTCTATCTGGTCAGTACCTCATTCTCTCCTATATCTGGTCAGTACCTCATTCTCAGCTCTATCTGGTCAGTACCTCATTCTCAGCTCTATCTGGTCAGTACCTCATTCTCTGCTCTATCTGGTCAGTACCTCATTCTCTTCTCTATCTGGCCAGTACCTCATTCTCTCCTCTATCTGGCCAGTACCTCATTCTCAGCTCTATCTGGTCAGTACCCAATTCTTTCCTATATCTGGTCAGTACCCAATTCTCTGCTCTATCTGGTCAGACCCTCATTCTCTGCTCTATCTGGTCAGAACCTCATTCTCTGCTCTATCTGGGCAGTACCTCATTCTCTCCTATATCTGGTCAGTACCTCATTCTCTGCTCTATCTGGTCAGTACCTCATTCTCTGCTCTATCTGGTCAGAACCAAATTCTCTGCTCTATCTGGTCAGAACCTCATTCTCTGCTCTATCTGGCCAGTACCTCATTCTCTCCTATATCTGGTCAGTATCTCATTCTCTGCTCTATCTGGTCAGTACCTCATTCTCTGCTCTATCCGGTCAGTACCAAATTCTCTGCTCTATCTGGTCAGAACCTCATTCTCTGCTCTATCTGGTCAGTACCTCATTCTCTCCTATATCTGGTCAGTACCTCATTCTCGGCTCTATCTGGTCAGTACCTCATTATCTCCTATATCTGGTCAGAACCTAATTCTCTGCTCTATCTGGTCAGTACCTCATTCTCTCCTATATCTGGTCAGTACCTCATTCTCTGCTCTATCTGTCAGAACCTCATTCTCTTCTCTATCTGATCAGTACCCAATTATTTCTATATCTGGTCAGTCAATTCTCTGCTCTATCTGGTCAGTACCTCATTCTCTCCTATATCTGGTCAGTACCTATTCTCTGGTCAGTACCTCATTATCTCCTATATCTGGTCAGAACCTCATTCTATCTCTGGTCAGTACCTCATTCTCTCCTATATCTGGTCAGTACCTCATTCTCTTCTCTATCTGGTCAGAACCTCATTCTCTTCTCAATCTGGTCAGTACCCAATTATTTCCTATATCTGGTCAGTACCCAATTCTCTGCTCTATCTGGTCAGAACCTCATTCTCTGCTCTCTGGTCAGTACCTCATGCTCAGCTCTATCTGGTCAGTACCTCATTCTGTCTCTATCTGGTCAGTACCTCATTCTCTCCTATATCTGGTCAGTACCTCATTCTCTGCTCTATCTGGTCAGTACCTCATTCTCTGCTCTATCCGGTCAGTACCAAATTCTCTGCTCTATCTGGTCAGAACCTCATTCTCTGCTCTATCTGGTCAGTACCTCATTCTGTCTCTATCTGGTCAGCACCTCATTCTCTCCTATATCTGGTCAGTACCTCATTCTCTCCTATATCTGGTCAGTACCTCATTCTCTGCTCTATCTGGTCAGTACCTCATTATCTCCTATATCTGGTCAGAACCTAATTCTCTGCTCTATCTGGTCAGTACCTCATTCTCTCCTATATCTGGTCAGTACCTCATTCTCTGCTCTATCTGGTCAGAACCTCATTCTCTTCTCTATCTGATCAGTACCCAATTATTTCCTATATCTGGTCAGTACCCAATTCTCTGCTCTATCTGGTCAGTACCTCATTCTCTCCTATATCTGGTCAGTACCTCATTCTCTGTTCTATCTGGTCAGTACCTCATTATCTCCTATATCTGGTCAGTACCTCATTATTGGCTCTATCTGGTCAGTACCTCATTATCTCCTCTATCTGGTCAGAACCTCATTCTCTGCTTGATCTGGTTACTTCATTCTCTGCTCTCTGGTCAGTACCTCATGCTCAGCTCTATCTGGTCAGTACCTCATTCTGTCTCTATCTGGTCAGCACCTCATTCTCTCCTATATCTGGTCAGTACCTCATTCTCTGCTCTATCTGGTCAGTACCTCATTCTCTGCTCTATCCGGTCAGTACCAAATTCTCTGCTCTATCTGGTCAGAACCTCATTCTCTGCTCTATCTGGTCAGTACCTCATTCTCTCCTATATCTGGTCAGTACCTCATTCTCGGCTCTATCTGGTCAGTACCTCATTATCTCTTATATCTGGTCAGAACCTAATTCTCTGCTCTATCTGGTCAGAACCTCATTCTCTGCTCTATCTCTACCTAATTCTCAGCTCTATCTGGTCAGTACCTCATTCTCTCCTATATCTGGTCAGTACCTCATTCTCTTCTCTATCTGGTCAGTACCTCATTCTCTTCTCAATCTGGTCAGTCAATTATTTCCTATAACTGGTCAGTACCCAATGCTCTTCTCTATCTGGTCAGAACCTCATTCTATGCTCTATCTGGTCAGTACCTCATTCTCTCCTATATCTGGTCAGTACCTCATTCTCAGCTCTATCTGGTCAGTACCTCATTCTCAGCTCTATCTGGTCAGTACCTCATTCTCTGCTCTATCTGGTCAGTACCTCATTCTCTTCTCTATCTGGTCAGTACCTCATTCTCTCCTCTATCTGGCCAGTACCTCATTCTCAGCTCTATCTGGTCAGTACCCAAATTCTCTGCTCTATCTGGTCAGAACCTCATTCTCTGCTCTATCTGGTCAGTACCTCATTCTCTGCTCTATCTGGTCAGTACCTCATTATCTCATCTTCAGAACCTCATTCTCAGCTCTATCTGGTCAGTACCTCATTCTCTCCTCTATCGGGTCAGTACCTCATTCTCTGCTCTATCTGGTCAGAACCTCATTCTCTTCTCTATCTGATCAGTACCCAATTATTTCCTATATCTGGTCAGTACCCAATTCTCTGCTCTATCTGGTCAGTACCTCATTCTCTCCTATATCTGGTCAGTACCTCATTCTCTTCTCTATCTGGTCAGAACCTCATTCTCTTCTCAATCTGGTCAGTACCCAATTATTTCCTATATCTGGTCAGTACCCAATTCTCTGCTCTATCTGGTCAGAACCTCATTCTCTGCTCTATCTGGCCAGTACCTAATTCTCAGCTCTATCTGGTCAGTACCTCATTCTCTCCTATATCTGGTCAGTACCTCATTCTCTTCTCTATCTGGTCAGAACCTCATTCTCTTCTCAATCTGGTCAGTACCCAATTATTTCCTATAACTGGTCAGTACCCAATGCTCTGCTCTATCTGGTCAGAACCTCATTCTATGCTCTATCTGGTCAGTACCTCATTCTCTCCTATATCTGGTCAGTACCTCATTCTCAGCTCTATCTGGTCAGTACCTCATTCTCAGCTCTATCTGGTCAGTACCTCATTCTCTGCTCTATCTGGTCAGTACCTCATTCTCTTCTCTATCTGGCCAGTACCTCATTCTCTCCTCTATCTGGCCAGTACCTCATTCTCAGCTCTATCTGGTCAGTACCCAATTCTTTCCTATATCTGGTCAGTACCCAATTCTCTGCTCTATCTGGTCAGACCCTCATTCTCTGCTCTATCTGGTCAGAACCTCATTCTCTGCTCTATCTGGGCAGTACCTCATTCTCTCCTATATCTGGTCAGTACCTCATTCTCTGCTCTATCTGGTCAGTACCTCATTCTCTGCTCTATCTGGTCAGAACCAAATTCTCTGCTCTATCTGGTCAGAACCTCATTCTCTGCTCTATCTGGCCAGTACCTCATTCTCTCCTATATCTGGTCAGTATCTCATTCTCTGCTCTATCTGGTCAGTACCTCATTCTCTGCTCTATCGGTCAGAACCAAATTCTCTGCTCTATCTGGTCAGTACCTCATTCTATCTCCTATATCTGGTCAGTACCTCATTCTCTCCCATATCTGGTCAGTACCTCATTATTGGCTCTATCTGGTCAGTACCTCATTATCTCCTATATCTGGTCAGAACCTCATTCTCTGCTTGATCTGGTCAGTACTTCATTCTCTGCTCTCTGGTCAGTACCTCATGCTCAGCTCTAACTGGTCAGTACCTCATTCTGTCTCTATCTGGTCAGCACCTCATTCTCTCCTATATCTGGTCAGTACCTCATTCTCTGCTCTATCTGGTCAGTACCTCATTCTCTGCTCTATCGGTCAGTACCAAATTCTCTGCTCTATCTGGTCAGAACCTCATTCTCTGCTCTATCTGGTCAGTACCTCATTCTCTCCTATATCTGGTCAGTACCTCATTCTCGGCTCTATCTGGTCAGTACCTCATTATCTCCTATATCTGGTCAGAACCTAATTCTCTGCTCTATCTGGTCAGTACCTCATTCTCTCCTATATCTGGTCAGTACCTCATTCTCTGCTCTATCTGGTCAGAACCTCATTCTCTTCTCTATCTGATCAGTACCCAATTATTTCCTATATCTGGTCAGTACCCAATTCTCTGCTCTATCTGGTCAGTACCTCATTCTCTCCTATATCTGGTCAGTACCTCATTCTCTGTTCTATCTGGTCAGTACCTCATTATCTCCTATATCTGGTCAGAACCTCATTCTCAGCTCTATCTGGTCAGTACCTCATTCTCTCCTCTATCGGGTCAGTACCTCATTCTCTGCTCTATCTGGTCAGAACCTCATTCTCTTCTCTATCTGATCAGTACCCAATTATTTCCTATATCTGGTCAGTACCCAATTCTCTGCTCTATCTGGTCAGTACCTCATTCTCTCCTATATCTGGTCAGTACCTCATTCTCTTCTCTATCTGGTCAGAACCTCATTCTCTTCTCAATCTGGTCAGTACCCAATTATTTCCTATATCTGGTCAGTACTCAATTCTCTGCTCTATCTGGTCAGAACCTCATTCTCTGCTCTATCTGGCCAGTACCTAATTCTCAGCTCTATCTGGTCAGTACCTCATTCTCTCCTATATCTGGTCAGTACCTCATTCTCTTCTCTATCTGGTCAGAACCTCATTCTCTTCTCAATCTGGTCAGTACCCAATTATTTCCTATAACTGGTCAGTACCCAATGCTCTTCTCTATCTGGTCAGAACCTCATTCTATGCTCTATCTGGTCAGTACCTCATTCTCTCCTATATCTGGTCAGTACCTCATTCTCAGCTCTATCTGGTCAGTACCTCATTCTCAGCTCTATCTGGTCAGTACCTCATTCTCTGCTCTATCTGGTCAGTACCTCATTCTCTTTCTCTGGCCAGTACCTCATTCTCTCTCTATCTGGCCAGTACCTCATTCTCAGCTCTATCTGGTCAGTACCCAATTCTTTCCTATATCTGGTCAGTACCCAATTCTCTGCTCTATCTGGTCAGACCTCATTCTCTGCTCTATCTGGTCAGAACCTCATTCTCTGCTCTATCTGGGCTCTCATTCTCTCTATATCTGGTCAGTACCTCATTCTCCTCTATCTGGCCAGTACCTAATTCTCAGCTCTATCTGGTCAGTACCTCATTCTCTCCTATATCTGGTCAGTACCTCATTCTCTTCTCTATCTGGTCAGAACCTCATTCTCTTCTCAATCTGGTCAGTACCCAATTATTTCCTATAACTGGTCAGTACCCAATGCTCTTCTCTATCTGGTCAGAACCTCATTCTATGCTCTATCTGGTCAGTACCTCATTCTCTCCTATATCTGGTCAGTACCTCATTCTCAGCTCTATCTGGTCAGTACCTCATTCTCAGCTCTATCTGGTCAGTACCTCATTCTCTGCTCTATCTGGTCAGTACCTCATTCTCTTCTCTATCTGGCCAGTACCTCATTCTCTCCTCTATCTGGCCAGTACCTCATTCTCAGCTCTATCTGGTCAGTACCCAATTCTTTCCTATATCTGGTCAGTACCCAATTCTCTGCTCTATCTGGTCAGACCCTCATTCTCTGCTCTATCTGGTCAGAACCTCATTCTCTGCTCTATCTGGGCAGTACCTCATTCTCTCCTATATCTGGTCAGTACCTCATTCTCTGCTCTATCTGGTCAGTACCTCATTCTCTGCTCTATCTGGTCAGAACCAAATTCTCTGCTCTATCTGGTCAGAACCTCATTCTCTGCTCTATCTGGTCAGAACCTCATTCTCTTCTCTATCTGGTCACCCCAATTATTTCCTATATCTGGTCAGTACCTGATTCTCTGCTCTATCTGGTCAGTACCTCATTCTCTCCTATATCTGGTCAGTACCTCATTCTCTGTTCTATCTGGTCAGTACCTCATTCTCTCCTATATCTGGTCAGAACCTCATTCTCAGCTCTATCTGGTCAGTACCTCATTCTCTCCTCTATCTGGTCAGTACCTCATTCTCTGCTCTATCTGGTCAGAACCTCATTCTCTTCTCTATCTGATCAGTACCCAATTATTTCCTATATCTGGTCAGTACCTCATTCTCTGCTCTATCTGGTCAGTACCTCATTCTCTCCTATATCTGGTCAGTACCTCATTCTCTTCTCTATCTGGTCAGAACCTCATTCTCTTCTCAATCTTCAGTACCCAATTATTTCCTATATCTGGTCAGTACCCAATTCTCTGCTCTATCTGGTCAGAACCTCATTCTCTGCTCTATCTGGCCAGTACCTAATTCTCAGCTCTATCTGGTCAGTACCTCATTCTCTCCTATATCTGGTCAGTACCTCATTCTCTTCTCTATCTGGTCAGAACCTCATTCTCTTCTCAATCTGGTCAGTACCCAATTATTTCCTATAACTGGTCAGTACCCAATGCTCTGCTCTATCTGGTCAGAACCTCATTCTATGCTCTATCTGGTCAGTACCTCATTCTCTCCTATATCTGGTCAGTACCTCATTCTCTGCTCTATCTGGTCAGAACCAAATTCTCTGCTCTATCTGGTCAGAACCTCATTCTCTGCTCTATCTGGCCAGTACCTCATTCTCTCCTATATCTGGTCAGTATCTCATTCTCTGCTCTATCTGGTCAGTACCTCATTCTCTGCTCTATCCGGTCAGAACCAAATTCTCTGCTCTATCTGGTCAGTACCTCATTCTATCTCCTATATCTGGTCAGTACCTCATTCTCTCCCATATCTGGTCAGTTCCTCATTATTGGCTCTATCTGGTCAGTACCTCATTATCTCCTATATCTGGTCAGAACCTCATTCTCTGCTTGATCTGGTCAGTACTTCATTCTCTGCTCTCTGGTCAGTACCTCATGCTCAGCTCTATCTGGTCAGTACCTCATTCTGTCTCTATCTGGTCAGCACCTCATTCTCTCCTATATCTGGTCAGTACCTCATTCTCTGCTCTATCTGGTCAGTACCTCATTCTCTGCTCTATCTGGTCAGAACCAAATTCTCTGCTCTATCTGGTCAGAACCTCATTCTCTGCTCTATCTGGCCAGTACCTCATTCTCTCCTATATCTGGTCAGTATCTCATTCTCTGCTCTATCTGGTCAGTACCTCATTCTCTGCTCTATCTGGCTCTATCAGAACCTCATTCTCTGCTCTATCTGGTCAGTACCTCATTCTCTCCTATATCTGGTCAGTACCTCATTCTCAACTCTATCTGGTCAGTACCTCATTATCTCCTATATCTGGTCAGAACCTAATTCTCTGCTCTATCTGGTCAGTACCTCATTCTCTCCTATATCTGGTCAGTACCTCATTCTCTGCTCTATCTGGTCAGAACCTCATTCTCTTCTCTATCTGATCAGTACCCAATTATTTCCTATATCTGGTCAGTACCCAATTCTCTGCTCTATCTGGTCAGTACCTCATTCTCTCCTATATCTGGTCAGTACCTCATTCTCTGTTCTATCTGGTCAGTACCTCATTATCTCCTATATCTGGTCAGAACCTCATTCTCAGCTCTATCTGGTCAGTACCTCATTCTCTCCTCTATCGGGTCAGTACCTCATTCTCTGCTCTATCTGGTCAGAACCTCATTCTCTTCTCTATCTGATCAGTACCCAATTATTTCCTATATCTGGTCAGTACCCAATTCTCTGCTCTATCTGGTCAGTACCTCATTCTCTCCTATATCTGGTCAGTACCTCATTCTCTTCTCTATCTGGTCAGAACCTCATTCTCTTCTCAATCTGGTCAGTACCCAATTATTTCCTATATCTGGTCAGTACCCAATTCTCTGCTCTATCTGGTCAGAACCTCATTCTCTGCTCTATCTGGCCAGTACCTAATTCTCAGCTCTATCTGGTCAGTACCTCATTCTCTCCTATATCTGGTCAGTACCTCATTCTCTTCTCTATCTGGTCAGAACCTCATTCTCTTCTCAATCTGGTCAGTACCCAATTATTTCCTATAACTGGTCAGTACCCAATGCTCTGCTCTATCTGGTCAGAACCTCATTCTATGCTCTATCTGGTCAGTACCTCATTCTCTCCTATATCTGGTCAGTACCTCATTCTCAGCTCTATCTGGTCAGTACCTCATTCTCAGCTCTATCTGGTCAGTACCTCATTCTCTGCTCTATCTGGTCAGTACCTCATTCTCTTCTCTATCTGGCCAGTACCTCATTCTCTCCTCTATCTGGCCAGTACCTCATTCTCAGCTCTATCTGGTCAGTACCCAATTCTTTCCTATATCTGGTCAGTACCCAATTCTCTGCTCTATCTGGTCAGACCCTCATTCTCTGCTCTATCTGGTCAGAACCTCATTCTCTGCTCTATCTGGGCAGTACCTCATTCTCTCCTATATCTGGTCAGTACCTCATTCTCTGCTCTATCTGGTCAGTACCTCATTCTCTGCTCTATCTGGTCAGAACCAAATTCTCTGCTCTATCTGGTCAGAACCTCATTCTCTGCTCTATCTGGCCAGTACCTCATTATCTGGTCAGTATCTCATTCTCTGCTCTATCTGGTCAGTACCTCATTCTCTGCTCTATCCGGTCAGAACCAAATTCTCTGCTCTATCTGGTCAGTACCTCATTCTATCTCCTATATCTGGTCAGTACCTCATTCTCTCCCATATCTGGTCAGTTCCTCATTATTGGCTCTATCTGGTCAGTACCTCATTATCTCTATATCTGGTCAGAACCTCATTCTCTGCTTGATCTGGTCAGTACCTCATTCTGGTCAGTACCTCTATCTGGTCAGTACCTCATTCTCTGCTCTATCTGGTCAGTACTCATTCTCTGCTCTATCTGGTCAGAACCTCATTCTCTGCTCTATCTGGTCAGTACCTCATTCTCTCTATATCTGGTCAGTACCTCATTCTCAGCTCTATCTCAGTACCTCATTATCTCTATATCTGGTCAGAACCTAATTCTCTGCTCTATCTGGTCAGTACCTCATTCTCTCCTATATCTGGTCAGTACCTCATTCTCTGCTCTATCTGGTCAGAACCTCATTCTCTTCTCTATCTGATCAGTACCCAATTATTTCCTATATCTGGTCAGTACCCAATTCTCTGCTCTATCTGGTCAGTACCTCATTCTCTCCTATATCTGGTCAGTACCTCATTCTCTGTTCTATCTGGTCAGTACCTCATTATCTCCTATATCTGGTCAGAACCTCATTCTCAGCTCTATCTGGTCAGTACCTCATTCTCTCCTCTATCGGGTCAGTACCTCATTCTCTGCTCTATCTGGTCAGAACCTCATTCTCTTCTCTATCTGATCAGTACCCAATTATTTCCTATATCTGGTCAGTACCCAATTCTCTGCTCTATCTGGTCAGTACCTCATTCTCTCCTATATCTGGTCAGTACCTCATTCTCTTCTCTATCTGGTCAGAACCTCATTCTCTTCTCAATCTGGTCAGTACCCAATTATTTCCTATATCTGGTCAGTACCCAATTCTCTGCTCTATCTGGTCAGAACCTCATTCTCTGCTCTATCTGGCCAGTACCTAATTCTCAGCTCTATCTGGTCAGTACCTCATTCTCTCCTATATCTGGTCAGTACCTCATTCTCTTCTCTATCTGGTCAGAACCTCATTCTCTTCTCAATCTGGTCAGTACCCAATTATTTCCTATAACTGGTCAGTACCCTCTGCTCTATCTGGTCAGAACCTCATTCTATGCTCTATCTGGTCAGTACCTCATTCTCTCCTATATCTGGTCAGTACCTCATTCTCAGCTCTATCTGGTCAGCTTCTCAGCTCTATCTGGTCAGTACCTCATTCTCTGCTCTATCTGGTCAGTACCTCATTCTCTTCTCTATCTGGCCAGTACCTCATTCTCTCCTCTATCTGGCCAGTACCTCATTCTCAGCTCTATCTGGTCAGTACCCAATTCTTTCCTATATCTGGTCAGTACCCAATTCTCTGCTCTATCTGGTCAGACCCTCATTCTCTGCTCTATCTGGTCAGAACCTCATTCTCTGCTCTATCTGGGCAGTACCTCATTCTCTCCTATATCTGGTCAGTACCTCATTCTCTGCTCTATCTGGTCAGTACCTCATTCTCTGCTCTATCTGGTCAGAACCAAATTCTCTGCTCTATCTGGTCAGAACCTCATTCTCTGCTCTATCTGGCCAGTACCTCATTCTCTCCTATATCTGGTCAGTATCTCATTCTCTGCTCTATCTGGTCAGTACCTCATTCTCTGCTCTATCCGGTCAGAACCAAATTCTCTGCTCTATCTGGTCAGTACCTCATTCTATCTCCTATATCTGGTCAGTACCTCATTCTCTCCCATATCTGGTCAGTACCTCATTATTGGCTCTATCTGGTCAGTACCTCATTATCTCCTATATCTGGTCAGAACCTCATTCTCTGCTTGATCTGGTCAGTACTTCATTCTCTGCTCTCTGGTCAGTACCTCATGCTCAGCTCTATCTGGTCAGTACCTCATTCTGTCTCTATCTGGTCAGCACCTCATTCTCTCCTATATCTGGTCAGTACCTCATTCTCTGCTCTATCTGGTCAGTACCTCATTCTCTGCTCTATCCGGTCAGTACCAAATTCTCTGCTCTATCTGGTCAGAACCTCATTCTCTGCTCTATCTGGTCAGTACCTCATTCTCTCCTATATCTGGTCAGTACCTCATTCTCGGCTCTATCTGGTCAGTACCTCATTATCTCCTATATCTGGTCAGAACCTAATTCTCTGCTCTATCTGGTCAGTACCTCATTCTCTCCTATATCTGGTCAGTACCTCATTCTCTGCTCTATCTGGTCAGAACCTCATTCTCTTCTCTATCTGATCAGTACCCAATTATTTCCTATATCTGGTCAGTACCCAATTCTCTGCTCTATCTGGTCAGTACCTCATTCTCTCCTATATCTGGTCAGTACCTCATTCTCTGTTCTATCTGGTCAGTACCTCATTATCTCCTATATCTGGTCAGAACCTCATTCTCAGCTCTATCTGGTCAGTACCTCATTCTCTCCTCTATCGGGTCAGTACCTCATTCTCTGCTCTATCTGGTCAGAACCTCATTCTCTTCTCTATCTGATCAGTACCCAATTATTTCCTATATCTGGTCAGTACCCAATTCTCTGCTCTATCTGGTCAGTACCTCATTCTCTCCTATATCTGGTCAGTACCTCATTCTCTTCTCTATCTGGTCAGAACCTCATTCTCTTCTCAATCTGGTCAGTACCCAATTATTTCCTATATCTGGTCAGTACTCAATTCTCTGCTCTATCTGGTCAGAACCTCATTCTCTGCTCTATCTGGCCAGTACCTAATTCTCAGCTCTATCTGGTCAGTACCTCATTCTCTCCTATATCTGGTCAGTACCTCATTCTCTTCTCTATCTGGTCAGAACCTCATTCTCTTCTCAATCTGGTCAGTACCCAATTATTTCCTATAACTGGTCAGTACCCAATGCTCTGCTCTATCTGGTCAGAACCTCATTCTATGCTCTATCTGGTCAGTACCTCATTCTCTCCTATATCTGGTCAGTACCTCATTCTCATCTCTATCTGGTCAGTACCTCATTCTCAGCTCTATCTGGTCAGTACCTCATTCTCTGCTCTATCTGGTCAGTACCTCATTCTCTTCTCTATCTGGCCAGTACCTCATTCTCTCCTCTATCTGGCCAGTACCTCATTCTCAGCTCTATCTGGTCAGTACCCAATTCTTTCCTATATCTGGTCAGTACCCAATTCTCTGCTCTATCTGGTCAGACCCTCATTCTCTGCTCTATCTGGTCAGAACCTCATTCTCTGCTCTATCTGGGCAGTACCTCATTCTCTCCTATATCTGGTCAGTACCTCATTCTCTGCTCTATCTGGTCAGTACCTCATTCTCTGCTCTATCTGGTCAGAACCAAATTCTCTGCTCTATCTGGTCAGAACCTCATTCTCTGCTCTATCTGGCCAGTACCTCATTCTCTCCTATATCTGGTCAGTATCTCATTCTCTGCTCTATCTGGTCAGTACCTCATTCTCTGCTCTATCCGGTCAGTACCAAATTCTCTGCTCTATCTGGTCAGAACCTCATTCTCTGCTCTATCTGGTCAGTACCTCATTCTCTCCTATATCTGGTCAGAACCTCATTCTCTGCTCTATCTGGTCAGTACCTCATTCTCTCCTATATCTGGTCAGTACCTCATTCTCTGCTCTATCTGGTCAGAACCTCATTCTCTTCTCTATCTGATCAGTACCCAATTATTTCCTATATCTGGTCAGTACCCAATTCTCTGCTCTATCTGGTCAGTACCTCATTCTCTCCTATATCTGGTCAGTACCTCATTCTCTGTTCTATCTGGTCAGTACCTCATTATCTCCTATATCTGGTCAGAACCTCATTCTCAGCTCTATCTGGTCAGTACCTCATTCTCTCCTCTATCTGGTCAGTACCTCATTCTCTGCTCTATCTGGTCAGAACCTCATTCTCTTCTCTATCTGATCAGTACCCAATTATTTCCTATATCTGGTCAGTACCCAATTCTCTGCTCTATCTGGTCAGTACCTCATTCTCTCCTATATCTGGTCAGTACCTCATTCTCTCTATCTGGTTCATTCTCTTCTCAATCTGGTCAGTACCCAATTATTTCCTATATCTGGTCAGTACCCAATTCTCTGCTCTATCTGGTCAGAACCTCATTCTCTGCTCTATCTGGCCAGTACCTAATTCTCAGCTCTATCTGGTCAGTACCTCATTCTCTCCTATATCTGGTCAGTACCTCATTCTTTCTCTATCTGGTCAGAACCTCATTCTCTTCTCAATCTGGTCAGTACCCAATTATTTCCTATAACTGGTCAGTACCCAATGCTCTGCTCTATCTGGTCAGAACCTCATTCTATGCTCTATCTGGTCAGTACCTCATTCTCTCCTATATCTGGTCAGTACCTCATTCTCTGCTCTATCTGGTCAGAACCAAATTCTCTGCTCTATCTGGTCAGAACCTCATTCTCTGCTCTATCTGGCCAGTACCTCATTCTCTCCTATATCTGGTCAGTATCTCATTCTCTGCTCTATCTGGTCAGTACCTCATTCTCTGCTCTATCCGGTCAGAACCAAATTCTCTGCTCTATCTGGTCAGTACCTCATTCTATCTCCTATATCTGGTCAGTACCTCATTCTCTCCCATATCTGGTCAGTACCTCATTATTGGCTCTATCTGGTCAGTACCTCATTATCTCCTATATCTGGTCAGAACCTCATTCTCTGCTTGATCTGGTCAGTACTTCATTCTCTGCTCTCTGGTCAGTACCTCATGCTCAGCTCTATCTGGTCAGTACCTCATTCTGTCTCTATCTGGTCAGCACCTCATTCTCTCCTATATCTGGTCAGTACCTCATTCTCTGCTCTATCTGGTCAGTACCTCATTCTCTGCTCTATCCGGTCAGTACCAAATTCTCTGCTCTATCTGGTCAGAACCTCATTCTCTGCTCTATCTGGTCAGTACCTCATTCTCTCCTATATCTGGTCAGTACCTCATTCTCAACTCTATCTGGTCAGTACCTCATTATCTCCTATATCTGGTCAGAACCTAATTCTCTGCTCTATCTGGTCAGTACCTCATTCTCTCCTATATCTGGTCAGTACCTCATTCTCTGTTCTATCTGGTCAGTACCTCATTATCTCCTATATCTGGTCAGAACCTCATTCTCAGCTCTATCTGGTCAGTACCTCATTCTCTCCTCTATCTGGTCAGTACCTCATTCTCTGCTCTATCTGGTCAGAACCTCATTCTCTTCTCTATCTGATCAGTACCCAATTATTTCCTATATCTGGTCAGTACCCAATTCTCTGCTCTATCTGGTCAGTACCTCATTCTCTCCTATATCTGGTCAGTACCTCATTCTCTTCTCTATCTGGTCAGAACCTCATTCTCTTCTCAATCTGGTCAGTACCCAATTATTTCCTATATCTGGTCAGTACCCAATTCTCTGCTCTATCTGGTCAGAACCTCATTCTCTGCTCTATCTGGCCAGTACCTAATTCTCAGCTCTATCTGGTCAGTACCTCATTCTCTCCTATATCTGGTCAGTACCTCATTCTCTTCTCTATCTGGTCAGAACCTCATTCTCTTCTCAATCTGGTCAGTACCCAATTATTTCCTATAACTGGTCAGTACCCAATGCTCTGCTCTATCTGGTCAGAACCTCATTCTATGCTCTATCTGGTCAGTACCTCATTCTCTCCTATATCTGGTCAGTACCTCATTCTCAGCTCTATCTGGTCAGTACCTCATTCTCAGCTCTATCTGGTCAGTACCTCATTCTCTGCTCTATCTGGTCAGTACCTCATTCTCTTCTCTATCTGGCCAGTACCTCATTCTCTCCTCTATCTGGCCAGTACCTCATTCTCAGCTCTATCTGGTCAGTACCCAATTCTTTCCTATATCTGGTCAGTACCCAATTCTCTGCTCTATCTGGTCAGACCCTCATTCTCTGCTCTATCTGGTCAGAACCTCATTCTCTGCTCTATCTGGGCAGTACCTCATTCTCTCCTATATCTGGTCAGTACCTCATTCTCTGCTCTATCTGGTCAGAACCTCATTCTCTGCTCTATCTGGTCAGAACCTCATTCTCTGCTCTATCTGGTCAGTACCTCATTCTCTCCTATATCTGGTCAGTATCTCATTCTCTGCTCTATCTGGTCAGTACCTCATTCTCTGCTCTATCGGTCAGAACCAAATTCTCTGCTCTATCTGGTCAGTACCTCATTCTATCTCCTATATCTGGTCAGTACCTCATTCTCTCCCATATCTGGTCAGTTCCTCATTATTGGCTCTATCTGGTCAGTACCTCATTATCTCCTATATCTGGTCAGAACCTCATTCTCTGCTTGATCTGGTCAGTACTTCATTCTCTGCTCTCTGGTCAGTACCTCATGCTCAGCTCTATCTGGTCAGTACCTCAGTCTGTCTCTATCTGGTCAGCACCTCATTCTCTCCTATATCTGGTCAGTACCTCATTCTCTGCTCTATCTGGTCAGTACCTCATTCTCTGCTCTATCTGGTCAGAACCAAATTCTCTGCTCTATCTGGTCAGAACCTCATTCTCTGCTCTATCTGGTCAGTACCTCATTCTCTCCTATATCTGGTCAGTACCTCATTCTCTGCTCTATCTGGTCAGTACCTCATTCTCTGCTCTATCCGGTCAGTACCAAATTCTCTGCTCTATCTGGTCAGAACCTCATTCTCTGCTCTATCTGGTCAGTACCTCATTCTCTCCTATATCTGGTCAGTACCTCATTCTCGGCTCTATCTGGTCAGTACCTCATTATCTCCTATATCTGGTCAGAACCTCATTCTCTTCTCTATCTGATCAGTACCCAATTATTTCCTATATCTGGTCAGTACCCAATTCTCTGCTCTATCTGGTCAGTACCCAATTCTTTCCTATATCTGGTCAGTACCAATTCTCTGCTCTATCTGGTCAGACCCTCATTCTCTGCTCTATCTGGTCAGAACCTCATTCTCTGCTCTATCTGGTCAGTACCTCATTCTCTCCTATATCTGGTCAGTACCTCATTTCTCTCTATCTGGTCAGTACCTCATTCTCTGCTCTATCTGGTCAGAACCAAATTCTCTGCTCTATCTGGTCAGTACCTCATTCTCTGCTCTATCTGGTCAGAACCTCATTCTCTTCTCTATCTGATCAGTACCCAATTATTTCCTATATCTGGTCAGTACCCAATTCTCTGCTCTATCTGGTCAGTACCTCATTCTCTCCTATATCTGATCAGTACCTCATTCTCTGTTCTATCTGGTCAGTACCTCATTATCTCCTATATCTGGTCAGAACCTCATTCTCAGCTCTATCTGGTCAGTACCTCATTCTCTCCTCTATCGGGTCAGTACCTCATTCTCTGCTCTATCTGGTCAGAACCTCATTCTCTTCTCTATCTGATCAGTACCCAATTATTTCCTATATCTGGTCAGTACCCAATTCTCTGCTCTATCTGGTCAGTACCTCATTCTCTCCTATATCTGGTCAGTACCTCATTCTCTTCTCTATCTGGTCAGAACCTCATTCTCTTCTCAATCTGGTCAGTACCCAATTATTTCCTATATCTGGTCAGTACCCAATTCTCTGCTCTATCTGGTCAGAACCTCATTCTCTGCTCTATCTGGCCAGTACCTAATTCTCAGCTCTATCTGGTCAGTACCTCATTCTCTCCTATATCTGGTCAGTACCTCATTCTCTTCTCTATCTGGTCAGAACCTCATTCTCTTCTCAATCTGGTCAGTACCCAATTATTTCCTATAACTGGTCAGTACCCAATGCTCTGCTCTATCTGGTCAGAACCTCATTCTCTGCTCTATCTGGTCAGAACCTCATTCTCTTCTCTATCTGATCAGTACCCAATTATTTCCTATATCTGGTCAGTACCCAATTCTCTGCTCTATCTGGTCAGTACCTCATTCTCTGCTCTATCGGTCAGAACCAAATTCTCTGCTCTATCTGGTCAGTACCTCATTCTATCTCCTATATCTGGTCAGTACCTCATTCTCTCCCATATCTGGTCAGTACCTCATTCTTGGCTCTATCTGGTCAGTACCTCATTATCTCCTATATCTGGTCAGAACCTCATTCTCTGCTTGATCTGGTCAGTACCTCATTCTCAGCTCTATCTGGTCAGTACCTGATTCTGTCTCTATCTGGTCAGCACCTCATTCTCTCCTATATCTGGTCAGTACCTCATTCTCTGCTCTATCTGGTCAGTACCTCGTTCTCTGCTCTATCCGGTCAGTACCAAATTCTCTGCTCTATCTGGTCAGAACCTCATTCTCTGCTCTATCTGGTCAGTACCTCATTCTCTCCTATATCTGGTCAGTACCTCATTCTCGGCTCTATCTGGTCAGTACCTCATTATCTCCTATATCTGGTCAGAACCTAATTCTCTGCTCTATCTGGTCAGAACCTCATTCTCTGCTCTATCTGGTCAGAACCTCATTCTCTGCTCTATCTGGTCAGAACCTCATTCTCTTCTCTATCTGATCAGTACCCAATTATTTCTATATCTGGTCAGTACCCAATTCTCTGCTCTATCTGGTCAGTACCTCATTCTCTGCTCTATCCGGTCAGAACCAAATTCTCTGCTCTATCTGGTCAGTACCTCATTCTATCTCCTATATCTGGTCAGTACCTCATTCTCTCCCATATCTGGTCAGTACCTCATTCTTGGCTCTATCTGGTCAGTACCTCATTATCTCCTATATCCGGTCAGAACCTCATTCTCTTCTCTATCTGATCAGTACCCAATTATTTCCTATATCTGGTCAGTATCTCATTCTCTGCTCTATCTGGTCAGTACCTCATTCTCTGCTCTATCCGGTCAGAACCAAATTCTCTGCTCTATCTGGTCAGTACCTCATTCTATCTCCTATATCTGGTCAGTACCTCATTCTCTCCCATATCTGGTCAGTACCTCATTCTTGGCTCTATCTGGTCAGAACCAAATTCTCTGCTCTATCTGGTCAGAACCTCATTCTCTGCTCTATCTGGTCAGTACCTCATTCTCTCCTATATCTGGTCAGTACCTCATTCTCGGCTCTATCTGGTCAGTACCTCATTATCTCCTATATCTGGTCAGAACCTCATTCTCTTCTCTATCTGATCAGTACCCAATTATTTCCTATATCTGGTCAGTACCCAATTCTCTGCTCTATCTGGTCAGTACCTCATTCTCTCCTATATCTGGTCAGTACCTCATTCTCTGTTCTATCTGGTCAGTACCTCATTATCTCCTATATCTGGTCAGAACCTCATTCTCAGCTCTATCTGGTCAGTACCTCATTCTCTCCTCTATCGGGTCAGTACCTCATTCTCTGCTCTATCTGGTCAGAACCTCATTCTCTTCTCTATCTGATCAGTACCCAATTATTTCCTATATCTGGTCAGTACCCAATTCTCTGCTCTATCTGGTCAGTACCTCATTCTCTCCTATATCTGGTCAGTACCTCATTCTCTTCTCTATCTGGTCAGAACCTCATTCTCTTCTCAATCTGGTCAGTACCCAATTATTTCCTATATCTGGTCAGTACCCAATTCTCTGCTCTATCTGGTCAGAACCTCATTCTCTGCTCTATCTGGCCAGTACCTAATTCTCAGCTCTATCTGGTCAGTACCTCATTCTCTCCTATATCTGGTCAGTACCTCATTCTCTTCTCTATCTGGTCAGAACCTCATTCTCTTCTCAATCTGGTCAGTACCCAATTATTTCCTATAACTGGTCAGTACCCAATGCTCTGCTCTATCTGGTCAGAACCTCATTCTCTGCTCTATCTGGTCAGAACCTCATTCTCTTCTCTATCTGATCAGTACCCAATTATTTCCTATATCTGGTCAGTACCCAATTCTCTGCTCTATCTGGTCAGTACCTCATTCTCTGCTCTATCCGGTCAGAACCAAATTCTCTGCTCTATCCGGTCAGAACCAAATTCTCTGCTCTATCTGGTCAGTACCTCATTCTATCTCCTATATCTGGTCAGTACCTCATTCTCTCCCATATCTGGTCAGTACCTCATTCTTGGCTCTATCTGGTCAGTACCTCATTATCTCCTATATCTGGTCAGAACCTCATTCTCTGCTTGATCTGGTCAGTACCTCATTCTCAGCTCTATCTGGTCAGTACCTGATTCTGTCTCTATCTGGTCAGCACCTCATTCTCTCCTATATCTGGTCAGTACCTCATTCTCTGCTCTATCTGGTCAGTACCTCGTTCTCTGCTCTATCCGGTCAGTACCAAATTCTCTGCTCTATCTGGTCAGAACCTCATTCTCTGCTCTATCTGGTCAGTACCTCATTCTCTCCTATATCTGGTCAGTACCTCATTCTCGGCTCTATCTGGTCAGTACCTCATTATCTCCTATATCTGGTCAGAACCTAATTCTCTGCTCTATCTGGTCAGTACCTCATTCTCTCCTATATCTGGTCAGTACCTCATTCTCTGCTCTATCTGTTCAGAACCTCATTCTCTTCTCTATCTGATCAGTACCCAATTATTTCCTATATCTGGTCAGTACCCAATTCTCTGCTCTATCTGGTCAGTACCTCATTCTCTGCTCTATCCGGTCAGAACCAAATTCTCTGCTCTATCCGGTCAGAACCAAATTCTCTGCTCTATCTGGTCAGTACCTCATTCTATCTCCTATATCTGGTCAGTACCTCATTCTCTCCCATATCTGGTCAGTACCTCATTCTTGGCTCTATCTGGTCAGTACCTCATTATCTCCTATATCTGGTCAGAACCTCATTCTCTGCTTGATCTGGTCAGTACCTCATTCTCAGCTCTATCTGGTCAGTACCTGATTCTGTCTCTATCTGGTCAGCACCTCATTCTCTCCTATATCTGGTCAGTACCTCATTCTCTGCTCTATCTGGTCAGTACCTCGTTCTCTGCTCTATCCGGTCAGTACCAAATTCTCTGCTCTATCTGGTCAGAACCTCATTCTCTGCTCTATCTGGTCAGTACCTCATTCTCTCCTATATCTGGTCAGTACCTCATTCTCGGCTCTATCTGGTCAGTACCTCATTATCTCCTATATCTGGTCAGAACCTAATTCTCTGCTCTATCTGGTCAGTACCTCATTCTCTCCTATATCTGGTCAGTACCTCATTCTCTGCTCTATCTGGTCAGAACCTCATTCTCTTCTCTATCTGATCAGTACCCAATTATTTCCTATATCTGGTCAGTACCCAATTCTCTGCTCTATCTGGTCAGTACCTCATTCTCTCCTATATCTGGTCAGAACCTAATTCTCTGCTCTATCTGGTCAGTACCTCATTCTCTCCTATATCTGGTCAGTACCTCATTCTATGCTCTATCTGGTCAGAACCTCATTCTCTTCTCTATCTGATCAGTACCCAATTATTTCCTATATCTGGTCAGTACCCAATTCTCTGCTCTATCTGGTCAGTACCTCATTCTCTCCTATATCTGGTCAGTACCTCATTCTCTGTTCTATCTGGTCAGTACCTCATTATCTCCTATATCTGGTCAGAACCTCATTCTCAGCTCTATCTGGTCAGTACCTCATTCTCTCCTCTATCGGGTCAGTACCTCATTCTCTGCTCTATCTGGTCAGAACCTCATTCTCTTCTCTATCTGATCAGTACCCAATTATTTCCTATATCTGGTCAGTACCCAATTCTCTGCTCTATCTGGTCAGTACCTCATTCTCTGCTCTATCCGGTCAGAACCAAATTCTCTGCTCTATCTGGTCAGTACCTCATTATCTCCTATATCTGGTCAGAACCTCATTCTCTGCTTGATCTGGTCAGTACTTCATTCTCTGCTCTCTGGTCAGTACCTCATTCTCAGCTCTATCTGGTCAGTACCTCATTCTGTCTCTATCTGGTCAGCACCTCATTCTCTCCTATATCTGGTCAGTACCTCATTCTCTGCTCTATCTGGTCAGTACCTCATTCTCTGCTCTATCCGGTCAGTACCAAATTCTCTGCTCTATCTGGTCAGAACCTCATTCTCTGCTCTATCTGGTCAGTACCTCATTCTCTCCTATATCTGGTCAGTACCTCATTCTCGGCTCTATCTGGTCAGTACCTCATTATCTCCTATATCTGGTCAGAACCTAATTCTCTGCTCTATCTGGTCAGTACCTCATTCTCTCCTATATCTGGTCAGTACCTCATTCTCTGCTCTATCTGGTCAGAACCTCATTCTCTTCTCTATCTGATCAGTACCCAATTATTTCCTATATCTGGTCAGTACCCAATTCTCTGCTCTATCTGGTCAGTACCTCATTCTCTCCTATATCTGGTCAGAACCTAATTCTCTGCTCTATCTGGTCAGTACCTCATTCTCTCCTATATCTGGTCAGTACCTCATTCTCTGCTCTATCTGGTCAGTACCTCATTCTTGGCTCTATCTGGTCAGTACTTCATTATCTCCTATATCTGGTCAGAACCTCATTCTCTGCTTGATCTGGTCAGTACTTCATTCTCTGCTCTCTGGTCAGTACCTCATTCTCAGCTCTATCTGGTCAGTACCTCATTCTGTCTCTATCTGGTCAGCACCTCATTCTCTCCTATATCTGGTCAGTACCTCATTCTCTGCTCTATCTGGTCAGTACCTCATTCTCTGCTCTATCGGTCAGTACCAAATTCTCTGCTCTATCTGGTCAGAACCTCATTCTCTGCTCTATCTGGTCAGTACCTCATTCTCTCCTATATCTGGTCAGTACCTCATTCTCGGCTCTATCTGGTCAGTACCTCATTATCTCCTATATCTGGTCAGAACCTAATTCTCTGCTCTATCTGGTCAGTACCTCATTCTCTCCTATATCTGGTCAGTACCTCATTCTCTGCTCTATCTGGTCAGAACCTCATTCTCTTCTCTATCTGATCAGTACCCAATTATTTCCTATATCTGGTCAGTACCCAATTCTCTGCTCTATCTGGTCAGTACCTCATTCTATCTATCAGAACCTAATTCTCTGCTCTATCTGGTCAGTACCTCATTCTATCTCCTATATCTGGTCAGTACCTCATTCTCTGCTCTATCTGGTCAGTACCTCATTCTTGGCTCTATCTGGTCAGTACTTCATTATCTCCTATATCTGGTCAGAACCTCATTCTCTGCTTGATCTGGTCAGTACTTCATTCTCTGCTCTCTGGTCAGTACCTCATTCTCAGCTCTATCTGGTCAGTACCTCATTCTGTCTCTATCTGGTCAGCACCTCATTCTCTCCTATATCTGGTCAGTACCTCATTCTCTGCTCTATCTGGTCAGTACCTCATTCTCTGCTCTATCCGGTCAGTACCAAATTCTCTCCTCTATCTGGTCAGAACCTCATTCTCTGCTCTATCTGGTCAGTACCTCATTCTCTCATATCTGGTCAGTACCTCATTCTCGGCTCTATCTGGTCAGTACCTCATTATCTCCTATATCTGGTCAGAACCTAATTCTCTGCTCTATCTGGTCAGAACCTCATTCTCTTCTCTATCTGATCAGTACCTCATTCTCTTCTCTATCTGATCAGTACCTCATTCTCTCCTATATCTGGTCAGTACCTCATTCTCTGTTCTATCTGGTCAGTACCTCATTATCTCCTATATCTGGTCAGAACCTCATTCTCAGCTCTATCTGGTCAGTACCTCATTCTCTCCTCTATCGGGTCAGTACCTCATTCGCTTCTCTATCTGGCCAGTACCTCATTCTCTCCTCTATCTGACCAGTACCTCATTCTGTCTCTATCTGGTCAGTACCCAATTATTTCCTATATCTGGTCAGAACCTAATTCTCTGCTCTATCTGGTCAGTACCTCATTCTCTCCTATATCTGGTCAGTACCTCATTCTCTGCTCTATCTGGTCAGAACCTCATTCTCTTCTCTATCTGATCAGTACCCAATTATTTCCTATATCTGGTCAGTACCCAATTCTCTGCTCTATCTGGTCAGTACCTCATTCTCTCCTATATCTGGTCAGAACCTAATTCTCTGCTCTATCTGGTCAGTACCTCATTCTCTCCTATATCTGGTCAGTACCTCATTCTCTGCTCTATCTGGTCAGAACCTCATTCTCTTCTCTATCTGATCAGTACCCAATTATTTCCTATATCTGGTCAGTACCCAATTCTCTGCTCTATCTGGTCAGTACCTCATTCTCTCCTATATCTGGTCAGTACCTCATTCTCTGTTCTATCTGGTCAGTACCTCATTATCTCCTATATCTGGTCAGAACCTCATTCTCAGCTCTATCTGGTCAGTACCTCATTCTCTCCTCTATCGGGTCAGTGCCTCATTCTCTGCTCTATCTGGTCAGAACCTCATTCTCTTCTCTATCTGATCAGTACCCAATTATTTCCTATATCTGGTCAGTACCCAATTCTCTGCTCTATCTGGTCAGTACCTCATTCTCTGCTCTATCCGGTCAGAACCAAATTCTCTGCTCTATCTGGTCAGTACCTCATTCTATCTCTATATCTGGTCAGTACCTCATTCTCTCCCATATCTGGTCAGTACCTCATTCTTGGCTCTATCTGGTCAGTACCTCATTATCTCCTATATCTGGTCAGAACCTCATTCTCTGCTTGATCTGGTCAGTACTTCATTCTCTGCTCTCTGGTCAGTACCTCATTCTCAGCTCTATCTGGTCAGTACCTCATTCTGTCTCTATCTGGTCAGCACCTCATTCTCTCCTATATCTGGTCAGTACCTCATTCTCTGCTCTATCTGGTCAGTACCTCATTCTCTGCTCTATCCGGTCAGTACCAAATTCTCTGCTCTATCTGGTCAGAACCTCATTCTCTGCTCTATCTGGTCAGTACCTCATTCTCTCCCATATCTGGTCAGTACCTCATTCTTGGCTCTATCTGGTCAGTACCTCATTATCTCCTATATCTGGTCAGAACCTCATTCTCTGCTTGATCTGGTCAGTACTTCATTCTCTGCTCTCTGGTCAGTACCTCATTCTCAGCTCTATCTGGTCAGTACCTCATTCTGTCTCTATCTGGTCAGCACCTCATTCTCTCCTATATCTGGTCAGTACCTCATTCTCTGCTCTATCTGGTCAGTACCTCATTCTCTGCTCTATCCGGTCAGTACCAAATTCTCTGCTCTATCTGGTCAGAACCTCATTCTCTGCTCTATCTGGTCAGTACCTCATTCTCTCCTATATCTGGTCAGTACCTCATTCTCGGCTCTATCTGGTCAGTACCTCATTATCTCCTATATCTGGTCAGAACCTAATTCTCTGCTCTATCTGGTCAGTACCTCATTCTCTCCTATATCTGGTCAGTACCTCATTCTCTGCTCTATCTGGTCAGAACCTCATTCTCTTCTCTATCTGATCAGTACCCAATTATTTCCTATATCTGGTCAGTTCCCAATTCTCTGCTCTATCTGGTCAGTACCTCATTCTCTCCTATATCTGGTCAGAACCTAATTCTCTGCTCTATCTGGTCAGTACCTCATTCTATCTCCTATATCTGGTCAGTACCTCATTCTCTGCTCTATCTGGTCAGTACCTCATTCTTGGCTCTATCTGGTCAGTACTTCATTATCTCCTATATCTGGTCAGAACCTCATTCTCTGCTTGATCTGGTCAGTACTTCATTCTCTGCTCTCTGGTCAGTACCTCATTCTCAGCTCTATCTGGTCAGTACCTCATTCTGTCTCTATCTGGTCAGCACCTCATTCTCTCCTATATCTGGTCAGTACCTCATTCTCTGCTCTATCTGGTCAGTACCTCATTCTCTGCTCTATCCGGTCAGTACCAAATTCTCTCCTCTATCTGGTCAGAACCTCATTCTCTGCTCTATCTGGTCAGTACCTCATTCTCTCATATCTGGTCAGTACCTCATTCTCGGCTCTATCTGGTCAGTACCTCATTATCTCCTATATCTGGTCAGAACCTAATTCTCTGCTCTATCTGGTCAGTACCTCATTCTCTCCTATATCTGGTCAGTACCTCATTCTCTGCTCTATCTGGTCAGAACCTCATTCTCTTCTCTATCTGATCAGTACCCAATTATTTCCTATATCTGGTCAGTACCCAATTCTCTGCTCTATCTGGTCAGTACCTCATTCTCTCCTATATCTGGTCAGTACCTCATTCTCTGTTCTATCTGGTCAGTACCTCATTATCTCCTATATCTGGTCAGAACCTCAATCTCAGCTCTATCTGGTCAGTACCTCATTCTCTCCTCTATCGGGTCAGTACCTCATTCGCTTCTCTATCTGGCCAGTACCTCATTCTCTCCTCTATCTGACCAGTACCTCATTCTGTCTCTATCTGGTCAGTACCCAATTATTTCCTATATCTGGTCAGAACCTAATTCTCTGCTCTATCTGGTCAGTACCTCATTCTCTCCTATATCTGGTCAGTACCTCATTCTCTGCTCTATCTGGTCAGAACCTCATTCTCTTCTCTATCTGATCAGTACCCAATTATTTCCTATATCTGGTCAGTACCCAATTCTCTGCTCTATCTGGTCAGTACCTCATTATCTCCTATATCTGGTCAGTACCTCATTCTCTGCTCTATCTGGTCAGTACCTCATTCTCTGCTCTATCTGGTCAGAACCTCATTCTCTTCTCTATCTGATCAGTACCCAATTATTTCCTATATCTGGTCAGTACCCAATTCTCTGCTCTATCTGGTCAGTACCTCATTCTCTCCTATATCTGGTCAGTACCTCATTCTCTGTTCTATCTGGTCAGTACCTCATTCTCTCCTCTATCTGGTCAGTACCTCATTCTCAGCTCTATCTGGTCAGTACCTCATTCTCTGCTCTATCTGGTCAGAACCTCATTCTCTTCTCTATCTGATCAGTACCCAATTATTTCCTATATCTGGTCAGTACCCAATTCTCTGCTCTATCTGGTCAGTACCTCATTCTCTGCTGTATCTGGTCAGAACCTAATTCTCTGCTCTATCTGGTCAGTACCTCATTCTCTGCTCTATCTGGTCAGAACCTCATTCTCTTCTCTATCTGATCAGTACCCAATTATTTCCTATATCTGGTCAGTACCCAATTCTCTGCTCTATCTGGTCAGTACCTCATTCTCTGCTCTATCCGGTCAGAACCAAATTCTCTGCTCTATCTGGTCAGTACCTCATTCTATCTCCTATATCTGGTCAGTACCTCATTCTCTCCCATATCTGGTCAGTACCTCATTCTTGGCTCTATCTGGTCAGTACCTCATTATCTCCTATATCTGGTCAGAACCTCATTCTCTGCTTGATCTGGTCAGTACTTCATTCTCTGCTCTCTGGTCAGTACCTCATTCTCAGCTCTATCTGGTCAGTACCTCATTCTGTCTCTATCTGGTCAGCACCTCATTCTCTCCTATATCTGGTCAGTACCTCATTCTCTGCTCTATCTGGTCAGTACCTCATTCTCTGCTCTATCCGGTCAGTACCAAATTCTCTGCTCTATCTGGTCAGAACCTCATTCTCTGCTCTATCTGGTCAGTACCTCATTCTCTCCCATATCTGGTCAGTACCTCATTCTTGGCTCTATCTGGTCAGTACCTCATTATCTCCTATATCTGGTCAGAACCTCATTCTCTGCTTGATCTGGTCAGTACTTCATTCTCTGCTCTCTGGTCAGTACCTCATTCTCAGCTCTATCTGGTCAGTACCTCATTCTGTCTCTATCTGGTCAGCACCTCATTCTCTCCTATATCTGGTCAGTACCTCATTCTCTGCTCTATCTGGTCAGTACCTCATTCTCTGCTCTATCCGGTCAGTACCAAATTCTCTGCTCTATCTGGTCAGAACCTCATTCTCTGCTCTATCTGGTCAGTACCTCATTCTCTCCTATATCTGGTCAGTACCTCATTCTCGGCTCTATCTGGTCAGTACCTCATTATCTCCTATATCTGGTCAGAACCTAATTCTCTGCTCTATCTGGTCAGTACCTCATTCTCTCCTATATCTGGTCAGTACCTCATTCTCTGCTCTATCTGGTCAGAACCTCATTCTCTTCTCTATCTGATCAGTACCCAATTATTTCCTATATCTGGTCAGTACCTCATTCTCTCCTATATCTGGTCAGTACCTCATTCTCGGCTCTATCTGGTCAGTACCTCATTATCTCCTATATCTGGTCAGAACCTAATTCTCTGCTCTATCTGGTCAGTACCTCATTCTCTCCTATATCTGGTCAGTACCTCATTCTCTGCTCTATCTGGTCAGAACCTCATTCTCTTCTCTATCTGATCAGTACCCAATTATTTCCTATATCTGGTCAGTACCCAATTCTCTGCTCTATCTGGTCAGTACCTCATTCTCTCCTATATCTGGTCAGTACCTCATTCTCTGTTCTATCTGGTCAGTACCTCATTATCTCCTATATCTGGTCAGAACCTCATTCTCAGCTCTATCTGGTCAGTACCTCATTCTCTCCTCTATCGGGTCAGTACCTCATTCACTTCTCTATCTGGCCAGTACCTCATTCTCTCCTCTATCTGACCAGTACCTCATTCTGTCTCTATCTGGTCAGGACCCAATTATTTCCTATATCTGGTCAGTACCTCATTCTCAGCTCTATCTGGTCAGTACCTCATTCTCTTCTCTATCTGGCCAGTACCTCATTCTCTCCTCTATCTGACCAGTACCTCATTCTGTCTCAATCTGGTCAGTACCCAATTATTTCCTATATATGGTCAGTACCCAATTCTCTGCTCTATCTGGTCAGTACCTCATTCTCTGTTCTATCTGGTCAGTACCTCATTATCTCCTATATCTGGTCAGTACCTCATTCTCTGCTCTATCTGGTCAGTACCTCATTCTCTGCTCTATCTGGTCAGAACCTCATTCTCTCCTCTATCTGGTCAGTACCTCATTCTCTCCTCTATCTGGTCAGTACCTCATTCTCTGCTCTATCTGGTCAGAACCTCATTCTCTTCTCTATCTGATCAGTACCCAATTATTTCCTATATCTGGTCAGTACCCAATTCTCTGCTCTATCTGGTCAGAACCTCATTCTCTGCTCTATCTGGTCAGAACCAAATTCTCTGCTCTATCTGGTCAGTACCTCATTATCTCCTATATCTGGTCAGAACCTCATTCTCTGCTTGATCTGGTCAGTACTTCATTCTCCTCTGGTCAGTACCTCATTCTCAGCTCTATCTGGTCAGTACCTCATTCTGTCTCTATCTGGTCAGCACCTCATTCTCTCCTATATCTGGTCAGTACCTCGTTCTCTGCTCTATCGGTCAGTACCAAATTCTCTACTCTATCTGGTCAGAACCTCATTCTCTGCTCCTATCTGGTCAGTACCTCATTCTCTCCTATATCTGGTCAGTACCTCATTCTCGGCTCTATCTGGTCAGTACCTCATTATCTCCTATATCTGGTCAGAACCTAATTCTCTGCTCTATCTGGTCAGTACCTCATTCTCTCCTATATCTGGTCAGTACCTCATTCTCTGCTCTATCTGGTCAGAACCTCATTCTCTTCTCTATCTGATCAGTACCCAATTATTTCCTATATCTGGTCAGTACCCAATTCTCTGCTCTATCTGGTCAGTACCTCATTCTCTCCTATATCTGGTCAGTACCTCATTCTCTGTTCTATCTGGTCAGTACCTCATTATCTCCTATATCTGGTCAGAACCTCATTCTCAGCTCTATCTGGTCAGTACCTCATTCTCTCCTCTATGGGGTCAGTACCTCATTCTCTGATCTATCTGGTCAGAACCTCATTCTCTTCTCTATCTGATCAGTACCCAATTATTTCCTATATCTGGTCAGTACCCAATTCTCTGCTCTATCTGGTCAGAACCTCATTCTCTGCTCTATCCGGTCAGAACCAAATTCTCTGCTCTATCTGGTCAGTACCTCATTATCTCCTATATCTGGTCAGAACCTCATTCTCTGCTTGATCTGGTCAGTACTTCATTCTCTGCTCTCTGGTCAGTACCTCATTCTCAGCTCTATCTGGTCAGTACCTCATTCTGTCTCTATCTGGTCAGCACCTCATTCTCTCCTATATCTGGTCAGTACCTCATTCTCTGCTCTATCTGGTCAGTACCTCATTCTCTGCTCTATCCGGTCAGTACCAAATTCTCTGCTCTATCTGGTCAGAACCTCATTCTCTGCTCTATCTGGTCAGTACCTCATTCTCTCCTATATCTGGTCAGTACCTCATTCTCGGCTCTATCTGGTCAGTACCTCATTATCTCCTATATCTGGTCAGAACCTAATTCTCTGCTCTATCTGGTCAGTACCTCATTCTCTCCTATATCTGGTCAGTACCTCATTCTCTGCTCTATCTGGTCAGAACCTCATTCTCTTCTCTATCTGATCAGTACCCAATTATTTCCTATATCTGGTCAGTACCCAATTCTCTGCTCTATCTGGTCAGTACCTCATTCTCTCCTATATCTGGTCAGAACCTAATTCTCTGCTCTATCTGGTCAGTACCTCATTCTATCTCCTATATCTGGTCAGTACCTCATTCTCTGCTCTATCTGGTCAGTACCTCATTCTTGGCTCTATCTGGTCAGTACTTCATTATCTCCTATATCTGGTCAGAACCTCATTCTCTGCTTGATCTGGTCAGTACTTCATTCTCTGCTCTCTGGTCAGTACCTCATTCTCAGCTCTATCTGGTCAGTACCTCATTCTGTCTCTATCTGGTCAGCACCTCATTCTCTCCTATATCTGGTCAGTACCTCATTCTCTGCTCTATCTGGTCAGTACCTCATTCTCTGCTCTATCCGGTCAGTACCAAATTCTCTCCTCTATCTGGTCAGAACCTCATCTCTCTGCTCTATCTGGTCAGTACCTCATTCTCTCATATCTGGTCAGTACCTCATTCTCGGCTCTATCTGGTCAGTACCTCATTATCTCCTATATCTGGTCAGAACCTAATTCTCTGCTCTATCTGGTCAGTACCTCATTCTCTCCTATATCTGGTCAGTACCTCATTCTCTGCTCTATCTGGTCAGAACCTCATTCTCTTCTCTATCTGATCAGTACCCAATTATTTCCTATATCTGGTCAGTACCCAATTCTCTGCTCTATCTGGTCAGTACCTCATTCTCTCCTATATCTGGTCAGTACCTCATTCTCTGTTCTATCTGGTCAGTACCTCATTATCTCCTATATCTGGTCAGAACCTCATTCTCAGCTCTATCTGGTCAGTACCTCATTCTCTCCTCTATCGGGTCAGTACCTCATTCGCTTCTCTATCTGGCCAGTACCTCATTCTCTCCTCTATCTGACCAGTACCTCATTCTGTCTCTATCTGGTCAGTACCCAATTATTTCCTATATCTGGTCAGAACCTAATTCTCTGCTCTATCTGGTCAGTACCTCATTCTCTCCTATATCTGGTCAGTACCTCATTCTCTGCTCTATCTGGTCAGAACCTCATTCTCTTCTCTATCTGATCAGTACCCAATTATTTCCTATATCTGGTCAGTACCCAATTCTCTGCTCTATCTGGTCAGTACCTCATTCTCTCCTATATCTGGTCAGAACCTAATTCTCTGCTCTATCTGGTCAGTACCTCATTCTCTCCTATATCTGGTCAGTACCTCATTCTCTGCTCTATCTGGTCAGAACCTCATTCTCTTCTCTATCTGATCAGTACCCAATTATTTCCTATATCTGGTCAGTACCCAATTCTCTGCTCTATCTGGTCAGTACCTCATTCTCTCCTATATCTGGTCAGTACCTCATTCTCTGTTCTATCTGGTCAGTACCTCATTATCTCCTATATCTGGTCAGAACCTCATTCTCAGCTCTATCTGGTCAGTACCTCATTCTCTCCTCTATCGGGTCAGTACCTCATTCTCTGCTCTATCTGGTCAGAACCTCATTCTCTTCTCTATCTGATCAGTACCCAATTATTTCCTATATCTGGTCAGTACCCAATTCTCTGCTCTATCTGGTCAGTACCTCATTCTCTGCTCTATCCGGTCAGAACCAAATTCTCTGCTCTATCTGGTCAGTACCTCATTCTATCTCCTATATCTGGTCAGTACCTCATTCTCTCCCATATCTGGTCAGTACCTCATTCTTGGCTCTATCTGGTCAGTACCTCATTATCTCCTATATCTGGTCAGAACCTCATTCTCTGCTTGATCTGGTCAGTACTTCATTCTCTGCTCTCTGGTCAGTACCTCATTCTCAGCTCTATCTGGTCAGTACCTCATTCTGTCTCTATCTGGTCAGCACCTCATTCTCTCCTATATCTGGTCAGTACCTCATTCTCTGCTCTATCTGGTCAGTACCTCATTCTCTGCTCTATCCGGTCAGTACCAAATTCTCTGCTCTATCTGGTCAGAACCTCATTCTCTGCTCTATCTGGTCAGTACCTCATTCTCTCCTATATCTGGTCAGTACCTCATTCTCGGCTCTATCTGGTCAGTACCTCATTATCTCCTATATCTGGTCAGAACCTAATTCTCTGCTCTATCTGGTCAGTACCTCATTCTCTCCTATATCTGGTCAGTACCTCATTCTCTGCTCTATCTGGTCAGAACCTCATTCTCTTCTCTATCTGATCAGTACCCAATTATTTCCTATATCTGGTCAGTACCCAATTCTCTGCTCTATCTGGTCAGTACCTCATTCTCTCCTATATCTGGTCAGTACCTCATTCTCTGTTCTATCTGGTCAGTACCTCATTATCTCCTATATCTGGTCAGAACCTCATTCTCAGCTCTATCTGGTCAGTACCTCATTCTCTCCTCTATCGGGTCAGTACCTCATTCGCTTCTCTATCTGGCCAGTACCTCATTCTCTCCTCTATCTGACCAGTACCTCATTCTGTCTCTATCTGGTCAGTACCCAATTATTTCCTATATCTGGTCAGTACCTCATTCTCAGCTCTATCTGGTCAGTACCTCATTCTCTTCTCTATCTGGCCAGTACCTCATTCTCTCCTCTATCTGACCAGTACCTCATTCTGTCTCAATCTGGTCAGTACCCAATTATTTCCTATATATGGTCAGTACCCAATTCTCTGCTCTATCTGGTCAGTACCTCATTCTCTGTTCTATCTGGTCAGTACCTCATTCTCTGTTCTATCTGGTCAGTACCTCATTATCTCCTATATCTGGTCAGTACCTCATTCTCTGCTCTATCTGGTCAGTACCTCATTCTCTTCTCTATCTGATCAGTACCCAATTATTTCCTATATCTGGTCAGTACCCAATTCTCTGCTCTATCTGGTCAGTACCTCATTCTCTGCTGTATCTGGTCAGTATGAGACTGTTTGTGGCACCCTCTCCATCATCAATGTTTACAGTAACTACCCATGATTTGCCATATTCAAATTACAATGGCATGACTGACACTCAATCCAAAAGTTGTTTTCTCACTCACTGGTATCTGAGAGGTTAGTTAGTCTCTCTCTCTCAAACATTACACTCACTCAATAGATATGGGGGTTTATCAAAATTGGGTTTGTTTTCTCATTCTTTGTGGGTCTGTGTAGCCTGATGGAAATATGTGTCTCTAGTATGGTCATATATTTGTCAGGAGGTTAGGAAGTGCAGCTCAGTTTCCACCTCATTTTGTGGGCAATGTGCACATAGTCTCTATTCTCTTGAGAGCCAGGTCTGCCTTCAACGGCCTTTCTCAATAGCAAGGATATTCTCACTGAGTTTGTACATAGTCAAAGCTTTCCTTAAGTTTGGGTCAGTCACAGTGGTCAGGTAATCTGCCACTGTGTACACACTGTTTAGGGCCAAATACCATTCTAGTTTTCTCAGTTTTTTTGTTAATTCTTTCCAATGTGTCATGTAATTCTCTTTTCGTTTTATCATGATTTGGTTGGGTCCCCTTTGTGTTGCTGCACTGGGGCTCTGTGGGTTCAGTTTGTGTTTGGACCAGCTTGCTTAGGGGACTTTTCTCCAGGTTCATCTCTCTGTAGTTGATGGCTTTGTTATGTAAGGTTTGGGAATCACTTCCTTTTAGGTGGTTGTAGAATTTAACGTCTCTTTTCTGGATTTTGATCATTAGCGGGTATCCGGCTCATTCTGCTCTGCATGCATTATTTGGTGTTTTATCTTGTACATAGAGGATATTTTTTGCTGAATTCTGCATGCAGAGTCTCAATGAGCAGAGGGGAGGCCTCCCAACCATAAAGGGCAATGGGTTCTTTAACTTATTCAAGATCTTTCGCCAAATCGTAATTGCTATGTTGAATTTTATGTTCCTTTTGATGGCATAAAATGCCCTTCTTGCCTTGTCTCTCAGATCGTTCACAGCTTTGTTTAAGTTACCTGTGGCACTTATGTTTAGGCCGAGATATGTATTGTTTTTGTGTGTGCACTAGGGCAACAGTGTCTAGATGGAATTTGTATTTGTGGTCCTGGCAACTGGACCTTTTCTGGAACACCATTATTTTTTTGTCTTAATGAGATCTACTGTCCGTCCCCAGGTCTGACATAATCTGTGCAGAAGATCTATGTGCTGCTGTAGGCTCTCCTTAGTTGGGGACAGAACCACCAGATCATCAGCAAACAGTAGACATTTGACTTCAGATTCTAGTCGGGTTCGGTTGGGTGCTGCCCTCGTCAATATGTTTATATATATGTTGAAGAGGGTGGGGCTCAAGCTGCATCCCTGTCTCACCCCACGGCCCTGCGGAAGAAATGTGTGTTTTTGCCAAACTTAACCACACACTTCTTGTTTGTGTACATGGATTTTGTGATGTGGTATGTTTCTCCCCCAACACCACTTTCCATCAATTTGTATAGGAAACCCTCATGCCAAATTGAATCAATAGCTTTTTTGAAATCAACAAAACATGAGAAGACTTTGCCTTTGTTTTGTTTTGTTTGTTTGTCAATTTGTGTGGGCAGGGTGAATATGTGGTCTGTCATTGGTAAAAAGCCAATTTGCCATTTGCTCAGTACATTGTTTTCACTGAGGAAATGTATGAGTCTGCTGTTAATGATAATTCAGAGAATTTTCCAAAGGTTTTTGTTGACGCATATCCCACGGTAGTTATTGGGTTCAAATTTGTCTCCACTTTTGTGGATTGGGGTGATCAGTTCTTGGTTCCAAATATTGGGGAAGATGCCAGAGCTGAGGATGATATATAAGTATAGCCAATTGGAATTTTTGGTCTCTCTCACTTTCTCTTGCTCTCTCTCGCTCTCAGGTTTGTAACCAGTCTGGTGTACTATGGGGTGAGTCTAAACGTGGGTAACTTTGGTCTGGACATCTATCTGACCCAGCTGATCTTTGGCATTGCTGAGCTCCCTGCCCGACTGGGCTCCCTGCCCCTCATAGAACACTTTGGACGGAGGATGTGTCAGGCCATCGCCCTGTTCTTCGGAGGCACAGCCTGTCTTGTTCTTCTAGCTGTTCCAGATGGTAAAATCAGTATTTTATGAAAGTAGATTTTTATGCTGTTATTTTAATACTTTTCACATTATTAAGGTTGTTTTAACACTTGAAGATGGAATCCACATTTGTTGAAACAGCGCCACTCTTTTGCCCCAGCACTTTTGTTGATAAACAACATAGAGGAACGTCCGGCAGCGGTACATATTCTGATAAACGGAGTAGAGGAGCATCCACAGCGGTACATATTCTGATTAACAGAGTAAAATAGTGTCCACAGCGGTACATATTCTGATTAACAGAGTAAAATAGTGTCCACAGCGGTACATATTCTGATTAACAGAGTAGAAGAGTGTCCACAGCGGTACATATTCTGATTAACGGAGTAGAGGAGCATCCACAGCGGTACATATTCTGATTAACAGAGTAGAGGAGCATCCACAGCGGTACATATTCTGATTAACAGAGTAGAGTAGTATCCACAGCGGTACATATTCAGATTACCAGAGTAGAGGAGCATCCACAGCGGTACATATTCTGATTAACAGAGTAGAAGTGTCCACAGTGGTACATATTCTGATTAACAGAGTAGTAGAGTGTCCACAGCGGTACATATTCTGATTAACAGAGTAGAGTAGTATCCACAGCGGTACATATTCTGATTAACAGAGTAGAGGAGCATCCACAGCGGTACATATTCTGATTAACAGAGTAGAAGAGTGTCCACAGTGGTACATATTCTGATTAACAGAGTAGAAGAGTGTCCACAGCGGTACATATTCTGATTAACAGAGTAGAAGAGTGTCCACAGTGGTACATATTCTGATTAATGGAGTAGAAGAGTGTCCACAGCGGTACATATTCTGATTAACAGGGTAGAGGAGCATCCACAGCGGTACATATTCTGATTAATGGAGTAGAAGAGTGTCCACAGCGGTACATATTCTGATTAATGGAGTAGAAGAGTGTCCACAGCGGTACATATTCTGATTAATGGAGTAGAAGAGTGTCCACAGCGGTACATATTCTGCTGTTCTATCGTGATGTCTGAGGAAGTAAAACATGTTGTTGTTTACTTATCTTGTTATGGCTGCAATCCTGCTAACGGGATCGATATGACAACTACCAGTGAAAATAGAGGGCGCCAAATTCAAACCACAGAAATCTCATAATTACAATTCCTAAAACATACGTGTCTCATACCATTTTAAAGCTATTCTCGTTGTTAATCCCACCAAAGTGTCCGATTTCAAATATGCTTTTAGGCAAAAGCACTACAAACGATTATGTTAGGTCTCCACCAAACCACAATAAGCACAGCCATTTTCCAGCAAAATATAGTATTCACAAAAAGCAGAAATAAAGATAAAATTAATCACTAACCTTTAATTATCTTCATCAGATGACACTCATAGGACTTCATGTTACACAATACATGCATGTTTTGTTTGATAATGTTCAAATTTATATAAAAAACTCTGAGTTTACGTTGGCGTATTAGATTCACTAGTTCCAAAAATATAAAGTGATTTTGCATAGCCACATCATTTCAACAGAAATACTCATCATAAATGTAGATGATAATACAAGTTATACACATGGAATTATAGATTTACCTCTCCTTAATGCAACCGCTGTGTCAGATTTCAGAAAAAGTTTACGGAAAAAGCAACCCATGCAATAATCTGAGATGGAGCTCAGAACAGTAGCTCACCAGAAAAACAGTAACAAACAGTAACAAATTAGCCGCCATGTATTAAAAACCAGAAAGTACATGATAAATGTTTCCTTACCTTTGATGAACTTCATCAGAATGCAGTCCTAGGAATCCCAGATCCACAATAAATGCTTGATTTGTTCGAAAATGTCCGTTATTTATGTCCAATTAGGTACTTTGGTTAGCGCTTTTGGTAAACAATTCCAAAGTCACAAAGCGCGTCCACTATAACGTGACAAAATATCCAAAAGTTCCATAACAGTAAGTAGAAACATGTCAAACGATTTACTGAATCAATCTTTAGAATGTTGTTTACATATATCTTGAATAACTTTCCAACCGGAGAATTAGAATGACTTCAGATGACCGGTGGAACGCAAGTCCTTCCCCTGTGAACGCGCATGGTGAATGCATGGTCAACTCGTGGCAGTGGTGACTATTTCCTGTCTCATTCGACCCCCCTTCACATTGGAGTCATCAGACAAAGTTCTATTGACTGTTGACATCTAGTGGAAGGCGTAGGAAGTGAAAACTCATCCATATCTCGCTGTAATTTCGCTACACTCGCATTAACATCTGCTAACCATGTGTATGTGACAAATAAATTTGATTTGATTTAATTTCAATGAGAGCTTGGTTGAAAATCTGCCACCCCTAGGAAAAAAAAACAGGAAGTGGAATTTTTCAGGTTTTTGCCTGCTATATGAGTTCTGTTATACTCACAGACATAATTCATAATTCAAACAGTTTTAGAAACTTCAGAGTGTTTTCTATCCAATACTAATAATATGCATATATTAGCAACTGAGACTGAGGAGCTGGCCGTTTATAATGGGCACCTTTTCATCCAAGCTACTCAATACTGCCCCTGCAGCGATAACAAGTTATTTGTTGTAATATCACAAACGACTGTTTCACCAATTAAGGATTCTAGCTTTAAGTGTTATTTTCTAAACACGTTTGACACTCAACACACTATTATTTAAAAAATATATGTGCTAGTTTTAATTCTTAAGCACCTGTAACACTTTTGTAATTAAATCCGTTTAACAAATTCTCTGTCTGATTGTTTCTCCTCCCTCAGACATGCGAGTAGTGATGACGGTCATAGCCGTGTCAGGGAAATTTGCCCTGGCTGCCTCCTTCACCATCATCTATGTTTACACAGCAGAGCTCTATCCCACTGTAGTGAGGTATGTTCATTACAGCTGAGCTCTATCCCACTGTAGTGAGGTATGTTTATTACAGCTGAGCTCTATCCCACTGTAGTGAGGTATGTTTACACAGCTGAGCTCTATCCCACTGTAGTGAGGTATGTTTACACAGCGGAGCTCTATCCCACTGTAGTGAGGTATGTTTACACAGATGAGCTCTATCCCACTATAGTGAGGTATGTTCATTACAGCTGAGCTCTATCCCACTGTAGTGAGGTATGTTTATTACAGCTGAGCTCTATCCCACTGTAGTGAGGTATGTTTACACAGCTGAGCTCTATCCCACTGTAGTGAGGTATGTTCATTACAGCTGAGCTCTATCCCACTGTAGTGAGGTATGTTTACACAGCTGAGCTCTATCCCACTGTAGTGAGGTATGTTCATTACAGCTGAGCTCTATCCCACTATAGTGAGGTATGTTCATTACAGCTGAGCTCTATCCCACTGTAGTGAGGTATGTTTACACAGCTGAGATCTATCCCACTATAGTGAGGTATGTTTACACAGCTGAGCTCTATCCCACTTTAGTGAGGTATGTTAATTACAGCTGAGCTCTATCCCACTGTAGTGAGGTATGTTTACACAGCTGAGCTCTATTCCACTGGAGTGAGGTATGTTTACACAGCTGAGCTCTATCCCACTGTAGTGAGGTATGTTTATTACAGCTGATCTCTATCCCACTATAGTGAGGTATGTTTACACAGCTGAGCTCTATCCTACTGTAGTGAGGTATGTTTACACAGCTGAGCTCTATTCCACTGTAGTGAGGTATGTTTACAGAGCTGAGCTCTATCCTACTGTAGTGAGGTATGTTCATTACAGCTGAGCTCTATCCACTGTAGTGAGGTATGTTTATTGCAGATGAGCTCTATCCCACTGTAGTGAGGTATGTTCATTACAGCTGAGCTCTATCCCACTGTAGTGAGGTATGTTCATTACAGCTGAGCTCTATCCCACTGTAGTGAGGTATGTTTATTACAGATGAGCTCTATTCCACTGTAGTGAGGTATGTTTACACAGCTGAGCTCTATTCCACTGTAGTGAGGTATGTTTACACAGCTGAGCTCTATCCCACTGTAGTGAGGTATGTTTATTACAGCTGAGCTCTATCCCACTGTAGTGAGGTATGTTCATTACAGCTGAGCTCTATCCCACTGTAGTGAGGTATGTTTACACAGCTGAGCTCTATCCCACTGTAGTGAGGTATGTTTACACAGCTGAGCTCTATCCCACTGTAGTGAGGTATGTTTACACAGCTGAGCTCTATCCCACTGTAGTGAGGTATGTTTACACAGCTGAGCTCTATCCCACTGTAGTGAGGTATGTTTACTCAGCTGAGCTCTATCCCACTGTAGTGAGGTATGTTTACACAGCTGACCTCTATCCCACTGTAGTGAGGTATGTTTACACAGCTGAGAACTATTCCACTTTAGTGAGGTATGTTTACACAGCTGAGCTCTATCCCACTGTAGTGAGGTATGTTCATTACAGCTGAGCTCTATCCCACTGTAGTGAGGTATGTTTATTACAGATGAGCTCTATCCCACTGTAGTGAGGTATGTTTACACAGCGGAGCTCTATCCCACTGTAGTGAGGTATGTTTACACAGATGAGCTCTATCCCACTATAGTGAGGTATGTTCATTACAGCTGAGCTCTATCCCACTGTAGTGAGGTATGTTCATTACAGCTGAGCTCTATCCCACTGTAGTGAGGTATGTTTACACAGCTGAGCTCTATCCCACTGTAGTGAGGTATGTTTACACAGCTGAGCTCTATCCCACTGTAGTGAGGTATGTTTACACAGCTGAGCTCTATCCCACTGTAGTGAGGTATGTTTACACAGCTGAGCTCTATCCCACTGTAGTGAGGTATGTTTACTCAGCTGAGCTCTATCCCACTGTTGTGAGGTATGTTTACACAGCTGACCTCTATCCCACTGTAGTGAGGTATGTTTACACAGCTGAGAACTATTCCACTTTAGTGAGGTATGTTTATTACATCTGAGCTCTATCCCACTGTAGTGAGGTATGTTCATTACAGCTGAGCTCTATCCCACTGTAGTGAGGTATGTTCATTACAGCTGAGCTCTATCCCACTGTAGTGAGGTATGTTTATTGCAGATGAGCTCTATCCCACTGTAGTGAGGTATGTTCATTACAGCTGAACTCTATTCCTCTGTAGTGAGGTGAGATGTTCATACTGCTAAAACACATTGGCTGGAACACACACAGATACAGGCCTAAACGTTTCAACATACTTACTTACATGGGTGCGGGCAGCAATCGGTACAGAGAACTTAGTTTTACTTGCATTTTAAAGCAGTTGGAGGCCTCGGAAGGAGTGTTGTATGGCGTTGAAGATTGTTTGGAGGTTTGTTAGCACAGTGTCCAAAGAAGGGCCAGATGAATACAGAATGGTGTCGTCTGCTTAGAAGTGGATGTTTGTTTATTCCATGTGTAACTCTGTGTTGTTGTTTTTGTCACACTGCTTTGCTTTATCTTGGCCATGTCGCAGTTGCAAATGAGAACTTGTTCTCAACTAGCTTACCTGGTTAAATAAAGGGGAAATAAAAAATAAAAACAGAATCACCAGCAGCAAGAGTGACATCATTGATGTATACAGAGAAGAGAGTCTGCCCGAGAATTGAACCCTGTGGCACCCCTATAGAGACTGCCAGAGGTCCGGACAACAGGCCCTCCGATTTGACACACTGAACTCTATCTGAGAAGTAGTTGGTGAACCAGGCGAGGCAATCATTTGAGAATCCAAGGTTATTGAGTCTGTCGTTAAGAATATGGTGATTGACAGAGTCGAAAGCCTTGGCCAGGTCGATGAAGACGGCTGCACAGTGCTGTCTTTTATTGATGGCGGTTTTGATATCGCTTAGGACCTTGAGCGTGGCTTAGGTGCACCCATGTCCAGCTTGGAAACCATATTGCATAGTGGAGAAGGTACGGTGGGATTTGAAAGGGTCGGTGATCTGTTTGTTAACTTGGCTTTCGAAGATTTTAGAAAGGCAGGTGAGGATGGATATAGATCTATCACAGTTTGGGTCTAGAGTGTCTCCCCCTTTGAAGAGGGGGATGACCGCGGCAGCTTTCCAATATTTGGGGATCTCAGACGATACGAAAGAGAGGATGAACAGGCTAGTAATAGTGGTTGCAATAATTTCTGCGGATAAGAGAGGGTCCAGATTGTCCAGCCCAGCTGATTTGTAGGGGTGCAGCTCTTACAGAACATCGGCTGTCTGGATTTGGGTGAAGGAGAAGCGGGGAGGGGGGGGGTGCTGAGATGTTGGCCGGGGTAGGGGTAGCCAGGTGGAAAGCATGGCCAGCCATCGAAAAATGCTTATTGAAATGATTGATTATCGTAGATTTATCGGTGGTGACAGTGTTTCCTATCATCACTGCAGTGGGCAGCTGGGAGGAGGTGCTCTTATTCGCCATGGACTTTACAGTGTCCCAAAACATTTTGGAATTAGTGCTACAGGATGCAAATGTATTTTTGAAAAAGCTAGCCTTAGCTTTCCTAACTGACTGAGTGTATTGGTTCCTGACTTCCCTGAAAAGTTGCATATCGCAGGGTCTATTCGATGCTATTGCAGTCCGCCACAGGATGTTTTTGTACTGGTCAAGGGCAGTCAAGTCTGGGGTGAACCAAGGGCTATATCTGTTCTTAATTCTAAATTTCTTGAATGGGGCATGCTTATTTAAGATGGTGAGGAAAGCAATTTAAAGGAGCACCCAGGCATCCTCTACTGACGGAATGAGGTCAATATCCTTCCAGGATACCCGGGCCAGGTCGATTAGAAAGGCCTGCTCGGAGAAGTGTTTTAGGGAGCGTTTGACAGTGATGAGGGGTGGTCGGTTTACCGCAGACCCATTATGCACGCAGGCAATGATTGCTGAGGTCCTGGTTGAAAACTGCAATGGTGTATTTAGAGGGCAAGTTGGTCAGGGTGATATCTAAGAGGGTTACGTATTTAGGGTTGTACCTGGTAGGTTCCTTGATAATTTGTGCGATTGAGGGCATGTAGCGTAGATTGTAGGACGGCCGGTGTGTTAAATAAGCATGTCCCAGTTTAGGTCACCTAACAGTGCGAACTCTGACGATAGATGGGCGGCAATCAATTCACATATGGTGTCCAGTGAACAGCTGGGGGCTTAAGGGGGTCTATAACAAGCGGCAACGGTGAGAAACTTGTTTCTGGACATTTTTAAAAGTAGAAGCTCGAATTGTTTGAGCACAGACCTGGATAGTATGACAGATCTCAGGATATCTCTGCAGTAGATTGCAACTCCGCCCCCTCTGGCAGTTCTATCTTGTCAGAAAATGTTATAGTTAGGGATGAAAATTTCTGGATTTTTGGTGGCCTTCCTAAGCCAGGATCCAGGCACGGCTAGGACATCCGGGTTGGCGGAGTGTGCTAAAGCAGTGAATAAAACAAACTTAGGGAGAAGGCTTCTAATGTTAACATGCATGAAACCATGGCTTTTACGGTTACAGAAGTCAACAAATGAGAGCACCTGGGGAATGGGAGTGGAGCTAGGGGCTGCAGGGCCTGGGTTAATCTCGACATCACCAGAGGAACAGAGGACTGGTCGTCTAGTGCGTTTGGAACAGAGAGTAAAAGGAGCAGATTTCTGGGCACAGAAGAATAGATTCAAGGCATAATGTACCGACAAGGGTATGGTAGGATGTGAATACAGTGGAGATAAGCCTGGGCACTGAGTGACGATGAGAGAGGTTTTGTCTCTAGAGGCACCAGGTGTGGTCATTGCATTTGTGGGGGGTGGAACAAAAGGGCTAGCTAAGTCATATTGAGCAGAGCTGGAGGCTCTACAGTGAAATAAGACAATAATCACTAACCAAAACAGCAATAGACAAGGCATATTGACATAAGGGAGAGGCATGTGTAGCCGAGTGATCATAGGGTCCAGTGAGTAGCTAGGCGAGCTGGAGACACGATGATTCAGACAGCTAGCGGGCCGGGGAGAGCATCTTGGATTTTTTGACAGGTCTGAACTTCCTGATCTGTGCATTGTCTTGCAGACAGAACGGAGTGGGTCTGAACTTCATGTGTATGGTCTTGCAGACAGAACGGAGTGGGTCTGAACTCCATGGGTATTGTCTTGCAGACAGAACGGAGTGGGTCTGAACTTCCTGATCTGTGTATTGTCTTGCAGACAGAACGGAGTGGGTCTGAACTCCATGTGTGCCCGTGTGGCTGGCATCCTTGCCCCCCTGATTAGACTGCTGGAGGTGTATCACTATTCCATCCCTATGTTGATCTATGGCATCCTGCCCTTCCTGGGTGGAGGCCTCTGCTTCATGCTGCCTGAGACACTCAACACTGAGCTACAAGACCACACTGAACCACAGGAGAAGGACTCAGTGTGAGTATCATTCTGGAGGGATGGGGAGGGGGATGGATGGATGGATGGATGGATGAGAGAGCAAATGGATAGAAGGATGTTATATTTTTGAGACCTCCTTGAAAGCAGTCTGGTTCAGCGTGCTTATATTGTTGTAATTTCAACTGTGTTGATATCAAGATTTAGCATTTCCACTGTAATAAATTATTTCAAATGGTGTATTTCTGCAAGTAGATTGCTTACTTGTTATTTTTTATTCTAGAACTCCTGAGAAGTTGAATCTTGAAAATGGACTCAGTCATGTAGAGGATAAGACAGAAGAAACAATGATCACAAAAATGTAAATGATTATCACTGTTTTATATTATCTTGAGCTTTACATAGAGTACGTGATTGTTTTGATTATTATCAATATCAAGTAGATCTACTAAATGGTCAATCAAAACATTCGATTGTTATTCAGATCTCATACTATATTGTTAGAGAGACATTTTGTAAACATAACTACTTTATTTTGTATTAATCAAATTATAAAATACATTATTTATATCACAAAAATGTTTTTGATATAGTTGAACATTTCTAAATAAAAATAAAAATGATAAAATATGTTTGTATAAATCACTGCTTCGGTTCCAAATATATTTCCTTTATTTTTTTACGTTTGGATTATATGTGTATTGTTATTGTATTGCTAGATATTGCTGCATTGTTGGAGCTACAGTAGACTGTTGGAGCAGACTGTTGGAGCTACAGTAGACTGTTGGAGCTACAGTAGACTGTTGGAGCAGACTGCTGAAGTTACAGTAGACTGTTTGAGCTACAGTAGACTGTTTGAGCTACAGTAGACTGTTTGAGCTACTGTAGACTGTTTGAGCTACTGTAGACTGTTTGAGCTACTGTAGACTGTTTGAGCTACAGTAGACTTTTGGATCAGAATGTTGGAGCTACAGTAGACTGTTGGAGCTACAGTAGACTGTTGGAGCTACAGTAGACTATTGGAGCTGGAGCAGACTGTTGTAGTAAACTGTTGGAGCTACAGTAGACTGAAGGAGCAGACTGTTGGAGCTGCAGTAGACTGTTGGAGCTACAGTAGACTTTTGGAGCTACAGTAGACTTTTGGAGCTATAGTAGACTGTTGGAGCAGACTGTTGAAGCTACAGTAGACTGTTGAAGCAGACTGTTGGAGCTACAGTAGACTGTTGAAGCTACAGTAGACTGTTGAAGCTACAGTAGACTGTTGGAGCAGACTGTTGAAGCTACAGTAGACTGTTGAAGCAGACTGTTGGAGCTACAGTAGACTGTTGAAGCTATAGTAGACTGTTGAAGCTACAGTAGACTGATGGAGCAGACTGTTGGAGCTACAGTAGACTGTTGGAGCAGAATGTTGGAGCCACAGTAGACTTTTGGAGTAGACTGTTGGAGTAGACTGTTGGAGCTACAGTAGACTGTTGAAGCAGACTATTGAAGCTATAGTAGACTGTTGGAGCTACAGTAGACTGTTGGAGCTGACTGTTGGAGCTACAGTAGACTGTTGAAGCAGACTATTGAAGCTATAGTAGACTGTTTGAGCTACAGTTGACTTTTGGAGCAGACTGTTGGAGCTAAATTAGACTTTTGGAGCAGACTGTTGGAGCTGCAGTAGACTGATGGAGCTATAGTAGACTGTTGGATCTACTGTAGACTGTATTTAATTGCACCTGCGATAACATCTGCAACACTGTGTACATGACCAATAAACTTTTGATTTGATCTAGAAAAAAAGGTGAAATCACAGTCATTTTGCTGATATGGAAAACATGAAATGAGAATCCTGTTTGGGATCATCCATTTGTCTCTCAGTAATCATTTATAATATTTGCCTGTAATTGCTTCTATAAAGTTACTACATTACTTTAATGTAATGAAAATGCTATTAAAACACTTTATATATGCACGTGTCTGTGTTGTCATGTGTCTGTGTGGTCACTAAACTCACCATCAAGGAGCTCTATATGACGTTGGTCCAGCTAGATCCCAGCGTCTCATTGGTTCTCTGCAGCCAGCGGTCTTCGTGTTGGTTGTGGCCAAAGCCCTCGTCATAGTTCCCTTTCCTGCTGAACAGCTGCTGCTAGTGGAATACACAGTAGAACTCCCGGGAACAGTGAAGCATAGCTGCTCCTGCTACAACACGCAGACAGACCCACTGCATCTATATCCTTAATGGATACATCTTTTGCTGATTTGCGTAGTTAATTGTTTAATTCCAGCATTCATGTCCAGGATTGTAATAAATGTCTTCATTTCCTGCTCTGTGTTGTCATTGACACACTGTAGCTAGGCTTTCATTGGAGACAGATTTTAATGCAAATTCTAATGTCTGCATAAAACAATATGCACATTTTCATCAAACTGAATTTTTGCAGATAAAAGACTGTGCGTGATGATGTAGTGCATATGAAAATACCTCTTGTTGTTGAATTCCCAGGTACCGAATGAAAAATACAAGTTAAATGGGTCTCCATTGCATTTTTAACTGTACTTATGGATTTGTCACAAAAACTAGAAAATGTGTCCAGTCTGGTTGTAACGGTTTTCATGTGGTGAAGGAGAGTAGGACCAAAATGCAGCGTGTAGATTGCGATCCATGTTTAATGAACGAACGTAAACACGAATAAATACAAACACTACAAAACAAAGAACGTAACTGAACGAAACGAAAACCGAAACAGCCTATACTTGTGAAAACTAACAAAGACAGGAACAAGGACACTAAGGACAATCACCCACGACAAACTCAAAGAATATGGCTGCCTAAATATGGTTCCCAATCAGAGACAACGATAAACACCTGCCTCTGATTGAGAACCACTCCAGACAGCCATAGACTTTGCTAGATCACCCCACTAGCTACAATCCCAATATATACACACCACATACAAAAACCCATGCCACACCCTGGCCTGACCCAATACATGAAGATAAACACAAAATACTTTGACCAGGGCGTGACACTGGTCTGCTGCCTGCACTCTATCCAACAGCTCACACATACAGTGCAGATAGGCAACCTACGTTGAGATTATTAAGGATAAGAGCAATATTATTTGTATTTGTCAAACTGCAGCCAAGCATCGATCATCATGTCACCAGACTAAGACCCTGAATATTTATTGGAAAGGAGCATCAAGCTCATCACCGTGCACTTTCACCACCCTGTGAAGTTCATCATCATTTATTTCATCTAATAATCTAATCTCATAAACTCCACATTGACTTCTGTATTATGGTTATTATGTCAATATTTGCTCATAAATACATTTCCATCCCAATTTCTCACGCAATTAATGTTACAGACGCAAAAAGATGTTGAACAAACAAATTGTCTGTCGGCAATTATAACATTGTACCAGCCTTTTTCATGTTTCCATCAGCCCGGATGTGACTTTTTTCACGAGTCATGTAATTCATCTGAATGAAATAGGTTGACTGAAACAAAGTTTTGTGTCACGTTTCTTTTGTCTTAGTAGCCTCTATATGTCCTGCAGTTCCTACCTTCACCGGTCATATTCTGGGGGTCTGTACTCCCGAAGTTGTTGACTGTTTTTGTACTTGCCAGTTAGGTAGCAGTTCTCAGCTGTTAGCAGCCAATGACTAGCGGTTTCGCTGTGACGATAAAAACGTATGACAACCATATTTATTCAGATTCATTACCAAATTACTTAATGTAACAAATCAAACATTAAACCTCATAAATAATTCATGGGAATTCATGGTAGCCCCGTAAACTATTTTTTTTAGATCAGGCATTTATTTGAAACAGGCGTTAATTTGCTGAAATGTGTCCTGTTGACCAGCTATTAAAAGGGCCAGGCGGCTATTTGAGACTCTTCGTTCAAAGTTTTACGGGAAACATCATTTTAATAAGAGTTTGATTCCCACTTGACAAGTGACTGTGTGAATTTCCATTCATCAAGGATTTGCTGATGGATGGGTTTGATTGGTTAACACTGTTGAGCAGATCTCATTGTCTCTCGCTTTTTCTGAGTGCATACAGCAGAAACTCTTGTTGTGAAATATGCATTTTTCTGATTTTCTCCATGAACTGGTTTCAGGCAGGATAAACACATGTCCTGTTTAGAGATGGTGGGACAGGGAGTACAGTGTATTAAGTTATCGTCATTTTGCAACCCTAGATACAGTTGAAGTCGGAAGTTTACATACACTTGGGTTGGAGTCATTAAAACTCCCTTTTCAACCACTACGCAAATATCTTGTTAACAAACTATAGTTTTGGCAAGTCAGTTAGGACATCTACTTTGTGCACGACAAAAGTAATTTTTCCGAAAATTGTTTACAGACAGATTATTTCACTTATAATTCAATGTATCACAATTCCAGTGGGTCAGAAGATTACATACACTAAGTTGACTTTGCCTTTAAAAAGCTTGGAAAATTCCAGAAAATTATGTCATGGCTTTAGAAGCTTCTGATAGGCTAATTGACATCATTTGAGTCAATTGGAGGTGTACCTGTGGATGTACTTCACAGCCTACCTTCAAACTCAGTGCTTATTTGCTTGACATGATGGGAAAATCAAAAGAAATCAGCCAAGACCTCAGAAGAAAAAATGGTATACCTCCACATGTCTGGTTAATCCTTGGGAGCAATTTCCAAACGCCTGAAGGTACCATGTTCATCTGTACAAACAGCAGTACGCAAGTATAAACACCATGGGACCACGCAGCCGTCATACCGCTCAGGAAGGAGACACATTCTGTGTCCTAGAAATGAACGTACTTTGGTGCGAAAAGGTCAAATTAATCCCAGAACAACAGCAAAGGACCTTGTGAAGATGGAGGAAACAAATGCAAAAGTATCTATATCCACAGTAAAACAGGTCCTATATCGACATAACTTGAAAGGCCGCTCAGCAAGGAAGAAGCCACTGTTCCAAAACCGCCATAAAAAAAAACAGACTACGGTTTGCAACTGCACATGGGGACAAAGATCAGACTCTTTGGAGAAACGTCCTCTGGTCTGATGAAGCAAAAATAGAACTGTTTGGCCATAATGACCATCGTTATGTTTGAAGGAAAAAGGGGGAGGCTTGCAAGCCGAAGAGCACCATCCCAACCGTGAAGCACGGGGATGGCAGCATCATGTTGTGGGGGAGCTTTGCTCCAGGAGGGACTGGTGCACTTCACAAAATAGATGGCATCATGAGGAGAGACAATTAGGTGGATATATTGAAGCAACATCTCAAGACATCAGTCAGGAAGTTAAAGCTTGGTCGCAAATGGGTCTTTCAAATGGACAATGACCGCAAGCACACTTCCAAAGTTGTGGCAAAATGGTTTAAGGACATCAAAGTCAAGGTATTGACTTGGCCATCACAAAGCCCTGACCTCAATCCTATAGAAAATGTGTGGGCAGAACTAAAAAAGTGTGTGAGAGCAAGGAGGCCTAAAAACCTGACTCAGTTACATCAGCTCTGTCAGGTGGAATGGGACAAAATGTTAAATGACTGAAAACAATGAATGTCCTCTTTGAATTTCATCTCATGTTAAATGACTGAAAACAATGAATGTCCTCTATGAATTTCATCTCATGTTTAATGACTGAAAACAATGTATGACCTCTATGAATTTCATCTCATGTTTAATGACTGAAAACAATGAATGTCCTCTTTGAATTTCATCTCATGTTAAATGACTGAAAACAATGAATGTCCTCTATGAATTTCATCTCATGTTAAATGACTGAAAACAATGTATGACCTCTATGAATTTCATCTCATGTTTAATGACTGAAAACAATGAATGTCCTCTGAATTTCATCTCATGTTTAATGACTGAAAACAATGAATGACCCCTGAATTTCATCTCATGTTTAATGACTGAAAACAATGAATGGCCTCTGAATTTCATCTCGTGTTTTTGTTATGTTTGGAAAGAGGAAAGAAAGAATTCTGACTCTTATTGCAGTTGTAGCTTTGGCAAGAACAACTCCTCAGGGAGAGGGGCGAGGTGTGTGTGTGTGTGGGCGGGGGGGAGATCCAGTTTGTTGTTGATAAGCAGGACAGATAATAGGCAGCTGAACAAAATATACAAACAACATTTTATTACAATTCTATCCAAACAAATGTTTCATGAAATCACACACTTTAAAAAATCTTGTCTTCCTGACTGTCATTTTTATTTTTTATTTTTTTTAACCTGAAGTGTCCTTTCTCATTCATTCAAAACAGTTTATAATATATGCCATTTTAGCCAAAGCGACTTGAGTAGATACATTTTTGTATGGGTGGCCCCAGCGGGAATCGAACCCACTGACCTTGCCGTTGCAAGCACCATTTTTAAAAAGGCAGTGACGGTTTGTTGATAGGCAAGATGACCTTGACCTACCCAATACCTGGTTGGACTGGTGGTCACTACCTAACCCCTGGGAGAGGTGCTGGTGTCTGCTGAATCACCACAGTGAATGTCTTGGTGGAGTAGAACTTTTTGCCAAACTGATCTGTCTTCTCCTAGTTCTCCCTAACTGTCTTAGTGTCGACGACCTCACTCCACTCTGGAGCTATCTTCACTTCGAGTATGCTGACCTGATGTTTCTGATTGAGAGGGCTTCTGCTACAAGGGCTACCAGAAGAGCGACACTTCAGGCTGAGCTGACAGGCTGAGCACAGTGAAGGCTGCAGGGAGGACTTTTGTCTGGCTGCAGAACCCTTCTGTCTGTCTGCAGACTCCTGTTGTCTGTCTGCAGACTCCTGTTGTCTGTCTTCTGACTCCTGCTTGGCTGCAGACTGGATGGAGATGAAGGAGGATGGAGGACTGCTCTGGGACTTAATGACAGGTCCCTCATCAGCTGGCAGACCTGGGTTTCTTTGTGTCTTAGTGGTAGGGCTGTCCTTTCCCTGGGCCGTCTTAGCTCTGCTGCTGGAGCCGGTACTAATAGTGCTGATGTTGCTAGTGGAGCCTTGGGTCTGGGCTGCTGTTCCCTTTAGGGACTCCTGGGCTGCTGTCCCCTTTAGGGACTCCTTAAACAGGCCAGACAGAACAGCGATATCAGAGTCTGACTTAATAGTGGACACAGAGTACAAAGCCTTCTTAATGGCCACTTCTATGTCCATCAGTCTGGCTAAAGTCTGCTCCTTCAGGTTCATGATCTCCTCACTTGCTCTCTCCAGATTTCCGAACACAAGAGCCATGGAGGACATTGAGGTCTCAGTATCATCTTTCAGCGTCTCTGTTCTCTTCACTTCTGAGATCTTCTGTTTCACCTTGGTCTGTTGTTGTTGTTTACGTTGTCTCTTGTCTCTTGGGGCAACGACCCAGTCAGGTATATTCTCAAAGATGTTCCTGAGGGCCCTGACGTCCACCTGGCTGGTGTCTTCCTCCACCTCCTCCACCCAGGTCAAGATCTCTTTCAGCTCCTCCTGCTTCCTCAGGTTGTCAAAGATCTCCATGGCCATGGTCACGTTACCCTTCATGATCTTATCCATGTGGACCGACAGCCTCTGGCCACGCTCATCCTCTGTCTCTGCTTCCATCTCCGCTTTCTTCTCCCTCATTACCACTGTGTTTTCCTTCTCTTCTTTCTGGATGTTGTTCTCTGGTTTACTGCATGGTTGAGGCTGAGAAGGGTCACTGGCTTGCTGTCCCACAGCAGTGTGTGTAACTGTGAGAGAGGTGTGTTTCTGGTTCTCTTCACTCTGGGTCATCTTCACTTGTTTAGGTTTCACAGGGGCTTTACTCTTCCCTCCAAAGTTCTGAAGTGCTGCTTGAAACCCTATGAAGTCCTCATTGACCTTCTCTTTGTCCTTTAGGGCCCCCTGGGGTCCCTGTCTCTGCTCTGTAGGAGTCCTTTCCTGTGGTGACTTAGTGTTGCTCTCCTCCACTGGAACCGAGTTAAAACTAGTCTGTCTCTGAGGGATGACCTCAGACCCTTGACCTTCCTGGTTTAATGTCATTTCCTCATTGAGTTGGGTTGCATCACCAGTGTGTTGGGTGGCCTCGGCAGCCCCAGTATCAGCTGTTCCTACTGAGCTCCCAGCTGGCCTCTCAGATACGTACCTACTCTGTTGTGCCTCAGGAACACTATCTGTCTGTTGTAAGCCTCTGCAAAGGGCATCTGCGTAGGACTTTGGTTTGATAGTGAATGCTTGGGGAGGTTGCTCTTCTTTTGATTGACTTTTAGTTGATTTCTTTGATTCCTTTGATTTGGTTGATTCTTTTGATTGAGTTTTGGTTGATTCTTTCTGTTGACATTTAGTTGATTCTTTTGTTTGACTTTTGGTTGACTCTTTTGTTTGACTTTTGGTTGACTCTTTCGGTTGAGTACTGTTAGTACTAGCAATACTAGAAATACTACTAGTAGTTCTTATAGAAATGGTGTGGCTGTCACTGATATGTACCTCTGTCTCTGTTGACTGACTAGCTGTGCTTCCTGTCATCTGACCTGGTTTAGGAGGAACTGCTGGTTTCAGCAGAAGACCTGGTTTAGGAGGAACTGCTGGTTTCAGCAGAAGACCAGGTTTTGGGCCAACAGGTCTTTTCTTTTTCTTTGAGGGAGCTAGAGATTGAGAGCCAGTCTGAGATTCATGTTTCAAAGTGGAGGCTGTAGCTAGTTTATTTGTGGTTTGGTCTGGGCTGGGGGGTTTTGCAGTTGCTACTCTCAGCTCCTTGGTGGCCACCTGTTCTCCTTCACTCATCGCTACTGAAGAGAATGGTTGAGCTTCAGTCAGAAAGCCAGTCTTTAATTCACTGTGTTTTGGAACATTCCTCATATCAGGTTTCTTCTTTTGGCTTTGAAATGTAGATTTCCCTGAGTTCCTGTATGTCATGGCAGCCTTGAAGTCTCCTTGGCTGACGTTAACGCCGCTAGTCTTCTCTAAAGAATGAAGCGCTGCCTGTAGATTACCTCTCAGTACCTCCTCCTTCTCCTCTTCCTCCTCCTCCTCTGTTGTAGCACTCTGTAAATACTTCATGGCAGCTTTTAAGTGTCCTCTCTGGACCACCTCAGTGCCCTCTTGGTCCTCCACACTCAAGGCTTCTGCATTTTGTAGTTCTTCAGAAGACGTAGCAGCACAGGTAGGTTCATGTTCTGAGGTGATAGAGGAGTGGGATGTGGATATCTTTATAACAGAATTACAGCTTGTCTCTTCCTTCTGCACAGAGGTCTGCTGGACATCTACTACAATGTCAATGCTCTTCACAGAGATGGCTTGTCCTTCACTCATCACTACTGAAGGGGCTGGTTGAGCTTCAGTCAGAGTCCCAGTCTTTACTTCACTGTGTTGGGGAGCATACCTCACATTAGTCTTCTTCTTATGGCTTCCTTTCTGAGATTTTGGAGATTTCCTGCAGATCATGGCAGTCTCGAAGTCTCCTTGGCTGACATTAACGCCACTAGTCTTCTCCAGAGATTGGAGCGCTGCCTGTACATTACCTCTCACTACCTCCTCCTCCTCCTCCTCCTGGTGCTGCTCTGTGGATGTCTGGGATGTGGAGGTCTTTATAACAGAATCAGAGCACATGTCTATCTTCTCCACAGAGGTGTGCTGGTCCTGTACTATTGCTTTAGAGGTCTTCTCTGCCTTAGTCTCGTTCTGTTGGGCACAGCTCTGGTTGGCTAAGAAGATGTTCTTAAGGACTATATCCGGATCATTCTGCTCCACCTGATCCTCTGGTTGTTGTTGTTGATTATGTATCTTTGGCTCCGTGGAGACACCTGTTACAACATCAGTCCGAAGTGGGAGTTCCTTCTCCTCTGGCTGGACCTGCAAGGTTTTCAGATACTCCAGATCTCCCTTTTCAATGCAGCTCCTGAATAACTTGACATTCCCCATGACATTGACCTCAGGTTTGTAAGTGGCTAGGGCTGAGTGGTCCTGACTGGTGGCCAAGAGACAGCTGATGGTTGACTTCACATCGCCTCTCCTTACTTCACCAGTCTCAGTTTTAATCTCATCGCCTGCAGCAATGTCTAGGACGTTGGTCTCCGTCCTCTGTTCCTGTGGGGGGTAGTACCTCTCCACCTCTCCTTCAGAATCGTTGTACAGGGAGTAAACGGTGACCTCAGTCTGTCCCTGACTGTCCTCCTGTATAACTACTCCTTTCCTCAGAGAGCTGTCCTGACTGAGGATGTCCTCAATGAGCTGGACAACGTTAGCTGTTCTGAACTCTTTATCTTGGTTTGAAGCCAGACGTACCTGATGGAAAGGTACCATCACCATGGTAACCTCCACGTTCCTCTTCGCGTCCTCTTTCAGGTAAACCACCTGAGGCTTAAGGGTTGCCCGGGGTAATAGCTGGAGTATAAAATTCTTAACCCTGCCCTCAGCCACCTTTTCCTGTTCTATCTCTGGTCTCAGACCGGGGGTCAGCCTGTACCTAGCCTTCTGACCACTTCCTGTCTCGCTAGCCTTGATGATGGATCCGTGGGAGTGGAGGGCGTTGAAGTGATAGAGAGAGTTCAATGTCTCATTGATGCTCTCTGCCACCATCTCCATCTCCTCTATGTTATGGTGGTTAATCAGGTCGAACAGAGTGGACTCAAACAATTGAGCTCTGTTCCTTACGTTAGCCACTAACTCTAACATGTCTTCCTGGACCCTTCTGTCAGGAGCTAGGTCGCCTGGGAGTGAACTAGTGTTCTGGGGCTTTGGTTCCTGCATATGTGAAGGTTTTCCAGTTTTATTTATTGCTTGGTTTACAAGCAGAGAAGTACACGGATACTTTGGAGTTATTGGACTAGTTTCAACATCTGCGTTTGAAACACACTGTGACTTTCTCTCAAATACTTTTTTGACTGTGGAGAACCCTTCATGCTGTGGCTGAACCTCAGTGTCTGCACTATTAATACCGACACCCAGTACTTCTCCCTCAGACTGAGAACTCACATCAAGATTTTTAAAACAAATTTGGCTTTTGATCACTTTCTGATCTGTCTTACTGCTTCTTGTCTCAAACACTTGTTTTCTCTTCTGAACAGCTCCCCTCTCATCCTCTGACACGATAACCTTGTTCAGGGTCACGTCCTCCTGGTTGGCCCTCAGGGTGTCGACTTGCTGGCTCTCAAACAGCCTCCTAGCAAACTGGACGTCCAACCTGACCATCTCCTCCTCCTCACACTCAGTAAGTTCCCCATGAATAGCATCAGTCCTCTCCACCTGGTCTGTGGTTTCTTTAACCCTCTCCTCCTGAAGGTTCTGGTTATACCATGGCAGTTCAAACAAGGCTGATGTTCGCTTCACGTCTCCCCAAACACCAACACCAGCCCCAACTCTATTCCCGGCCCCCTCCGCGATGTGCATTTTAGAAGTGTGGGGATCCACAGTATTGCTCTGTACACAGTTCTCAAATATCAACCGCCTGGACAGGACCTCTCCCTCGTATCCGGTCTCGCCAGATATCGGCTGGGTTTCTAAACACAGCACTTCAGCCAGCTCCTGATCCACCACCCCATCTAGGCTTTCCAGGCTCCTCAGCTCCGGGTGGGTGTGCTTCAGGAGCCTCCGCAGCTCAACTTTCTGTCGCTGTTGGTACAATGCTGACAATGCCTCTTTGGAAGGAAGAGTGGGTGAGGCGATGGATGGCTGGGTGGATGTTCTCACAGTGGGTCCTGCCTCTTGGTGAAGTCTGGATGGACCAGGTTGAAGAAGACCATCTTTCCTCTGTTGGCTAACCTCTGCCATCTTAGATGGAAAGCAAAAGGGGATATTGTTGTCATTGTCTCCATTGAGGGAAGTACCAATTCAAAGAAAACCATGCACAGAGAGGACAGCCATGCTTGAAGGGATTTATACATTACCATTGGTCAGGTTGCAAACAGCTTTCCATAAACCAAGTTGCATTCTACATTTTACTCATTTAGCAGACGCTCTTATCCAGAGTAACATTCAAGGCCACATCGACAGATTTTTTACTTAGGGGATTGGAACCTGCAACCTTTAGATTACTGACCCTTAACCGCTAGGCTACCTGCTGCCCATTCTATTAGCTGAACTCCAAATATTCTATAAGCTCAACTCCAAAAATTATGTTTGCTGAACTCCAAATATTCTATAAGCTCAACTCCAAAAATTATGTTTGCTGAACTCAAAATATTCTATAAGCTCAACTCCAAAAATTATGTTTGCTGAACTCAAAATATTCTATAAGCTCAACTCCAAAAATTATGTTTGTTGAACTCAAAACATTTTGTTAGCTTAACTCCAGAACAATGTGTTTGCTGAACTCCAAAACAATCCGTGCCATAAGTCACAGTCCTCGGAGAAAGGAGACATGTCCACATTCTTCAATGTTTGTATTGTTATGGTTATATTGCCACGTTATCCCCTGAATAACAGCAACAACAAGAACAACATCCACAACAACCCACCGTTAACTGCAAGCCAAACAAACAATCCTTGTAAAACACACCTTGCACTTTGTCATGCCAACTCTGGGAGTTTATGAACACAATAGGACTCCAGTTTCCTCTGCCTACCTTGGATGGTTTCCCTCCTCTCTTGGTTGGAGAGGATGGATCTTGAGCCTGCAGGAAAAGGATCATTATATCAGGTCAGACAACCAAGAGAATTATCTTTGGTTATAGTCACAGCCGTGTATATTCCCCCTCAAGCAGATACCACGACGGCTCTCAACGAACTACACAGGACTTTATGCAAACTGGAAACCACATATCCTGAGGCCGCAATAACTGTAGCTAGGGATTTTAACAAAGCTAATTTGAGGAAAACGCTACTGAAGCTCTATCAATACATTGACTGTAGTCCTTGCTTAGGAAAGACACTAGACCACTGCTACTCACCTTTTGAGATGCTTACAAGGCCCTCCCCCACCCTCCCTTTGGCAAATCAGATCATGACTCCATTTTGCTCCTTCCTTCCTATAGGCAGAAACTCAAACAGGAAGTACCCGTGCTAAGGTCTATTCAACGCTGGTCTGACCAATCGAAATTCATAGTTCAAGATTGTTTTGATTACGTTGACAGATATGTTTTGGGTAGCCTTTGAGAATAACATTGATGTGTTCACAGACACGGTGACTGAGTTCATCAGGAAGTGTGTAGTGGATGTTGTTCCCACGGTGACTGAGTTCATCAGGAAGTGTGTAGTGGATGTTGTTCCACGGTGACTGAGTTCATCAGGAAGTGTGTAGTGGATGTTGTTCCCACGGTGACTGAGTTCATCAGGAAGTGTGTAGTGGATGTTGTTCCCACGGTGACTACTAAAACCTACCTAAACCAGAAACTATGGATAAATGGTAGCATTTGGGCAAAACTGAAAGCACAAACCACTGCATTTGACCATTGAAAGGTGACTGGAAATATGGTTGAATACAAACATTGTAGTTATTCCCTCCAAAAGGCAATCAAACAGGCAAAACGTCAGAACAGAGTCAAAGTGGAGTCTCAATTCAACGACTCAGACATGAGATGTATGTGGCAGGGTCTACAGACAATCACAGATGACAAAGGGAAAACCAGCCACGTCGCGGACACCGACGTCTTGCTTCTGGACAAGCTCAACACCTTCGGCCCCCTTGAGGATAACACTGTGCCAGTGATGCGGCCCTCTCCCAAGGACTGTGGGCTCTCATTCTCCGTGGCCAACGTGAGTAAGACATCTAAGCGTGTTAACCCTCTCAAGGCTGCCGACCCAGATGGTATCCCTATCCGCGTCCTCAGAACATGCGCAGATCACCTGGTTAGAGTGTTTACGGACATATTAAATCTATCTCTATCCCAGTCTGCTGTCCCCACTTGCTTCAAGATGTCTACCATTGTTCCTGTACCCAAGAAAGCAAAAGTAACTGAACTAAATGACTATCGCCCCGTAGCACTCACTTCTGACATCATAAAGTGCTTTGAGAGGCTAGTTAAGGATCATATCACTTCTACCTTACCTGACACCTTAGACCCACTTCAACTTGCATACCGCCCAAATAGATCCACAGATCTGCAGACTGACCTAGCCCATCTGGACAAGAGGAATACCTATGTAAGAATGCTGTTCGTTGACTATAGCTCAGCTACCTTCAACACCATAGTACCCTCCAAGCTCATCATTAAGCTTGGGGCCCTTGGTCTGAACCCCGCCCTGTGCAACTGGGCCCTGGAATTCCTGACGGGCCACCCCCAGGTGGTGAAGGTAGGAAACAACATCTCCACTTCACTGACCCTCAACACTGGGGCCCCACGCTCAGCCCCCTCCTGGCCATGCACGCCTCCAACTCAATCATCAAGTTTGCAGACGACACAAAAGTAGTGGGCCTGATTACCAACAATGATGAGACAGCCTACAGGGAGGAGGTGAGGGCCCTGGCGGAGTGGTGCCATGAAAATAACCTCTGCCTTAACATCAACAAAACAAAGGAGATGATTGTGGACCTCAGGGAACAACAGATCGAGCACCCCCTGATCCACATTGACGGGACAGTAGTGGAGAAGGTGGAAAGCTTCAAGTTCCTCTGCGTACACATCACTGACAATCTGAAATGGTTCACCCACACAGACAGTGTGGTGAAGAAGGCGCAACAGTGCCTCTTCAACCTCAGGAGGCTGAAGAAATTTGGCTTGGCCCCTAAGACCCTCACAAACTTTTACAGATGTACAATTGAGAGCATCCTGTCGGGCTGTATCACCGCCTGGTATGCCAACTGCACTGCCATCAACAGCAGGGCTCTCCAGAGGGTGGTGAGGTCTTACCAACGTATCACCGGGGGCAAACTACCTGCCCTCCAGGACACCTACAGCACCCATTGTCACAGGACGTCCAAAAAGATTTGAAGGGCATCAACAACCCGAGACACGGCCTGTTCCCCCGGCAACATCCAGAAGTCGAGGTCAGTACAGGTGCATCAAAGCTGGGACAGAGAGACTGAAAAACAGCTTCTATCTCAAGGACATCAGACTGTTAATTAGCCATCACTAGCCGGCTCCCACCCAGTTATTCAACCCTGTACCTTAGAGTCTGCTGCTCTATATACATAGACATGGAATCACTGGCCACTTTAATAATGTTTACATACTGTTTTACTCATTTCATACTCATTTCATATGTATATACTGTATTCTATTCTACTGTATTTTAGTCTACGCCAACCTGACATTCCTCTTCCTAATATACTTATATATTTCTTAATTCCATTATTTTACTTTTAGATCTGTATGTATTGTTAGATACTACTGCACTGTTGGAGCTAGGAACACAAGCATTTAGTTAGATATTACTGCACTGTTGGAGCTAGGAACACAAGTATTTAGTTAGATATTACTGCACTGTTGGAGCTAGGAACACAAGCCTTTTGCTACACCAGCAATAACATCTGCTAAATATGTGTATGTGACCAATAATGTTTAATTTGATTTAGACCATCATAATAACATCTAAATAGAACATCAGACCATCATAATAACATCTAAACAGAGGATCAGACCATCATAATAACATCTAAATAGAACATCAGACCATCATAATAACATCTAAACAGAACATCAGACCATCATAATAACATCTAAATAGAACATCAGACCATCATTATAACATCTAAATAGAACATCAGACCATCATAATAACATCTAAACAGAACATCAGACCATCATAATAACATCTAAACAGAACATCAGACCATCATAATAACATCTAAATAGAACATCAGACCTTCATAATAACATCTAAATAGAACATCAGACCATCATTATAACATCTAAACAGAACATCAGACCATCATTATAACATCTAAACAGAACATCAGACCATCATTATAACATCTAAACAGAACATCAGACCATCATTATAACATCTAAACAGAACATCAGACCATCATTATAACATCTAAACAGAACATCAGACCATCATTATAACATCTAAACAGAACATCAGACCATCATTATAACATCTAAACAGAGGATCAGACCATCATTATAACATCTAAACAGAACATCAGACCATCATAATAACATCTAAACAGAACATCAGACCATCATTATAACATCTAAACAGAACATCAGACCATCATAATAACATCTAAACAGAACATCAGACCATCATTATAACATCTAAACAGAACATCAGACCATCATTATAACATCTAAACAGAACATCAGACCATCATTATAACATCTAAACAGAGGATCAGACCATCATTATAACATCTAAACAGAACATCAGACCATCATAATAACATCTAAACAGAACATCAGACCATCATTATAACATCTAAACAGAACATCAGACCATCATTATAACATCTAAACAGAACATCAGACCATCATTATAACATCTAAATAGAACATCAGACCATCATTATAACATCTAAACAGAACATCAGACCATCATTATAACATCTAAACAGAACATCAGACCATCATTATAACATCTAAATAGAACATCAGACCATCATAATAACATCTAAACAGAACATCAGACCATCATTATAACATCTAAACAGAACATCAGACCATCATTATAACATCTAAACAGAACATCAGACCATCATTATAACATCTAAATAGAACATCAGACCATCATAATAACATCTAAACAGAACATCAGACCATCATAATAACATCTAAATAGAACATCAGACCATCATTATAACATCTAAATAGAACATCAGACCATCATTATAACATCTAAATAGAACATCAGACCATCATTATAACATCTAAATAGAACATCAGACCATCATAATAACATCTAAACAGAACATCAGACCATCATAATAACATCTAAATAGAACATCAGACCATCATTATAACATCTAAATAGAACATCAGACCATCATTATAACATCTAAACAGAACATCAGACCATCATTATAACATCTAAACAGAGTATACAGGATTTTTAGAAACATTTTGTTGCAGAGGAAATACATGCAATTTTCAGTGCGGCACCCTCTGTACCTAGTTGAAGACCGAATACGTTCTGGGGGAAATGTCCCCGTCTTAGCCAATCATAATAACTTCTAAATAGAGATTAGCACCTGTTCTGAAACTATAGTGAACAATTACAGGCCCTCATTCCATATGTCAACTATTTGAGTTTTATTACTGTATAGTTGAAGTCAGAAGTTTACAGACACCTTAGCAAAATACATTTAAACTCCATTTTTCACAATTCCTGACATTTAATCCTAGTGAAAATTCCCTGTTTTAGGTCAGTTAGGATCACCACATTTTAAGAATGTGAAATATCAGAATAAAAGTAGAGAGAGTGATTTATATCCGCTTTTAGATCTTTCATCACATTCCCAGTGGGTCAGAAGTTTACATACACTCAATTAGTATTTGGTAGCATTGCCTTAAAATAGTTTAACTTTTTTAACGTTTCGGGTAGCCTTCTACCTGCTTCCCACAATTTTGGCCCATTCCTCCTGACAGGGCTGGTGTAACTATGTCAAATGGTGTAACTGAGTCAGGTTTGTAAGCCTCCTTGCACGCACACGCTTTGTCAGTTATCCCTACAAATGTTCTATGGGATTAAGGACAGGGCTTTGTGACGGCAACTCCAATATCTTGACGTTGTTGTCCTTAAGCAAATTTGCCACAACTTTGGAAGTTTGCTTGGGGTCATTGTCCATTAACTTCCTGACTGATGTCTTGAGATGTTGCTTCAATATTTCCACATCATTTTCCTACCTCATGATGCCATCTATTTTGTGAAGTGCACCAGTCCCTCTTGCAGCAAAACACCCCACAACATGATGCTGCTAACCCCGTGCTTTACGGTTGGGATGGTGTTCTTCGGCTTGCAAGCCTCCCCCTTTTTCCTCCAAACATAACGATGATCATTATGGCCAAACAGTTCTATTTTTGTTTCATCAGACCAGAGGACATTTCTCCAAAAAGTACGATCTTTGTCCCCATGTGCAGTTGCAAACTGTAGTCTGGCTTTTTTTTTTGCGCTTTCGGAACAGTGGTTTCTTCCTTGCTGAGCGGCCTTTCAGGTTATCTCGATATAGGACTCGTTTTACCCTGGATATAGATACTTTTGTACCAGTTTCCCCCAGCATCTTCACAAGGTCCTTTTGTTGTTGTTCTGGGATTGATTTGCACTTTTCACACCAAAGTACGTTAATCTCTAGGAGACAGAACGTGTCTCCTTCCTGAGTGAAATAATCTGTTTGTCAACAAATGTTGGAAAAATGACTTGTGCCATGCACAAAGTAGATATTGTAACCGACTTGCCAAAACTAGTTTGTTAACAAGAAATGTATGGAGTGGTTGAAAAATGAGTTTTAATGACTCCAACCTAGGTGCATGTAAACTTCCAACCTCAACTGCATGTATAAATTGGAGGCTAAAAGCTGAGGTGCATTATACAGCACATAAAAACACAGAGAAACAGGAAGTCAGGAAGTAGCAGTCTGTCTTTAGGAGCATTGAGCAGCCATCAAATCCAGTGGGAATGAAACCCACAACAGTATTGTTTGGCGTTTCTAGGGCCATGCTCTTATCCACTAAACCACACAGGACCACATGACAATAGTTGTAATTTCTCTGTCAGTAGTCATTACACCGTAATACACTCACTGAGCTGTTCTGTAACAGCTGTCTGTTCTAAATGTACCACTGGGTGAGTGGGAGGACACTGAACGCCTCTGACACGAATACAGATACAGAAGCAGACCAATGGCCTTGTGATTCACACAGCAGAATCTATAGAAGAATCAGGGCCTTGTGATTCACACAGCAGAATCTATAGAAGAATCAGGGCCTTGTGATTCACAAAGCAGAATATATAGAAGAATCAGAGCCTTGTGATTCCCCGTAGAAGCTACAGAAGAATCAGGGCCTTGTGATTCACCATATAAACTATAGAACAATCAGGGCCTTGTGATTCACTGTAGAACCTAGAGAACAATCAGGGCCTTGTGATTCACTGTAGAACCTATAGAACAATCAGGGCCTTGTGATTCACCGTATAAACTATAGAAGAATCAGGGCCTTGTGATTCACCGTATAAACTATAGAAGAATCAGGGCCTTGTGATTCACTGTAGAACACACCCCTGCCCTCATATACACACCCCTGCCCACATATACACACCCCTGCCCACATATACACACCCCTGCCCACATATACACACCCCTGCCCACATATACACACCCCTGCCCACATATACACACCCCTGCCCACATGCACACACCTCTGCCCACATGTACACACCCCTGCCCACATGTACACACCCCTGCCCACATGTACACACCCCTGCCCACATGTACACACCCCTGCCCACATGTACACACCCCTGCCCACATATACACACACCCCTGCCCACATATACACACCCCTGCCCACATGTACACACCCCTGCCCACATGCACACACCTCTGCCCACATGTACACACCCCTGCCCACATGTACACACCCCTGCCCACATGTACACACCCCTGCCCACATGTACACACCCCTGCCCACATGTACACACCCCTGCCCACATATACACACCCCTGCCCACATGTACACACCCCTGCCCACATGTACACACCCCTGCCCACATGTACACACCCCTGCCCACATATACACACCCCTGCCCACATGCACACACCCTGCCCACATATACACACACCCCTGCCCACATATACACACCCCTGCCCACATATACACACCCCTGCCCACATATACACACCCCTGTCCACATGCACACACCTCTGCCCACATGTACACACCCCTGCCCACATGTACACACCCCTGCCCACATATACACACCCCTGCCCACATGTACACACCCCTGCCCACATATACACACACCCCTGCTGTCAAGACTTCTGCCGAAGTCGTTGCCTCTCCTTGTTCGGGCGGTGCTCGGCGTTCGACGTCACCGGCCTTCTAGCCATCATTGATCCATTTTCCATTGGTTTTGTCTTGTCTTCCCACACACCTGTTGTCAATCCCATTCATTACCTGTTGTGTATTTAACCCTCTGTTTCCCCTCATGTCTTTGTCAGAGATTGTTATTGTCAGTGTAGTGTGATTGTTTGTATAGGTGCGCGTCGGGTCCATGTTTTGTGTTTATGTACATAGAGTGTTGTGGAGCATACTCCGTGGACTTTATTAAAAGACTCCATTTTACACTCCATTTGACTCTCCTGCGCCTGACTTCCCTGCCACCTATTACACCTATGCATGACACCTGCCCACATATACACACACCCCTGCCCACATATACACACCCCTGCCCACATATACACACCCCTGCCCACATGTACACACCCCTGCCCACATGTACACACCCCTGCCCACATATACACACACCCCTGCCCACATATACACACCCCTGCCCACATATACACACACCCCTGCCCACATGTACACACCCCTGCCCACATATACACACCCCTGCCCACATGCACACATCCCTGCCCACATATACACACCCCTGCCCACATGCACACACCCCTGCCCACATATACACACCCCTGCCCACATATACACACCCCTGCCCACATATACACACCCCTGCCCACATATACACATCCCTGCCCACATATACATACCCCTGCCCACATGCACACACCCCTCTGCCCACATATACACACCCCTGCCCACATATACACACCCCTGCCCACATGCACACACCCCTGCCCCATGCCCACCCCTGCCCACATATACACACCCCTTCCCACATATACACACCCCTGCCCACACATGCACACACCCCTGCCCACATATACACACCCCTGCCCACATATACACACCCCTGCCCACATGTACACACCCCTGCCCACATGTACACACCCCTGCCCACATATACACACACCCCTGCCCACATATACACACCCCTGCCCACATGTACACACCCCTGCCCACATGCACACACCTCTGCCCACATGTACACACCCCTGCCCACATGTACACACCCCTGCCCACATGTACACACCCCTGCCCACATGTACACACCCCTGCCCACATATACACACACCCCTGCCCACATATACACACACCCCTGCCCACATATACACACCCCTGCCCACATATACACACCCCTGCCCACATATACACACCCCTGTCCACATGCACACACCTCTGCCCACATGTACACACCCCTGCCCACATGTACACACCCCTGCCCACATGTACACACCCCTGCCCACATATACACACCCCTGCCCACATGTACACACCCCTGCCCACATGTACACACCCCTGCCCACATGCACACACCTCTGCCCACATGTACACACCCCTGCCCACATGTACACACCCCTGCCCACATGTACACACCCCTGCCCACATGCACACACCCCTGCCCACATGTACACACCCCTGCCCACATATACACACCCCTGCCCACATGTACACACCCCTGCCCACATGTACACACCCCTGCCCACATGCACACACCTCTGCCCACATGTACACACCCCTGCCCACATGTACACACCCCTGCCCACATGTACACACCCCTGCCCACATGCACACACCCCTGCCCACATGTACACACCCCTGCCCACATGTACACACCCCTGCCCACATGCACACACCTCTGCCCACATGTACACACCCCTGCCCACATGTACACACCCCTGCCCACATGTACACACCCCTGCCCACATGTACACACCCCTGCCCACATATACACACACCCCTGCCCACATATACACACACCCCTGCCCACATATACACACCCCTGCCCACATATACACACCCCTGCCCACATATACACACCCCTGTCCACATGCACACACCTCTGCCCACATGTACACACCCCTGCCCACATGTACACACCCCTGCCCACATATACACACCCCTGCCCACATGCACACACCCCTGCCCACATGCACACACCCCTGCCCACATGCACACACCCCTGCCCACATATACACAAACAAACAAACCTATACACACATGTACACACCCCTGCCCACATGCACACACCCCTGCCCACATGTACACACCCCTGCCCACATGTACACACCCCTGCCCACATGCACACACCTCTGCCCACATGTACACACCCCTGCCCACATGTACACACACCCCTGCCCACATGTACACACCCCTGCCCACATGTACACACCCCTGCCCACATATACACACACCCCTGCCCACATATACACACACCCCTGCCCACATATACACACCCCTGCCCACATATACACACCCCTGCCCACATATACACACCCCTGTCCACATGCACACACCTCTGCCCACATGTACACACCCCTGCCCACATGTACACACCCCTGCCCACATATACACACCCCTGCCCACATGCACACACCCCTGCCCACATATACACAAACAAACAAACCTATACATGCTCAATTCCATCTTCACCAAAAATGAATCCACATGATTATCCTTCATGTTAAACACGCCACATACTCACAGGGGTAAACTGCTCTCAATCCCTTGTTCCTGACTGTCCTCTGTCCTCTGGGTTTGAAAGTCTCTATCTCGCTATAGGACTGGTATCTGAGAGGTTAGCTTTAAGTGGTTAGTCTCTCTCTCTATCTCGCTATAGGACTGGTATCTGAGAGGTTAGCTTTAAATGGTTAGTCTCTCTCTCTATCTCGCTATAGGACTGGTATCTGAGAGGTTAGCTTTAAATGGTTAGTCTCTCTCTCTGTCTCGCTATAGGACTGGTATCTGAGAGGTTAGCTTTAAATGGTTAGTCTCTCTCTCTGTCTCGCTATAGGACTGGTATCTGAGAGGTTAGCTTTAAATGGTTAGTCTCTCTCTCTGTCTCGCTATAGGACTGGTATCTGAGAGGTTAGCTTTAAATGGCTAGTCTCTCTCTCTGTCTCGCTATAGGACTGGTATCTGAGAGGTTAGCTTTAAATGGTTAGTCTCTCTCTCTGTCTCGCTATAGGACTGGTATCTGAGAGGTTAGCTTTAAATGGTTAGTCTCTCTCTCTGTCTCGCTATAGGACTGGTATCTGAGATGTTAGCTTTAAGTGGTTAGTCTCTCTCCCTCTGTCTCTGTCTGTCTCTCTCTGTCTCCGTTTGTCTCTGTCTGTCTCTGTGTCTCTGTCTGTCTCTGTCTCTCTGTCTCTATGTCTCTCTGTCTCTCTGTCTCTCTGTCTCTATGTCTCTATGTCTCTCTGTCTCTCTGTCTCTCTGTCTCTATGTCTCTATGTCTCTCTGTCTCTCTGTCTCTGTCTCTCTCTCTCTCTCTCTCTGCACCTCTTGCTCTCTCTATATATAAATCTCTCTCTCTCTCTCCACCTCTTGCTCTCTCTATATATAAAACTCTCTCTCTGTCTCCGTTTGTCTCTGTCTGTCTCTATGTCTCTCTGTCACTGTGTATTCCTGCCTGCTCCAGTGACAGCTGAGCATGTCATCCCAACACTTCCACACTGGAATGAAGGATCTGGTGCCAGGGTCTATTTCTGTCTTTCAGGGCGACTGGCCTAGTATTCTCCCCCCTTCTCCCTCCCCTTCCTCCACTGACCGCCAGCACTATTCCCACACACACTGGCCTGAGTCAATCACAGGCTGGCCCTGTCCACCTCAGTGACAGAGCTATCCCCTCTCCTCCTCCTCCCTTCTCCTCCCTGCCCCTCACTTTACCAGTCAGGGTTTTATTTTGGCCTCATGTCCCAGCATAGGACTGCCCAATCTGTGATGTCAGCAGTGTTTACAAGACAGTGAGCCTCAGGTCTGGTTCATAGGAACACTGTGACCCAAGAGTTTCAAATCAAATCACATTTTTATTTGTCACATACACATGGTTAGCCAATGTTAATGTGAGCGTAGCGAAATGCTTGTGCTTCTAGTTCCGACAATGCAATAATAACCAACAAGTAATCTAACCTAACAATTCCACAACTACTACCTTATACACACAAGTGTAAAGGGATAAAGAATATGTACATAAAGTTATATGAATGAGTGATGGTACAGAACAGCATAGGCTAGATGCAGTAGATGGTATCGAGTACAGTATATACAGTGGGGCAAAAAAGTATTTAGTCAGCCACCAATTGTGCAAGTTCTCCCACTTAACAAGATGAGAGAGGCCTGTAATTTTCATCATAGGTACATTTCAACTATGACAGACAAAATGAGGGGGAAAAATCCAGAAAATCACATTGTAGGATTTTTAATGAATCTTTTATTTATTTTTATTTATTTTTATTTCACCTTTATTTAACCAGGTAGGCTAGTTGAGAACAAGTTCTCATTTGCAACTGCGACCTGGCCAAGATAAAGCATAGCAGTGTGAACAGACAACACAGAGTTACACATGGAGTAAACAATTAACAAGTCAATAACACAGTAGAAAAAAAAGAGAGTCTATATACATTGTGTGCAAAAGGCATGAGGAGGTAGCCGAATAATTACAATAAAAGTCTCCAACTTCAGCGATTTTTGCAATTCGTTCCAGTCACAGGCAGCAGAGAACTGGAACGAAAGGTGGCCAAATAAGGTGTTGGCTTTAGGGATGATCAGTATGATACACCTGCTGGAGTGCGTGCTACGGGTGGGTGTTGCCATCGTAACCAGTGAACTGAGATAAGGCGGAGCTTTACCTAGCATGGACTTGTAGATGACCTGGAGCCAGTGGGTCTGGCGACGAATATGTAGCGGGGGCCAGCCGACTAGAACATACAGGTCGCAGTGGTGGGTGGTATAAGGTGCTTTAGTAACAAAACGGATGGCACTGTGATAAACTGCATCCAGTTTGCTGAGTAGAGTATTGGAAGCTATTTTGTAGATGACATCGCCGAAGTCGAGGATCGGTAGGATAGTCAGTTTTACTAGGGTTGGCGGCGTGAATGAAGGAGGCTTTGTTGCGGAATAGAAAGCCGACTCTAGATTTGATTTTAGATTGGAGATGTTTGATATGAGTCTGGAAGGAGGGTTTACAGTCTAGCCAGACACCTAGGTACTTATAGATGTCCACATATTCTAGGTCGGAACCATCCAGGGTGGTGATGCTAGTGGGCATGCGGGTGCAGGCAGCGATCGGTTGAAAAGCATGCATTTGGTTTTACTAGCGTTTAAGAGCAGTTGGAGGCCACGGAAGGAGTGTTGTATGGCATTGAAGCTCGTTTGGAGGTTAGATAGCACAGTGTCCAAGGACGGGCCGGAAGTATACAGAATGGTGTCGTCTGCGTAGAGGTGGATCAGGGAATCGCCCGCAGCAAGAGCAACATCATTGATATATACAGAGAAAAGAGTCGGCCCGAGAATTGAACCCTGTGGCACCCCCATAGAGACTGCCAGAGGACCGGACAGCATGCCCTCCGATTTGACACACTGAACTCTGTCTGCAAAGTAATTGGTGAACCAGGCAAGGCAGTCATCCGAAAAACCGAGGCTACTGAGTCTGCCGATAAGAATATGGTGATTGACAGAGTCGAAAGCCTTGGCAAGGTCGATGAAGACGGCTGCACAGTACTGTCTTTTATCGATGGCGGTTATGATATCATTTAGTACCTTGAGCGTGGCTGAGGTGCACCCGTGACCGGCTCGGAAACCAGATTGCACAGCGGAGAAGTTACGGAGGGATTCGAGATGGTCAGTGACCTGTTTGTTGACTTGGCTTTCGAAGACCTTAGATAGGCAGGGCAGGATGGATATAGGTCTGTAACAGTTTGGGTCCAGGGTGTCTCCCCCTTTGAAGAGGGGGATGACTGCGGCAGCTTTCCAATCCTTGGGGATCTCAGACGATATGAAAGAGAGGTTGAACAGGCTGGTAACTTTTTGGAGTTAGAGCTACAGGATGCAAATTTCTGCCTGAGCTGGCCTTTGCTTTCCTGACTGACTGCGTGTATTGGTTCCTGACTTCCCTGAACAGTTGCATATTGCGGGGACTATTCGATGCTATTGCAGTCTGCCACAGGATGTTTTTGTGCTGGTCGAGGGCAGTCAGGTCTGGAGTGAACTTAGCAAATTATGGTGGAAAATAAGTATTTGGTCACCTACAAACAAGCAAGATTTCTGGCTCTCACAGACCTGTAACTTCTTCTTTAAGAGGCTCCTCTGTCCTCCACTCATTACCTGTATTAATGGCACCTGTTTGAACTTGTTATCAGTATAAAAGAAAACTCAAACCTCTCAGGTCTGTGAGAGCCAGAAATCTTGCTTGTTTGTAGGTGACCAAATACTTATTTTGCACCATAATTTGCAAATAAATTCATTAAAAATCCTACAATGTGATTTTCTGGATTTCTTTTCTCATTTTGTCTGTCATAGTTGAAGTGTACCTATGATGAAAATTACAGGCCTCTCTCATCTTTTTAAGTGGGAGAACTTGCACAATTGGTGGCAGACTAAATACTTTTTTGCCCCACTGTACATATGAGAAGTAATGGACCAATACCTGGACATGCTGCACCTGGACCAACACCTGGATATGCTACACCTGGACATGCTACACCTGGACATGCTACACCTGGACCAACACCTGGACATGCTACACCTGGACATGCTACACCTGGACCAACCCCTGGATGTAGGGTATGTAATGTAGGGTATGTAAACATTATATTAAGTGGCATTGTTTAAAGTGGCTAGTGATACCTTTTTTTACATAAATTTCCATTATTAAAGTGGCTGGAGATTTGAGTCAGTATGTTGGCAGCAACAGTTAGTGATGGCTGTTTAACAGTCTGATGGCCTTGAGATAGAAACTGTTTTTCAGTCTCTCAGTCCCTGCTTTGATGCACCTGTACTGACCTCGCCTTCTGGATGATAGCGGGGTGAACAGGCAGTGGCTGGGGTGGTTGTTGTCCTTGATGATCTTTATGGCCTTCCTGTGACATTGGGTGGTATAGGTGTCCTGGAGGGCAGGTAGTTTGCCCCTGGTGATGCGTTGTGCATACATGTTTTCAGTGCTGCAGTAGTCAACTACTGATCTGGAGAAGATGATCAACTGCCGCCTCATCTCCCAACTTGATTAATGCAATGCCCTCCTTTGTGGTCTCCTCTCAAATACTTGATTAATGCAATGCCCTCCTCTCAAAGACTTGATTAATGCAATGCCCTCCTTGATGGTCTTCTCTCAAAGACTTGATTAATGCAATGCCCTCCTTGATGGTCTTCTCTCAAAGACTTGATTAATGCAATGCCCTCCTTGGTGGTCTCCTCTCAAAGAATTGATTAATGCAATGCTCTCCTTGGTGGTCTCCTCTCAAAGACTTGCCCTCTATCTTTAAGTCTGAATCACTTTTTCAAACTGTCTTTCCCTTAATGTGATCTATATTGTGTTGTCTGTTTTTGGTCTTTTACCTTAGTTTCCAGTTCTTTGCTCTGTCCTCTCATCTTTTATTATTTACTTTAGTTTCCAGTTATATTGTTGTTGTTCTTCTTCTTCTTATCTGATGCAGTAAAGGTTGACTGTGGACTGCGGTGGGGGTATGTATGACCTAAATACGGTATATAATCTTGCACATTGATGATGAAATGTCATCACATAATATGAGTTGATGACTAGGACAGTACTGTTGTTACTCACCATTCGGAGATGCTGTAGGGACCCCGTGTGGCTCATTTGGTAGAGTGTGGCGCTTGCAGCTCCATTCCCACGGGGAACCAGTACTGGAAAAAGTACAAACATGTATCCACTCACTACTTACTGTAAGTCGCTTTGAATAAGAGCGTCTGCTAAATGACTAAAATGTTAAATGTAGATATCATGTCCAGATTGATACCACTAATGGTCTTACTCCTCTCTGAGCGCGTCATATTATCCACCTTGGATTACAGACAAGACAGTGTTAGTCTGATGCCGCTGTTAATCACCAGATTGTTAGTATGATGCCAGGGGTCCAGGTGCAGCATGTCCAGTTGTTGGTCCAGGTGCAGCATGTCCAGGTGTTGGTCCAGGTGCAGCACGTCCAGGTGCAGCATGTCCAGTTGTTGGTCCAGGTGCAGCATGTCCAGGTGTTGGTCCAGGTGCAGCACGTCCAGGTGTAGAATGTCCAGGTGTTGGTCCAGGTGCAGCATGTCCAGGTATTGGTCCAGGTGCAGCATATCCATGTGTTGGTCCAGGTGCAGCATATCCAGGTGTTGGTCCAGGTGTTGGTCCAGGTGTAGCATGTCCAGGTGTAGCATGTCCAGGTGTAGCAGGTCCAGGTGTAGCATGTCCAGATGTTGGTCCAGGTGCAGGTCCAGGTGCAGCATATCCAGGTGTTGGTTCAGGTGTAGCATGTCCAGGTGTAGCATGTCCAGGTGTTGGTCCAGGTGTAGCATGTCCAGGTGTAGCATGTCCAGGTGTTGGTCCAGGTGTAGCATGTCCAGGTGTAGCATGTCCAGGTGTAGCATATCCAGGTGTTGGTCCAGGTGCAGCATGTCCAGGTATTGGTCCAGGTGTAGCATGTCCATGTGTAGCATGTCCAGGTGTTGGTCCAGGTGTAGCATGTTCAGGTGTAGCATGTCCAGGTGTAGCATGTCCAGGTGTAGCATGTTCAGGGGTAGCATGTTCAGGGGTAGCATGTTCAGGTGTAGCATGTCCAGGTGTTGGTCCAGGTGTAGCATGTTCAGGTGTAGCATGTCCAGGTGTAGCATGTCCAGGTGTAGCATGTCCAGGTGCAGCATGTCTGGGTGTTGGTCCAGGTGTAGAATGTCCAGGTGTTGTGTCAGGTGTAGAATGTCCAGGTGTTGGTCCAGTTGTAGAATGTGCAGGTGTTGGTTCAGCTGTAGAATGTCCAGGTGTTGGTCCAGGTGTAGAATGTTCAGGTGTTGGTCCAGGTGTAGCATGTCCAGGTGTTGGTCCAGGTGTAGCATGTCCAGGTGTTGGTCCAGTTGTAGAATGTCCAGGTGTTGGTCCAGGTGTAGAATGTTCAGGTGTAGCATGTCCAGGTGTTGGTCCAGGTGAAGCATGTCCAGGTGTTGGTCCAGTTGCAGAATGTCCAGGTATTGGTCCAGGTGTAGCATTTCCCGGTGTAGCATGTCCAGGTGTAGCCTGTCCAGGTGACTCTCACACACACACACACACACACACACACACACACACACACACACACACTTCACATACACTGATGCTACATTGTTTATTATCTATCCTGAATGTCTTGTGACTTTTACACCTACATACTGAATTACCTCAATTAACTCAACTATCTGCTACTTCCTGTATATAGTCATGTTATTACCTGGTACTCCATGTATATAGCCATGTTTGTACCTGGTACTTCCTGTATATAACCATGTTATTATCTGGTACTCCCTGTATATAGCCATGTTATTATCTGGTACTCCCTGTATATAGCCATGTTATTACCTGGTACTTCCTGTATATAGTCATGTTATTACCTGGTACTCCCTGTATGTAGCCATGTTAGTACCTGGTACTTCCTGAATATAGCCATGTTATTACCTGGTACTCCCTGTATATAGCCATGTTATTACCTGGTACTCCTGCACATTGAGTCTGTACTGCTACTACTACTACTACTACTACTACATACTACTACTACATACTACTACTACTACTATTACTACTATATATTACTACTACTACTACTACTACTACTACTACTACTACTACTACTATTACTAATACAACTGCTACTACATACTACTACTATTACATACTACTACTACTACCACTACTACCACTACTACTATTATTACTACTACTACTACAACTACTATTATTACTACTACTACTACATACTACAACTACTATTATTACTATTATTGATACTACTACTACTACATACTACTACTATTACTACTACTACTACTATTACTAATACTACTATTATTACTACTACTACATACTACTATTACTACTACTACTACTATTGATACTACTATTATTACTAATACTACTACTACTACTACTACTACTATTGATACTACTACTACATACTACTACTACTATTATTATTATTACTACAACCACTACTACTACTATTATTACTACTACTACTACATACTACAACTACTATTATTACTACTATTGATACTACTACTACATACTACTACTATTACTACTATTACTAATACTACTATTATTACTACTACTACATACTACTATTACTACTACTACTACTACTATTGATACTACTATTATTACTACTACTACTACTATTACTACTACTACTACTATTATTATTATTACTACAACCACTACTACTACTATTATTACTACTACAACTACTACTACTACTATTATTACTACTACAACTACTACTACTACATACTACAAGTACTATTATTACTACTACTACTATTACTACTATTATTACTATTACAGCTACTACTACTACTATATACTACTACTATTACTACTACTACAATTGATACTACTACTACTATTATTACTACAACTACGATTATTACTACTACAACTACTATTATTACTACTGCTACTACATACTACTACTACTACATACTACTAATACAACTACTATTATTACTACTACTACTACATACTACAACTACTATTATTACTACTACTACTACTACATACTACTACTACTACTATTATAACTACTATTATTACTACTACTACTACATACTACTAATACAACTACTATTATTACTACTACTACTATTGGTACTACTACTACTACTACTACTACTACTACTACTACTACATACTACTACTACTGCTATTATTACTACTACTACTACTACTACTACTATTATTACTAGTACTACTACTACTATTACTACTGCTACTACTACTACTACTACATACTACTACATGTTTCTTGGGACGTAGAACAAGCATCTCTGTTTTGTCCGAGTTTAAAAGTAGAACGTTTGCAGCCATCCACTTTCTTATGTCTGAAACACAGGCTTCTATTTTGGGGCTTCACCATGTTTCATTGAAATGTACAGCTGTGTGTCATCCGCATAGCAGTGAAGGTTAACATTAAGTTTTTGAATGACATCCCCAAGAGGTAAAATATATAGTGAAAACAATAGTGGTCCTAAAACGGAACCTTGAGGAACACCGAAATTCAATCTCACTGATGTTTTAGGGCTCTATTCAATCTAGATCACTGAAGTTTGTGTGATGGAAATGTTGAGGTCATTTCCAATTGAGGCTACAGCGTGTACATTTCAGTCTGCTGTTCTCTTTATCTCTCAGACGACCATGTGTCTTTTCCATACACCTACTAGTCTTACAAACAGTGAGAAACTGTCCGAACAAAACCACATATTTACATATTGCGCGGGACGTGGAACCCACTTCACCACAGTCTTTCTCCGCCTCATTGTCCGCCTCCGTGGACTCCTAAACACGGCGACCCTCGCCTCCGACCTCGGACTGGGGACCCTAGAAATGGGTCTCGAGTGGACGGGAGATCCTGGCAGCGCCGAACAGGCGGGAGACTCCGGCAGCGCCGGATAGGCGGGAGCACCTGTAGGGAGGAGATAGAGAGACAGCCTGGTGCGTGGGGCTGCCACAGGACCCACCAGGCTGGGGAGACCTTCAGGAGGCTTGGTGTTAGGAGGAGGCACCTGAAGGACCGGGCTATGGGGGAGCACTGGAGCTCTGGTGCACAGCCTTGGCTGTGTGTTATCATATTCCTAACAGATCCTATGTGTCTGTTAGAGACTGGATATTATGGACAACCTACGTTTGGTGTCCCCGTCCTACTGCCATCTACACAGGGATTGTCATTCAACCACACATCAGTAAATTACCATGTTTATTACTCCCACATCACACCACTGAAGTAGAGTTATATCTCAGTCTTCTCCCTCTGAGGCTAAAGTCAATCTATCTACAGTGCACTGTTTCTACAGAGGCTCCAGTAATACACGGGGATATCGGAGTCAGTTCAACCTTGTTATCTGGCAGCACTTGAAGCAGCAGTTTGGTTAGAACAGACATCTGCTGCTGACACTGGTTTCAGGGAACACAAACTGAGGAGGAGCTGCCGGAAAGAATGAGAGAAAGAGAGAAAGAGAGATCTCCACAGTCCTTTTATACTGCCTACATATTCAACATCTACGTCCGGCTGTCATTTCTCTACAATGGAAAACTGGGTGGCTGTTTCCTGTCCCTGAGTTTATCTCTGTGGGATTAGAGACGGAGACGGGAGGGACAGGACACAACCATTCAACTGGAGACAACAGTTCTCTTTTGTGTGCGTGTGTAAGACGGAGACAGGAGAAAGAACATTGGAGGTGTTCCAGTTCCTGTGTTGCCTAGCTGTGACATCACGTGGCTGGAGAAGAGATGAGTCAGGATCATGAAGGAGAAATGATGACTCATGTCTAAGAGAAACAGAACACACAGGAACAGAATACACAGGAACAGAATACACAGGAACAGAACACACAGGAACAGAACACACAGGAACAGAATACACAGGAACAGAATACACAGAACACGCAGGAACAGAACACGCAGGAACAGAATACACAGAACAGAATACACAGGACACACAGGAAAAGAATACACAGGAACAGAACACACAGGAACAGAATACACAGGAACAGAACACACAGGAACAGAATACACAGGAACAGAACACACAGGAACAGAATACACAGGACACACAGGAACAGAACACACAGGAACAGAACACACAGGAACAGAATACACAGAACAGAATACACAGGACACACAGGAACAGAACACACAGGAACAGAATACACAGGAACAGAACACACAGGAACAGAATACACAGGAACAGAATACACAGGAACAGAACACACAGGAACAGAACACACAGGAACAGAATACACAGGAACAGAACACACAGGAACAGAATACACAGGAACAGAACACACAGGAACAGAATACACAGGAACAGAATACACAGGAACAGAATACACAGGAACAGAACACACAGGAACAGAATACACAGGAACAGAACACACAGGAACAGAATACACAGGAACAGAATACACAGGAACAGAACACACAGGAACAGAACACACAGGAACAGAATACACAGAACAGAATACACAGGACACACAGGAAAAGAATACACAGGAACAGAACACACAGGAACAGAACACACAGGAACAGAACACACAGGAACAGAATACACAGGAACAGAATACACAGGAACAGAACACACAGGAACAGAACACACAGGAACAGAATACACAGGAACAGAATACACAGAACACGCAGGAACAGAACACGCAGGAACAGAATACACAGAACAGAATACACAGGAACAGAACACACAGGAACAGAATACACAGGAACAGAATACACAGGAACAGAACACACAGGAACAGAACACACAGGAACAGAATACACAGGAACAGAATACACAGAACACGCAGGAACAGAACACGCAGGAACAGAATACACAGAACAGAATACACAGGAACAGAACACACAGAACAGAATACACAGGACACACAGGAACAGAACACACAGGAACAGAATACACAGGAACAGAACACACAGGAACAGAATACACAGGAACAGAATACACAGGAACAGAACACACAGGAACAGAACACACAGGAACAGAATACACAGGAACAGAACACACAGGAACAGAACACACAGGAACAGAACACACAGGAACAGAATACACAGAACAGAATACACAGGACACACAGGAACAGAATACACAGGAACAGAACACACAGGAACAGAACACACAGGAACAGAACACACAGGAACAGAATACACAGAACAGAATACACAGGACACACAGGAAAAGAACACACAGGAACAGAACACACAGGAACAGAACACACAGGAACAGAACACACAGGAACAGAACACACAGGAACAGAACACACAGGAACAGAACACACAGGAACAGAATACACAGGAACAGAATACACAGAACACGCAGGAACAGAACACGCAGGAACAGAATACACAGAACAGAATACACAGGACACACAGGAAAAGAATACACAGGAACAGAACACACAGGAACAGAACACACAGGAACAGAACACACAGGAACAGAACACACAGGAACAGAATACACAGAACAGAATACACAGGACACACAGGAACAGAACACACAGGAACAGAACACACAGGAACAGAATACACAGGAACAGAACACACAGGAACAGAACACACAGGAACAGAACACACAGGAACAGAACACACAGGAACAGAATACACAGGAACAGAACACACAGGAACAGAACACACAGGAACAGAACACACAGGAACAGAATACACAGGAACAGAACACACAGGAACAGAATACACAGGAACAGAACACACAGGAACAGAATACACAGGACACACAGGAACAGAACACACAGGAACAGAACACACAGGAACAGAATACACAGAACAGAATACACAGGACACACAGGAACAGAATACACAGGAACAGAACACACAGGAACAGAACACACAGGAACAGAACACACAGGAACAGAACACACAGGAACAGAACACACAGGAACAGAATACACAGGAACAGAACACACAGGAACAGAATACACAGGAACAGAACACACAGGAACACACAGGAACAGAACACACAGGAACAGAATACACAGAACAGAATACACAGGAACAGAACACACAGAACAGAATACACAGGACACACAGGAACAGAACACAGGAACAGGAACAGAATACACAGGAACAGAACACACAGGAACAGAATACACAGGAACAGAATACACAGGAACAGAACACACAGGAACAGAACACACAGGAACAGAATACACAGGAACAGAACACACAGGAACAGAACACACAGGAACAGAACACACAGGAACAGAATACACAGAACAGAATACACAGGACAGAATACACAGGACACACAGGAAAAGAACACACAGAACAGAACAGAACAGAACACACAGGAACAGAACACACAGGAACAGAACACACAGGAACAGAACACACAGGAACAGAACACACAGGAACAGAACACACAGGAACAGAATACACAGAACAGAATACACAGGACACACAGGAACAGAACACACAGGAACAGAACACACAGGAACAGAATACACAGGAACAGAACACACAGGAACAGAACACACAGGAACAGAACACACAGGAACAGAACACACAGGAACAGAATACACAGGAACAGAACACACAGGAACAGAATACACAGGAACAGAACACACAGGAACAGAACACACAGGAACAGAATACACAGGAACAGAACACACAGGAACAGAACACACAGGAACAGAATACACAGGAACAGAATACACAGAACACGCAGGAACAGAACACACAGGAACAGAATACACAGGAACAGAACACACAGGAACAGAACACACAGGAACAGAATACACAGGAACAGAATACACAGGAACAGAATACACAGGAACAGAACACACAGGAACAGAATACACAGGAACAGAATACACAGGAACAGAACACACAGGAACAGAACACACAGGAACAGAATACACAGGAACAGAACACACAGGAACAGAACACACAGGAACAGAATACACAGGAACAGAATACACAGAACACACAGGAACAGAACACGCAGGAACAGAATACACAGAACAGAATACACAGAACACGCAGGAACAGAACACGCAGGAACAGAATACACAGAACAGAATACACAGGACACACAGGAACAGAATACACAGGAACAGAACACACAGGAACAGAACACACAGGAACAGAATACACAGGAACAGAATACACAGAACACGCAGGAACAGAACACGCAGGAACAGAATACACAGAACACGCAGGAACAGAACACGCAGGAACAGAATACACAGAACAGAATACACAGGACACACAGGAAAAGAATACACAGGAACAGAACACACAGGAACAGAACACACAGGAACAGAACACACAGAACACACAGGAACAGAATACACAGAACAGAACACACAGGAACAGAACATACAGAACAGAACACACAGGAACAGAACACACAGAACACACAGGAACAGAATACACAGAACAGAACACACAGGAACAGAACACACAGTGTTAGTGTTAACTCAAAATGGGTTCTGAACCCTGTTCCTTTACAGTGTTAATTTATGAATAGTCACCTTCCCCCTCTACATATCTACCTCCATCACTCCAGTATCCCTGTCTCCTTCCCCTATACATATATACCTCCATCACTCCAGTACCCCTGTACATTGTTAATATGGTACTGACCCTGTATATAGTCACCTTCCCCCTATACATATCTACCTCCATCACTCCAGTACCCCTGTACATTGTTAATATGGTACTGACCCTGTATATAGTCACCTTCCCCCTATACATATCTACCTCCATCACTCCAGTATCCCTGTACATTGTTAATATGGTACTGACCCTGTATATAGTCACCTTACCCCTATACATATCTACCTCCATCACTCCAGTATCCCTGTACATTGTTAATATGGTACTGACCCTGTATATAGTCACCTTACCCCTATACATATCTACCTCCATCACTCCAGTATCCCTGTACATTGTTAATATGTACTGACCCTGTCACCTTCCCCTATACATATCTACCTCCATCATCCAGTATCCCTGTCACCTTCCCCTATACATATCTACCTCCATCACTCCAGTACCCCTGTCACCTTACCCCCTATACATATCTACCTCCATCACTCCAGTACCCCTGTCACCTTCCCCCTCTACATATCTACCTCCATCACTCCAGTACCCCTGTCACCTTACCCCTATACATATCTACCTCCATCACTCCAGTACCCCTGTCACCTTACCCCTATACATATCTACCTCCATCACTCCAGTACCCCTGTCACCTTCCCCCTCTACATATCTACCTCCATCACTCCAGTACCCCTGTCACCTTACCCCTATACATATCTACCTCCATCACTCCAGTACCCCTGTCACCTTACCCCTATACATATCTACCTCCATCACTCCAGTACCCCTGTCACCCCTGTCACCTTACCCCTATACATATCTACCTATCACTCCAGTCCATCCTCCATAGTACCTCCCCTCCAGTATCCCACCTGACCCTGTATATAGTCACCTTCCCCTATACATATCTACCTCCATCACATTGTTCCAGTACCCCTGTCACCTTACCCCTATACATATCTACCTCCATCACTCCAGTACCCCTGTCACCTTCCCCCATACATATCTACCTCCATCACTCCAGTATCCCCCTGTCACCTTCACCCCCTCTACATATCTACCTCCATCACTCCAGTACCCCTGTCACCTTCCCCCTATACATATCTACCTCCATCACTCCAGTATCCCTGTACATTGTTAATATGGTACTGACCCTGTATAAACTGTACAGTAGCTTCTTCCTTTCTCGTGTTCTTCTTCTTATATCTTGTGTGTTTGTTCTACCTTGTTATCTGTAGGTCTCCATTGATATTGATTACTGCTTTGTTGGGTTTGGTTCTTCAAGGAAGGCATTTCACTGTACTTATGCAGGTGACATTAAAACTTGTTGTAAACATCTATTTTTATCCCCCCTCAGAGTATTTCTGGTGGAAGTGTTTAATATCTCTTATTGATGTGTTGATATGATTATAAAGTGTTTATGGTTGTTCTGCAAGGGGAATCATTCATTAAAGATGTTTTAGACAAGTGTTGTCATGGTGCTGTTTTCTGTGAAAGCAGATACTGGCTGTTTCCAATGGTTCCTTTCACATCCTAACTAAGTCGTAATGTACGGGCTGCCGCTCTATGTCTGGGGGTTTCCTTTAACAGACTCTCTGTGTGTGTGTGTGTGTGTGTGTGTGTGTGTGTGTGTGTGTGTGTGTGTGTGTGTGTGTGTGTGTGTGTGTGTCTGTGTCCCTACCAAAACATTTCAGTCGATCCTTCTAGATGGCAGAGAGACAAATGTGCAGCTTTAAAGTTAATGCCCTGCAATTCTTACCATTTTGCCATGACTTATGCCATATTCCTATGATATCAGAGTGAGATTATCTAACAAAATCAATGGCGGCCCCTGGAGGTCAGGTCCCCTGGACCCAGATAGTAATTTGTCCGTGATTACTAAAGGGTTTAGATAGCTGGCTAGACTAATTGATATCTGGCTAGACTAATTGATATCTGGCTAGACTAATTGATATCTGGCTAGACTAATTGATATCTGGCTAGACTAATTGATAGCTGGCTAGACTAATTGATAGCTGGCTACACTAATTGATAGCAAATCAAATCAAATTTATTTATATAGCCCTTCGTACATCAGCTGATATCTCAAAGTGCTGTACAGAAATCCAGCCTAAAACCCCAAACAGCAAGCAATGCAGGTGTAGAAGCACGGTGGCTAGGAAAAACTCCCTAGAAAGGCCAAAACCTAGGAAGAAACCTAGAGAGGAACCAGGCTATGTGGGGTGGCCAGTCCTCTTCTGGCTGTGCCGGGTGGAGATTATAACAGAACATGACCAAGATGTTCAAATGTTCATAAATGACCAGCATGGTCGTATAATAATAAGGCAGAACAGTTGAAACTGGAGCAGCAGCACGGCCAGGTGGACTGGGGACAGCAAGGAGTCATCATGTCAGGTAGTCCTGGGGCATGGTCCTAGGGCTCAGGTCATCCGAGAGAGAGAGAGAGAGAGAGAGAGAGAGAGAGAGAGAGAGAGAGAGAGAGAGAGAGAGAAAGAGAGAATTAGAGAACGCACACTTAGATTCACACAGGACACCGAATAGGACAGGAGAGGTACTCCAGATATAACAAACTGACCCTAGCCCCCGACACATTAACTACTGCAGCATAAATACTGGAGGCTGAGACAGGAGGGGTCAGGAGACACTGTGGCCCCATCCGAGGACACCCCAGACAGGGCCAAACAGGAAGGATATAACCCCACCCACTTTGCCAAAGCACAGCCCCCACACCACTAGAGGGATATCTTCAACCACCAACTTACCATCCTGAGACAAGGCTGAGTATAGCCCACAAAGAACTCCGCCATGGCACAACCCAAGGGGGGGCGCCATCCCAGACAGGATGACCACAACAGTGAATCAACCCACTCAGGTGACGCACCCCTTCCAGGGACGGCAAGAGAGAGCCCCAGTAAGCCAGTGACTCAGCCCCTGCAATAGGGTTAGAGGCAGAGAATCCCAGTGGGAAGAGGGGAACCGGCCAGGCAGAGACAGCAAGGGCGGTTGTTGCTCCAGAGCCTTTCCGTTCACCTTCCCACTCCTGGGCCAGACTACACTCAATCATATGACCCACTGAAGAGATAAGTCTTCAGTAAGGACTTAAAGGTTGAGACCGAGTTTGCGTCTCTGACATGGGTAGGCAGACCGTTCCATAAAAATGGAGCTCTATAGGAGAAAGCCCTGCCTCCAGCTGTTTGCTTAGAAATTCTAGGGACAATTAGGAGGCCTGCTTCTTGTGACTGTAGCGTACGTGTAGGTATGTACGGCAGGACCAAATCAGAGAGATAGGTAAGAGCAAGCCCATGTAATGCTTTGTAGGTTAGCAGTAAAACCTTGAAATCAGCCCTTGCTTTGACAGGAAGCCAGTGTAGAGAGGCTAGCACTGGAGTAATATGATCAAATTTTTTGGTTCTAGTCAGAATTCGAGCAGCCGTATTTAGTACTAACTGAAGTTTATTTAGTGCTTTATCCGGGTAGCCGGAAAGTAGAGCATTGCAGTAGTCTAACCTAGAAGTGACAAAAGCATGGATTAATTTTTCTGCATCATTTTTGGACAGAAAGTTTCTGATTTTTGCAATGTTACGTAGATGGAAAAAAGCTGTCCTTGAAATGGTCTTGATATGTTCTTCAAAAGAGAGATCAGGGTCCAGAGTAACGCCGAGGTCCTTCACAGTTTTATTTGAGACGACTGTACAACCATTAAGATTAATTGTCAGATTCAACAGAAGATTGATAGCTGGCTAGACTAAATGATATCTGGCTAGACTAATTGATATCTGGCTAGACTAATTGATAGCTGGCTAGACTAATTGATAGCTGGCTAGACTAATTAATAGCTGGCATGGACTAATTGATAGCTGGCTAGACTAATTGATATATGGCTAGACTAATTGATAGCTGGCTAGACTAATTGATAGCTGGCTAGACTAATTGATAGCTGGCTAGACTAATTGATAGCTGGCTAGACTAATTGATAGCTGGCTAGACTAATTGATAGCTGGCTAGACTAATTGATAGCTGGCTAGACTAATTGATAGCTGGCTAGACTAATTGATAGCTGGCTAGACTAATTGATAGCTGGCTAGACTAATTGATAGCTGGCTAGACTAATTGATAGCTGGCTAGACTAATTGATAGCTGGCTAGACTAATTGATAGCTGGCTAGACTAATTGATAGCTGGCTAGACTAATTGATATCTGGCTAGACTAATTGATAGCTGGCTAGACTAATTAATAGCTGGCATGGACTAATTGATAGCTGGTTGGACTAATTGATAGCTGGCTCGACTAATTGATAGCTGGCTAGACTAATTGATAGCTGGCATGGACTAATTGATAGCTGGCATGGACTAATTGATAGCTGGCTGGACTAATTGATAGCTGACTGGACTAATTGATAGCTGGCTAGACTAATTGATAGCTGGCATGGACTAATTGATAGCTGGCTGGACTAATTAATAGCTTGCTAGACTAATTGATAGCTGGCTAGACTAATTGATAGCTGGCTAGACTAATTGATATCTGGCATGGACTAATTCATAGCTGGCTGGACTAATCGATAGCTGGCTGGACTAATTGATTGCTGGCTAGACTAATTGATATCTGGCTAGACTAATTGATATCTGGCTAGACTAATTGATAGCTGACAAGGCTAATTGATATCTGGCCAGACTAATTGGTGTGGTCTGGTTTGGTTTGGTCCGGTCTGGTCTGATGTAGTAAAGTGTGGTCTGTTGTAGTAAATTGTGGTCTGATGTAGTAAAGTGTGCTCTCTCTCTCTCTGGCCATTGATGACATGTTTCCTCCCCTGATGTTGGGCCATTGATGACATGTTTCCTCCCCTGATGTTGGGCCATTGATGACATGTTTCCTCCAAGTCTTTTTCCTGATGTTGGGGCAATTGATACTAGTCAATAGGCCCTGTCATTTTCGGTATGAGACGTTTTATGATGACCATACATTTATATGGGGCCGTGGCCACGGCCCTTTCTTGTTGCGCAGATGGAAAGCATTGAGGGACATTATTGTGCTCTTGGCCACTTTTAAAGAGAATGTCTCTAATGAATTCAGGCCTGATTCAGTGGCCGTGGCACCAGAGGCTCCCCTCCCCCTGCTCCTCCTCCTCCTCCTCCTCCCACTGTTCCTCACCCCTCCTCCCCTCTCCAACACAGCTCCCTTTCTTGGAAGGCGAAAGAAAACATTTGTGTGCACCGCTGTTCCCTGGATCATTTTCTTGTTTATCTAAAGGAGGGATTCTGTGGGACTGGAGACCTCAAGGAAATAGAGTAGAGACCAGTCAGAGCCTCCGCTCTCAGCTCTCTGCCCGGCCTGTGTACTCTTTATTAGAACAACCAGTCAGAGCCTCAGCTCTCAGCTCTCTGCCCGGCCTGTGTACTCTTTATTAGAACAACCAGTCAGAGCCTCAGCTCTCAGCTCTCTGCCCGGCCTGTGTACTCTTTATTAGAACAACCAGTCAGAGCCTCAGCTCTCAGCTCTCTGCCCGGCCTGTGTACTCTTTATTAGAACAACCAGTCAGAGCCTCAGCTCTCAGCTCTCTGCCCGGCCTGTGTACTCTTTATTAGAACAACCAGTCAGAGCCTCAGCTCTCAGCTCTCTGCCCGGCCTGTGTACTCTTTATTAGAACAACCAGTCAGAGCCTCAGCTCTCAGCTCTCTGCCCGGCCTGTGTACTCTTTTTATTAGAACAACCAGTCAGAGCCTCAGCTCTCAGCTCTCTGCCCGGCCTGTGTACTCTTTATTAGAACAACCAGTCAGAGCCTCAGCTCTCAGCTCTCTGCCCGGCCTGTGTACTCTTTATTAGAACAACCAGTCAGAGCCTCAGCTCTCAGCTCTCTGCCCGGCCTGTGTACTCTTTATTAGAACAACCAGTCAGAGCCTCAGCTCTCAGCTCTCTGCCCGGCCTGTGTACTCTTTATTAGAACAACCAGTCAGAGCCTCAGCTCTCAGCTCTCTGCCCGGCCTGTGTACTCTTTATTAGAACAACCAGTCAGAGCCTCAGCTCTCAGCTCTCTGCCCGGCCTGTGTACTCTTTATTAGAACAACCAGTCAGAGCCTCAGCTCTCAGCTCTCTGCCCGGCCTGTGTACTCTTTATTAGAACAACCAGTCAGAGCCTCAGCTCTCAGCTCTCTGCCCGGCCTGTGTACTCTTTATTAGAACAACCAGTCAGAGCCTCAGCTCTCAGCTCTCTGCCCGGCCTGTGTACTCTTTATTAGAACAACCAGTCAGAGCCTCAGCTCTCAGCTGTATATTATAATAGATATGTTATATACAATACTGTATATTATATATGATGTTATATATAATTCTGTATATTATAATATAAAAAATGTTATATAAAAAGTTAGATATAATGCTGTATATAATGATATATATAATTCTGTATATACTGTATATAATGTTATATATAATGCTATATATAATGCTGTATATAATACTGTATATTATAATGCATATAATACTATATATAATGTTATATATAATACATATATATATAATGTTATATATAATAATGTATATAATACTATATATAATACTATAATATGTATATAATGCTGTATATAATACTGTATATAAACTGTATATAATGCTGTATATATGTTATATATAATTCTGTATATTATAATATACAGTGCCTTGCGAAAGTATTCGGCCCCCTTGAACTTTGCGACCTTTTGCCACATTTCAGGCTTCAAACATAAAGATATAAAACTGTATTTTTTTGTGAAGAATCAACAACAAGTGGGACACAATCATGAAGTGGAACGACATTTATTGGATATTTCAAACTTTTTTAACAAATCAAAAACTGAAAAATTGGGCGTGCAAAATTATTCAGCCCCCTTAAGTTAATACTTTGTAGCGCCACCTTTTGCTGCGATTACAGCTGTAAGTCGCTTGGGGTATGTCTCTATCAGTTTTGCACATCGAGAGACTGAATTTTTGGCTGTATTTGGCTCCATCCATCTTCCCATCAAAGTTTTAAATATCCAATAAATGTCGTTCCACTTCATGATTGTGTCCCACTTGTTGTTGATTCTTCACAAAAAAATACAGTTTTATATCTTTATGTTTGAAGCCTGAAATGTGGCAAAAGGTCGCAAAGTTCAAGGGGGCCGAATACTTTCGCAAGGCACTGTATATAATGTTATATATAATGTTATATATAATATTGTATATTATAATATAAAAATCAAAATCAAATCAAAATCAAATCAAATTTTATTTGTCACATACACATGGTTAGCAGATGTTAATGCGAGTGTAGCGAAATGCTTGTGCTTCTAGTTCCGACAATGCAGTAATAACGAGCAAGTAATCTAACTAACAATTCCAAAAAAAAACTACTGTCTTATACACAGTGTAAGGGGATAAAGAATATGTACATAAGGATATATGAATGAGTGATGGTACAGAGCAGCATAGGCAAGATACAGTAGATGATATCGAGTACAGTATATACATATGAGATAAGTATGTAAACCAAGTGGCATAGTTAAAGTGGCTAGTGATACATGTATTACATAAGGATGCAGTCGATGATATAGAGTACAGTATCAACGTATGCATATGAGATGAACAATGTAGGGTAAGTAACATTATATAAGGTAGCATTGTTTAAAGTGGCTAGTGATATATTTACATAATTTCCCATCAATTCCCATGATTAAAGTGGCTGGAGTAGAGTCAGTGTCATTGACAGTGTGTTGGCAGTAGCCACTCAATGTTAGTGGTGGCTGTTTAACAGTCTGATGGCCTTGAGATAGAAGCTGTTTTTCAGTCTCTCGGTCCCAGCTTTGATGCACCTGTACTGACCTCGCCTTCTGGATGACAGCGGGGTGAACAGGCAGTGGCTCGGGTGGTTGATGTCCTTGATGATCTTTATGGCCTTCCTGTAGCATCGGGTGGTGTAGGTGTCCTGGAGGGCAGGTAGTTTGCCCCCGGTGATGCGTTGTGCAGACCTCACTACCCTCTGGAGAGCCTTACGGTTGAGGGCGGTGCAGTTGCCATACCAGGCGGTGATACAGCCCGCCAGGATGCTCTCGATTGTGCATCTGTAGAAGTTTGTGAGTGCTTTTGGTGACAAGCCGAATTTCTTCAGCCTCCTGAGGTTGAAGAGGCGCTGCTGCGCCTTCCTCACGATGCTGTCTGTGTGAGTGGACCAATTCAGTTTGTCTGTGATGTGTATGCCGAGGAACTTAAAACTTGCTACCCTCTCCACTACTGTTCCATCGATGTGGATGGGGGTGTTCCCTCTGCTGTTTCCTGAAGTCCACAATCATCTCCTTAGTTTTGTTGACGTTGAGTGTGAGGTTATTTTCCTGACACCACACTCCGAGGGCCCTCACCTCCTCCCTGTAGGCCGTCTCGTCGTTGTTGGTAATCAAGCCTACCACTGTTGTGTCGTCCGCAAACTTGATGATTGAGTTGGAGGCGTGCATGGCCACGCAGTCGTGGGTGAACAGGGAGTACAGGAGGGGGCTCAGAACGCACCCTTGTGGGGCCCCAGTGTTGAGGATCAGCGGGGAGGAGATGTTGTTGCCTACCCTCACCACCTGGGGCGGCCCGTCAGGAAGTCCAGTACCCAGTTGCACAGGGCGGGGTCGAGACCCAGGGTCTCGAGCTTGATGACGAGCTTGGAGGGTACTATGGTGTTGAATGCCGAGCTGTAGTCGATGAACAGCATTCTCACATAGGTATTCCTCTTGTCCAGATGGGTTAGGGCAGTGTGCAGTGTGGTTGAGATTGCATCGTCTGTGGACCTATTTGGGCGGTAAGCAAATTGGAGTGGGTCAAGGGTGTCAGGTAGGGTGGAGGTGATATGGTCCTTGACTAGTCTCTCAAAGCACTTCATGATGACGGATGTGAGTGCTACGGGCGGTAGTCGTTTAGCTCAGTTACCTTAGCTTTCTTGGGAACAGGAACAATGGTGGCCCTCTTGAAGCATGTGGGAACAGCAGACTGGTATAGGGATTGGTTGAATATGTCCGTAAACACACCGGCCAGCTGGTCTGCGCATGCTCTGAGGGCGCGGCTGGGGATGCCGTCTGGGCCTGCAGCCTTGCGAGGGTTAACACGTTTAAATGTCTTACTCACTTCGGCTGCAGTGAAGGAGAGACCGCATGATTCCGTTGCAGGCCGTGTCAGTGGCACTGTATTGTCCTCAAAGCGGGCAAAAAGTTATTTAGTCTGCCTGGGAGCAAGACATCCTGGTCCGTGACTGGGCTGGGTTTCTTCCTGTAGTCCGTGATTGATTGTAGACCCTGCCACATACCTCTTGTGTCTGAGCCGTTGAATTGAGATTCTACTTTGTCTCTGTACTGGCGCTTAGCTTGTTTGATAGCCTTGCGGAGGGAATAGCTGCACTGTTTGTATTCAGTCATGTTACCAGACACCTTGCCCTGATTAAAAGCAGTGGTTCGTGCCTTCAGTTTCACACGAATGCTGCCATCAATCCACGGTTTCTGGTTAGGGAATGTTTTAATCGTTGCTATGGGAACGACATCTTCAACGCACGTTCTAATGAACTCGCACACCGTATCAGCGTATTCGTCAATGTTGTTGTCTGACGCAATACGAAACATGTCCCAGTCCACGTGATGGAAGCAGTCTTGGAGTGTGGAGTCAGCTTGGTCGGACCAGCGTTGGACAGACCTCAGCGTGGGAGCTTCTTGTTTTAGTTTCTGTCTGTAGGCAGGGATCAACAAAATGGAGTCGTGGTCAGCTTTTCCGAAAGGGGGGCGGGGCAGGGCCTTATATGCGTCGCGGAAGTTAGAGTAACAATGATCCAGGGTCTTTCCACCCCTGGTTGCGCAAAACTGTTATATGAAATGTTATATATAATACTGTATATTATAATATATATATATAATGTTATATATAATTCTGTATATACTGTATATTATAATATATATAATGCTATATATAATGCTGTATATAATTACTGTATATCATGTTATATATAATGCTGTATATTATAATGCATATAATACTACACTGCTCAAAAAAATAAAGGGAACACTTAAACAACACAATGTAACTCCAAGTCAATCACACTTCTGTGAAATCAAACTGTCCACTTAGGAAGCAACACTGATTGACAATAAATTTCACATGCTGTTGTGCAAATGAAATAGACAACAGGTGGAAATTATAGGCAATTAGCAAGACACCCCCAATGAAGGAGTGGTTCTGCAGGTGGTGACCACAGACCACTTCTCATTTCCTATGCTTCCTGGCTGATGTTTTGGTCACACATCAGGAGACGTGGAGGAGGCCGTAAGAAGGCAACAACCCAGCAGCAGGACCGCTACCTCCGCCTTTGTGCTAGGAGGAGCAGGAGGAGCAGGAGGAGCACTGCCAGGGCCCTGAAAAATGACCTCCAGCAGGCCACAAATGTGCATGTGTCTGCTCAAATGGTCAGAAACAGACTCCATGAGGGTGGTATGAGGGCCCGACGTCCACAGGTGGGAGTTGTGCTTACAGCCCAACACCGTGCAGGACGTTTGGCATTTGCCAGAGAATACCTGTGCTCTTCACAGATGGAAGCAGGTTCACACTGAGCACATGTGACAGAGTCTGGACACGCCGTGGAGAACGTTCTGCTGCCTGCAACATCCTCCAGCATGACCAGTTTGGCGGTGGGTCAGTCATGGTGTGGGGTGGCATTTCTTTGGGGGGCCACACAGCCCTCCATGTGCTTGCCAGAGGTAGCCTGACTGCCATTAGGTACCGAGATGAGATCCTCAGACCCCTTGTGAGACCATATGCTGGTGCGGTTGGCCCTGGGTTCCTCCTAATGCAAGACAATGCTAGACCTCATGTGGCTGGAGTGTGTCAGCAGTTCCTGCAAGAGGAAAGCATTGATGCTATGGACTGGCCCACCCGCTCCCCAGACCTGAATCCAATTGAGCACATCTGGGACATCATGTCTCGCTCCATCCACCAATACCACGTTGCACCACAGACTGTCCAGGAGTTGGCGGATGCTTTAATCCAGGTCTGGGAGGAGATCCCTCAGGAGACCATCCGCCACCTCATCAGGAGCATGCCCAGGCATTGTAGGGAGGTCATACAGGCACGTGGAGGCCACACACACTACTGAGCCTCATTTTGACTTGTTTTAAGGACATTACATCAAAGTTGGATCAGCCTGCAGTGTGGTTTTCCACTTTAATTTTGAGTGTGACTCCAAATCCAGACCTCCATGGGTTGATAAATTTGATTTCCATTGATAATTTTTGTGTGATTTTGTTGTCAGCACATTCAACTATGTAAAGAAAAAAGTATTTAATAAGAATATTTAATTCATTCAGATCTAGGATGTGTTATTTTAGTGTTCCCTTTGTTTTTTGAGCAGTGTATTTATTTAACTAGGCAAGTCAGTTAAGAACAAATTCTTATTTTCAATGACGGCCTAGGAACAGTGCCTTGTTCAGGGGCAGAACGACAGATCTTTACCATGTCAGCTCGGGGATTTGATCGAACAACGTTTCTGTTACTAGTCCAACGCTCTGACCACTAGGCTGTCGTCGTCATCTACACTTGGAGGTTGGATTAATACTGTGGAATTGTGAACAGTATTATTACGCCCCTTTAGAGTAAGAGCTGTTTCAACATTTCAGCCTGTTTTGGTGGGATGGAGTATTTGCCTGCCTGGCTTCTACTAAGCTAACATACGGAATTGTTTTAAGAAGGTCATACCATGTATCATTTAGCTATTTGATTCTGAAGTTTAAGACCCCTTAAGGAATCCCCCAAAAATATATAAAAATGATTTGATACAAACCACCACCCTGCTTAAACCTGACAAAACAGTCATTGAGCCTCTCTGCTTAGCCTCGCATGCAAGACACTGAGTCACACGCCTCAATAGGGTCTACTCAAAGTTGACCTAGTTACTTAAGTTAGCTTACTCACTTTGTTTACAATGGAGATTGATCTCGCTGCCTCGAATTCCAAAATGTTTTCAGACCAAGTTCCAGACTCTCTCTTCTCCATTGTCAGGGACACGCCACCTCTAACCAGATGGCTGTGGTCCGTTGTCTCGGTGCCCCGCCACTGTTGTAGGCCTCACAAAGAACCAGAATGCCGTGGCCAGGCCGATTTCTTACCTCCCTGCCCACCCGAGCTCACCAGCCTCCCCTCTCCGCATACGGGGACGGCTCGTGCTCCCGTCAACCTACAGAACCTTTCCCCCCTGCTCCCGCTTCCATCTTAATAACAAGGCAGAGCTGTTCCACACACGGCTTCTGCCCAGACATAGCCCGTAAACATCCTGGATGCCATGGCTCCAACCGCTACCAAGGGCCTTCCATGTCTCTGTCCTCACACCCCCCTCAACCCCTTACCTGCCTTATCGTCAGCTTTTCCCACTCTTCTTCCCTTCCTCCTTGCCCTTGTCTCCCACCTCTCATGTGCTCATCTCATCTCCACCGGAGCCTGCTCTGGCGTCCTAATCTTCACAGCCTCCCTCCAGGTCTCGCTAGCCCCGTGACCACTTCTCAAGCTTAACCTCTATCTGCCAGTGTCAACCTTTCGCCTTCTCTCAGGTCCCACCACCACCGCAGCTTCTCATCTTCTCTCTCTGCCAGCAACAACCTCACACATCTCCACCTACTCAGCCAGTTATGGGCCTGCCGCCCTCCAAGCTGCAACCCTGTCCCGACTGCCTCTCGGTTCCAGTCTTCACTGCCGGCCGCAACCCCAGCTCATCCTCCACCCAACGCCCCGATCTTCAATCCACCTCCAGTCTCTTCTGCCAGCAGATCCTACAAGATGCAGATGTTAATAGCAGCCAAGGGAGACGTCCAGCCTCCCACTAGCAGCCAAGGGAGACATCCAGCCTCCCACTAGCAGCCAAGGGAGACGGGCCAGCCTCCCACTAGCAGCCAAGGGAGACAGTCCAGCCTCCCACTAGCAGCCAAGGGAGACATCCAGCCTCCCACTAGCAGCCAAGTGAGATGTCCAGCCTCCCACTAGCAGCCAAGGAATACGTCCAGCCTCCCACTAGCAGCCAAGGGAGACGGTCCAGCCTCCCACTAGCAGCCAAGGGAGACGGTCCAGCCTCCCACTAGCAGCCAAGGGAGACGGTCCAGCCTCCCACTAGCAGCCAAGGGAGACGGTCCAGCCTCCCACTAGCAGCCAAGGGAGACGGTCCAGCCTCCCACTAGCAGCCAAGGGAGACGGTCCAGCCTCCCACTAGCAGCCAAGGGAGACGGTCCAGCCTCCCACTAGCAGCCAAGGGAGACGGGCCAGCCTCCCACTAGCAGCCAAGGGAGACGGGCCAGCCTCCCACTAGCAGCCAAGGGAGACGGGCCAGCCTCCCACTAGCAGCCAAGGGAGACATCCAGCCTCCCACTAGCAGCCAAGGGAGACGTCCAGCCTCCCACTAGCAGCCAAGGGAGACGGTCCAGCCTCCCACTAGCAGCCAAGGGAGACGGTCCAGCCTCCCACTAGCAGCCAAGGGAGACGTCCAGCCTCCCACTAGCAGCCAAGGAAGACGTCCAGCCTCCCCTACCAGCCAAGGGAGACGGTCCAGCCTCCCCTACCAGCCAAGGGAGACGGTCCAGCCTCCCACTAGCAGCCAAGGGAGACGGTCCAGCCTCCCACTAGCAGCCAAGGAAGACGGTCCAGCCTCGCACTAGCAGCCAAGGGAGACGGTCCAGCTTCCCACTAGCAGCCAAGGGAGACGTCCAGCCTCGCACTAGCAGCCAAGGGAGACAGTCCAGCCTCCTACTAGCAGCCAAGGGAGACAGTCCAGCCTCCCACTAGCAGCCAAGGGAGACGGTCCAGCCTCCCACTAGCAGCCAAGGGAGACGGTCCAGCCTCCCACTACCAGCCAAGGGAGACGGTCCAGCCTCCCCTACCAGCCAAGGGAGACGGTCCAGCCTCCCACTAGCAGCCAAGGGAGACAGTCCAGCCTCCCACTAGCAGCCAAGGAAGACGGTCCAGCCTCGCACTAGCAGCCAAGGGAGACGGTCCAGCTTCCCACTAGCAGCCAAGGGAGACGTCCAGCCTCCCACTAGCAGCCAAGGGAGACGTCTAGCCTCCCACTAGCAGCCAAGGGAGACGGTCCAGCCTCCCACTAGCAGCCAGGGAGACGTCCAGCCTCCCACAAGCAGCCAAGGGAGACAGTCCAGCCTCCCCTACCAGCCAAGGGAGACGGTCCAGCCTCCCACTAGCAGCCAGGGAGACGTCCAGCCTCCCACAAGCAGCCAAGGGAGACGGTCCAGCCTCCCCTACCAGCCAAGGGAGACGGTCCAGCCTCCCACTAGCAGCCAAGGGAGACGGTCCAGCCTCCCACTAGCAGCCAAGGGAGACGTCCAGCCTCCCCTACCAGCCAAGGGAGACGTCCAGCCTCCCACTAGCAGCCAAGGGAGACATCCAGCCTCCCACTAGCAGCCAAGGGAGACGGGCCAGCCTCCCACTAGCAGCCAAGGGAGACGTCCAGCCTCCCACTAGCAGCCAAGGGAGACATCCAGCCTCCCACTAGCAGCCAAGGGAGACGGGCCAGCCTCCCACTAGCAGCCAAGGGAGACAGTCCAGCCTCCCACTAGCAGCCAAGGGAGACATCCAGCCTCCCACTAGCAGCCAAGGAATACGTCCAGCCTCCCACTAGCAGCCAAGGGAGACGGGCCAGCCTCCCACTAGCAGCCAAGGGAGACGTCCAGCCTCCCACTAGCAGCCAAGGGAGACATCCAGCCTCCCACTAGCAGCCAAGGGAGACGGGCCAGCCTCCCACTAGCAGCCAAGTGAGATGTCCAGCCTCCCACTAGCAGCCAAGGAATACGTCCAGCCTCCCACTAGCAGCCAAGGGAGACGGTCCAGCCTCCCACTAGCAGCCAAGGGAGACGGTCCAGCCTCCCACTAGCAGCCAAGGGAGACGGTCCAGCCTCCCACTAGCAGCCAAGGGAGACGGTCCAGCCTCCCACTAGCAGCCAAGGGAGACGGTCCAGCCTCCCACTAGCAGCCAAGGGAGACGGTCCAGCCTCCCACTAGCAGCCAAGGGAGACGGTCCAGCCTCCCACTAGCAGCCAAGGGAGACGGGCCAGCCTCCCACTAGCAGCCAAGGGAGACGGGCCAGCCTCCCACTAGCAGCCAAGGGAGACGGGCCAGCCTCCCACTAGCAGCCAAGGGAGACATCCAGCCTCCCACTAGCAGCCAAGGGAGACGTCCAGCCTCCCACTAGCAGCCAAGGGAGACGGTCCAGCCTCCCACTAGCAGCCAAGGGAGACGGTCCAGCCTCCCACTAGCAGCCAAGGGAGACGTCCAGCCTCCCACTAGCAGCCAGGGAGACGTCCAGCCTCCCACAAGCAGCCAAGGGAGACGGTCCAGCCTCCCCTACCAGCCAAGGGAGACGGTCCAGCCTCCCACTAGCAGCCAAGGGAGACGGTCCAGCCTCCCACTAGCAGCCAAGGGAGACGTCCAGCCTCCCCTACCAGCCAAGGGAGACGTCCAGCCTCCCACTAGCAGCCAAGGGAGACATCCAGCCTCCCACTAGCAGCCAAGGGAGACGGGCCAGCCTCCCACTAGCAGCCAAGGGAGACAGTCCAGCCTCCCACTAGCAGCCAAGTGAGATGTCCAGCCTCCCACTAGCAGCCAAGGAATACGTCCAGCCTCCCACTAGCAGCCAAGGGAGACGGTCCAGCCTCCCACTAGCAGCCAAGGGAGACGGTCCAGCCTCCCACTAGCAGCCAAGGGAGACGGTCCAGCCTCCCACTAGCAGCCAAGGGAGACGGTCCAGCCTCCCACTAGCAGCCAAGGGAGACGGTCCAGCCTCCCACTAGCAGCCAAGGGAGACGGTCCAGCCTCCCACTAGCAGCCAAGGGAGACGGTCCAGCCTCCCACTAGCAGCCAAGGGAGACGGTCCAGCCTCCCACTAGCAGCCAAGGGAGACGGGCCAGCCTCCCACTAGCAGCCAAGGGAGACGGGCCAGCCTCCCACTAGCAGCCAAGGGAGACGGGCCAGCCTCCCACTAGCAGCCAAGGGAGACATCCCAGCCTCCCACTAGCAGCCAAGGGAGACATCCAGCCTCCCACTAGCAGCCAAGGGAGACGTCCAGCCTCCCACTAGCAGCCAAGGGAGACGGTCCAGCCTCCCACTAGCAGCCAAGGGAGACGGTCCAGCCTCCCACTAGCAGCCAAGGGAGACGTCCAGCCTCCCACTAGCAGCCAAGGAAGACGTCCAGCCTCCCCCTACCAGCCAAGGGAGACGGTCCAGCCTCCCACTAGCAGCCAAGGGAGACAGTCCAGCCTCCCACTAGCAGCCAAGGGAGACATCCAGCCTCCCACTAGCAGCCAAGTGAGATGTCCAGCCTCCCACTAGCAGCCAAGGGGAATACGTCCAGCCTCCCACTAGCAGCCAAGGGAGACGGTCCAGCCTCCCACTAGCAGCCAAGGGAGACGGTCCAGCCTCCCACTAGCAGCCAAGGGAGACGGTCCAGCCTCCCACTAGCAGCCAAGGGAGACGGTCCAGCCTCCCACTAGCAGCCAAGGGAGACGGTCCAGCCTCCCACTAGCAGCCAAGGGAGACGGTCCAGCCTCCCACTAGCAGCCAAGGGAGACGGTCCAGCCTCCCACTAGCAGCCAAGGGAGACGGGCCAGCCTCCCACTAGCAGCCAAGGGAGACGGGCCAGCCTCCCACTAGCAGCCAAGGGAGACGGGCCAGCCTCCCACTAGCAGCCAAGGGAGACATCCAGCCTCCCACTAGCAGCCAAGGGAGACGTCCAGCCTCCCACTAGCAGCCAAGGGAGACGGTCCAGCCTCCCACTAGCAGCCAAGGGAGACGGTCCAGCCTCCCACTAGCAGCCAAGGGAGACGTCCAGCCTCCCACTAGCAGCCAGGGGAGACGTCCAGCCTCCCACAAGCAGCCAAGGGAGACGGTCCAGCCTCCCCTACCAGCCAAGGGAGACGGTCCAGCCTCCCACTAGCAGCCAAGGGAGACGGTCCAGCCTCCCACTAGCAGCCAAGGGAGACGTCCAGCCTCCCCTACCAGCCAAGGAGACGTCCAGCCTCCCACTAGCAGCCAAGGGAGACATCCAGCCTCCCACTAGCAGCCAAGGGAGACGGGCCAGCCTCCCACTAGCAGCCAAGGGAGACAGTCCAGCCTCCCACTAGCAGCCAAGGGAGACATCCAGCCTCCCACTAGCAGCCAAGTGAGATGTCCAGCCTCCCACTAGCAGCCAAGGAATACGTCCAGCCTCCCACTAGCAGCCAAGGGAGACGGTCCAGCCTCCCACTAGCAGCCAAGGGAGACGGTCCAGCCTCCCACTAGCAGCCAAGGGAGACGGTCCAGCCTCCCACTAGCAGCCAAGGGAGACGGTCCAGCCTCCCACTAGCAGCCAAGGGAGACGGTCCAGCCTCCCACTAGCAGCCAAGGGAGACGGTCCAGCCTCCCACTAGCAGCCAAGGGAGACGGTCCAGCCTCCCACTAGCAGCCAAGGGAGACGGTCCAGCCTTAGCAGCCAAGGGAGACGGGCCAGCCTCCCACTAGCAGCCAAGGGAGACGGGCCAGCCTCCCACTAGCAGCCAAGGGAGACGGGCCAGCCTCCCACTAGCAGCCAAGGGAGACATCCAGCCTCCCACTAGCAGCCAAGGGAGACGTCCAGCCTCCCACTAGCAGCCAAGGGAGACGGTCCAGCCTCCCACTAGCAGCCAAGGGAGACGGTCCAGCCTCCCACTAGCAGCCAAGGGAGACGTCCAGCCTCCCACTAGCAGCCAAGGAAGACGTCCAGCCTCCCCTACCAGCCAAGGGAGACGGTCCAGCCTCCCACTAGCAGCCAAGGGAGACAGTCCAGCCTCCCACTAGCAGCCAAGGAAGACGGTCCAGCCTCGCACTAGCAGCCAAGGAGACGGTCCAGCTTCCCACTAGCAGCCAAGGGAGACGTCCAGCCTCCCCTACCAGCCAAGGGAGACGGTCCAGCCTCCCACTAGCAGCCAAGGAAGACGGTCCAGCCTCGCACTAGCAGCCAAGGGAGACAGTCCAGCCTCCTACTAGCAGCCAAGGGAGACAGTCCAGCCTCCCACTAGCAGCCAAGGGAGACGGTCCAGCCTCCCACTAGCAGCCAAGGGAGACGGTCCAGCCTCCCACTACCAGCCAAGGGAGACGGTCCAGCCTCCCCCTACCAGCCAAGGGAGACGGTCCAGCCTCCCACTAGCAGCCAAGGGAGACAGTCCAGCCTCCCACTAGCAGCCAAGGAAGACGGTCCACTCGCACTAGCAGCCAAGGGAGACGGTCCAGCTTCCCACTAGCAGCCAAGGGAGACGTCCAGCCTCCCACTAGCAGCCAAGGGAGACGTCTAGCCTCCCACTAGCAGCCAAGGGAGACGGTCCAGCCTCCCACTAGCAGCCAGGGGAGACGTCCAGCCTCCCACAAGCAGCCAAGGGAGACAGTCCAGCCTCCCCCTACCAGCCAAGGGAGACGGTCCAGCCTCCCACTAGCAGCCAGGGAGACGTCCAGCCTCCCACAAGCAGCCAAGGGAGACGGTCCAGCCTCCCCCTACCAGCCAAGGGAGACGGTCCAGCCTCCCACTAGCAGCCAAGGGAGACGGTCCAGCCTCCCACTAGCAGCCAAGGGAGACGTCCAGCCTCCCCTACCAGCCAAGGGAGACGGTCCAGCCTCCCACTAGCAGCCAAGGGAGATGGTCCAGCCTCCCACTAGCAGCCAAGGGAGACGGTCCAGCCTCCCACTAGCAGCCAAGGGAGACGGTCCAGCCTCCCACTAGCAGCCAAGGGAGACGGTCCAGCCTCCCAGCTAACCAGCTGTGTGTTCAGTAAACCCTCTTTCTTGTTGATCTAATATGGCAGAATGTGGAAGCAGGTGGCTGAGGTTTGCCAAAAAGCCTTGCAGAACTGAATGCCAGGGTGAAAGCAGTCAAGAGTGAAAATAAATTACTCTGGTTGACGTGGCTGCCTAGCTAACCCTACTTTGAATCATCTCAAATATAAAATATATTTTGGACACATTTTTTGGTTACATGTGTTATTTCATTGCTTTGATGTCTTCACTATTATTCTACAATGTAGAAAATAGTACAAAATGACCCTGGAATGTGTAGGTGTGTCCAAACTTTTGACTGGTACTAAAATAAATACATAGTCCGACATTGCTCGTCTAAATTCATTTTTTAAAACTTTTAGATATGTGTATTGTTAGATATTACTGCACTGTTGGAGCTAGAAACACAAGCTACACAAGCTAAACCCCCTGAACAGTGACGAGGAGGCTGCGCTGCGGAGCGGTCTGTCTCAGACAAGGGGAAGGCTGCCACTGACAATGTGCTCTGCTACAGTCGAGACAAAAGCGAGAGGTCTGTTCGAGGAGAAAGTGCAATTGTGGGCGGCAGGGTAGCCTAGTGGTTAGAGTGTTGGACTAGTAACCGGAAGGTTGGAAGTTCAAACCCCCGAGCTGACAAGGTACAAATCTGTCGTTCTGCCCCTGAACAGGCAGTTAACCCACTGTTCCTAGGCCGTCATTGAAAATAAGAATTTGTTCTTAACTGACTTGCCTCGTAAAATAAAGGTAAAAAAAAAAAAAAAAATATCAGCTAAACATTGATATGCATCAATAAAAAATGGATTTGATACTATTTCCATTGTACACTGTGGGTAGTGTACTGTTTCCATTGTACACTGTGGGTAGCGTACTGTTTCCATTGTACACTGTGGGTAGCGTACTGTTTCCATTGTACACTGTGGGTAGCGTACTGTTTCCATTGTACACTGTGGGTAGCGTACTGTTTCCATTGTACACTGTGGGTAGCGTACTGTTTCCATTGTACACTGTGGGTAGCGTACTGTTTCCATTGTACACTGTGGGTAGCGTACTGTTTCCATTGTACACTGTGGGTAGTGTACTGTTTCCATTGTAGACTGTGGGTAGTGTACTGTTTCCATTGTAGACTGTGGGTAGTGTACTGTTTCCATTGTACACTGTGGGTAGTGTACTGTTTCCATTGTACACTTCGGGTAGCGTACTGTTTCCATTGTACACAAACATTTTTATCCTCAACACATTTCCAATATGTACTTTAAATATTGTTCTTCAACTATTTGTTTGTTTTCTACTGGAAGAATAGACAGTGCATGTAAATAGTCCAGTTGAGCCAGGCAGCTTTCTCTGTCTGTCTCTCTGTCTCTCTGTCTGTCTGTCTGTCTCTCAGGCAGGAAGCAGCGTGGGCAGCCAGCCTCCCTGTGGCACCGCTGCGTCACGGTTTTTCCAGTGACGAGGAGGCTGCGCTGCGGAGCGGTCTGTCTCAGACAAGGGGAAGGCTGCCACTGACAGTGTGCTCTGCTACAGTCGAGACAAAAGCGAGAGGTCTGTTTGAGGATAAAGTGCAATTGTGTCGCTTGGATTGTGACTATATTTTCACTAATGATGATCTGATATCTGAAATATTGGTGAGTAGCGGCGCTGTTGGTAATTGAACACTGTTCTGTGTAATTGATGTGTAAAAGCTTCGGGGGTGGAGACGAGACAAATAGTTAGGATGTTCTCTTTCACCATAGCAGAAACAGCACTGGCGCTAATCATTTTGGTTATGTTCGTTTGGTTACAATGTTGCAGAAGGTAGACATTATAGACAAAGCTATGGTATTTAAATATGATGATAATCGTGTAGATAATGAAGTGGTTCATTTAGTTGATGCTCGCATTTTTATACATCTGACGTTTTATCGCAGCTGTTGAAAAACGAATTGACTACTTATAAAAAGTTTGGTGTTTGGCCTTTAATAAACCATGTGATTGGAGCAGGTTGGGTGCAGGACAGGTGAGGACAGAGCACGCCAGTGTTAATAAACCATCTGATTGGAGCAGGTTGAGTGCAGGACAGGTGAGGACAGAGCACGCCAGTGTTAATAAACCATGTGATTGGACCAGGTTGAGTGCAGGACTGTTGAAAGTGTTAGGCTATTATATTTAACTGGGCAAGTCAGTTAAGAACAAATTCTTATCAATGACGACGCTGGGCCAATTGTGCGCCGCCCTACGGGACTCCCAATTACAGCCAGATGTGATACAGCCTGGGTTTTTGTAGCCTAGTTGATTTTGTGGTTGTAATGGGTATTTCTAATATGGTGTGTTGTCTACAGTGTATTCAGTAGGCTAAAATGATTCCCTAGTTCGACTCCTGGCCACTACAGCTCGAGCTCTCACAGCTGATGTGTTGTCATAGCAATAATCATTAATCAGGAGGATTGATCAGGTCAACGTGGGGAGGCTGGGCACAGATAATCAGACGTGATATAATGATTGACAGATATCAGCAATTAGGCTACGCTATTCAAATGAAATGGCCCGTGTGTGTTTCTCGCCTTGTCATTGAAATAGACATTGATTCATCATTCGATTATATGGGAATCGGGGGACATTCAAATGACACTTGGCGCAAAGGAATCCCTTTTATTGTTAAATATTTGTCTGTCAAGCTAAATCAATTACAGCTTGTTAGTTTAGAATAATATCTAAAGGATTGGTTATTCTGCATTGGACCACACATGTAATGTTTAGAGGACAAAAAAACATGCGTTTTCCTGTTGTCTGGAAGGCTATTTTCCCTGTTCTCAATGTCTTCTCCACAGAACAAAGTAACAGGATGTCATTTATAACCCAACCCTAGCCTGTGGTTGACCAATTATAATTCCTTGCAGTAAAACTGGGCCAATGGCCAAATACCAAGTATCCTGTTTCAGGCCCAATGTATAGACAATTCAGATCAGTGAGAACATGCCACATGGGAGGCATTTCAGTCCGGGACTCATAGCTACGTGTCTCAGACCCATTCATTCCCTATTACAGAAAGACAACTATTTCCATTGATCATTAATTCCCTATTACAGAAAGACAACCATTTCCATTGATCATTAATTCCCTCTTGACGTTTAGTCCTCTGCGTTGTGTATTTTGATTATTCTCACACCAGCCAGCTAACTTTAGCTAGCTAACAGTACACTTTAACTTTAAATTAAATCAACTTTGACAAAATTAGAAACGTGTAATATCTACAAATGTTTGCTAGCTAGATTCTTACCCGTATACATGGATGGATGCTTCTCCCTCTCTGTCACGGATGCCACGGTTGCCCTTAGATTGAAGATGTAATCTGGAGACAGGTGCTTTATACATCAGCCTTGTGTGTGTTCCCTTTTCGTCTCTGTCTGCATATTTGCAATCAAACGGCAGAATTCCTTAGCTATCATACTCTAATTCCACGGATTTCAAAACTCTGTCCTCCAGAAAATGGAGAGCAACACTTATGCAGTTCTACAACGTGATGTCATTCAGAAAAGCAGCGTTAGAAAAGATTACCCACACATACTGACCAGCTCATATTATAGACAGAAGCTTGCTACATGGCAAACCAATCCAAACTCCTCTCTCAGCATGTCCATCCCACTCATTATCTCAGCCAATCATGGCTAGCGGGAAGGTTGCTGCCTTTATCTGTGGCTAAACCAACTAGGCTCATAATTTAGAAATTGTTTTTACAGATGGCATACAAGTTTGATATTGAGGCACATGAAAGTTGACATGTTCCAGAAGGCATTACTGATTAATAAAAACAAAGTTTACATTCAAATGGCTCTCCTGTGACGTAGTGACGCATGACATGCACCTTGTTTCCTGAAATGAGTCACATATTTCATATTTTTCAAACCAATCAGATCTTTTCACATCAAATCTTTTTCAGAGCGGAATGTATTCAACTGAAATGTGTCGTCCTCATTTAACCCCCCTCTGAATCAGAGAGGTGTGTCTTCCTCATTTAACCCAACCCCCCCCTCTGAGTCAGAGAGGTGCGGGTGCTGCCATAATCGACATCCACATCTTCGGCGCCCGGTGAAGTGGGTTAACAGCCTTGCTCAGGGGCAGAACAACAGAGTTTTACCTTGTCCGCTCAGGGATTCGATCCAGCAACCTTTCGGTTACTGGCCCAACGCTCTAACCACTTCATGTGCTCTGCCGCGCACGTTTCACAACCACAGGAAAGTGTTTAACTGACACACACAGAGGCTTCTGTCTCCAGGGAGTGAGCGTTAATAAGTATTGATGAACAGAAGCTCAAACACAGCAGATAGCATAACTAAACTGTGAGAACTAACAGTCTTTCTCTTCTGTTATAGTCTCCCTTAACTTTCTCATCCCTGGGTTGAGTTTGGCTTCATGCAAATGTTTCAAAGCACAATGAAAATTAAACACTACTGCAGTGGTTATCTCAATCTATAAATATTATCATTGACTTTAAATAGACATGTAGTGAAAAAGCTTAGAGCAGCGGCTAGTATTGTCTGATTTTAGTCATCGTGGACACAGTAACATAAAGGTTTTGACTGGTCACCTCTTGGAAACATTTTTGCTCCATTGTGCTAAACAGATCCAGGTCTGATGGATCCAATGTTCCCAAGTGTTCAGTAGGCTGCACTACCATGTCCACTGCACTACCATGTAGACGGCACTACCTTGTAGACGGCACTACCATGTAGACGGCACTACCATGTAGACGGCACTACCATGTCCACTGCGCTACCATGTAGACGGCACTACCATGTAGACGGCACTACCATGTAGACGGCACTACCATGTAGACGGCACTACCATGTAGACGGCACTACCATGTAGACGGCACTACCATGTAGACGGCACTACCTTGTCCACGGCACTACCTTGTCCACTGCACTACCATGTAGACGGCACTACCTTGTAGACGGCGCTACCATGTCCACTGCGCTACCATGTCCACTGCGCTACCTTGTAGACGGCACTACCATGTAGACGGCACTACCTTGTAGACGGCACTACCATGTGGACGGCACTACCTTGTCCACTGCACTACCTTGTAGACGGCACTACCTTGTCCACTGCGCTACCATGTCCAGTACGCTACCTTGTCCAGTACGCTACCTTGTCCACTGCTCTACCTTGTCCACTGCTCTACCTTGTCCACTGCTCTACCTTGTCCACTGCGCTACCTTGTCCAGTAGACGACACTACGTTGTCCACTACGCTACCTTGTCCAGTAGACGACGCTACCTTGTCCACTACGCTACCTTGTCCAGTAGACGACGCTACCTTGTCCACTACGCTACCTTGTCCAGTAGACGACGCTACCTTGTCCACTGCGCTACCTTGTCCAGTAGACTACGCTACCTTGTCCACTGCGCTACCTTGTCCAGTAGACTTCGCTACCTTGTCCACTGCGCTACCTTGTCCAGTAGACAACGCTACCTTGTGTGGTGCAGTGAAAACAACAGCCAGACTCTGAGAGAACAAGAGTTATCTATACTGCCCTAGCTAGTGGATTTGTTCTGTCGTCATGGTGAGATCATGTTGCTCCTGCTATGAATTCAAAATAATCCCTAGTGGTTGGGACTGTCATTAGGTGTTCCTCTAATCCTTAGTGGTTGGGACTGTCATTAGGTGTTCCTCTAATCCTTAGTGGTTGGGACTGTCATTAGGTGTTCCTCTAATCCTTAGTGGTTGGGACTGTCATTAGGTGTTCCTCTAATCCTTAGTGGTTGGGACTGTCATTAGGTGTTCCTCTAATCCTTAGTGGTTGGGACTGTCATTAGGTGTTCCTCTAATCCTTAGTGGTTGGGACTGTCATTAGGTGTTCCTCTAATCCTTAGTGGTTGGGACTGTCATTAGGTGTTCCTCTAATCCTTAGTGGTTGGGACTGTCATTAGGTCAGGTGTTCCTCTAATCCTTAGTGGTTGGGACTGTCATTAGGTCAGGTGTTCCTCTAATCCTTAGTGGTTGGGACTGTCATTAGGTCAGGTGTTCCTCTAATCCTTAGTGGTTGGGACTGTCATTAGGTCAGGTGTTCCTCTAATCCTTAGTGGTTGGGACTGTCATTAGGTCACGTGTTCCTCTAATCCTTAGTGGTTGGGACTGTCATTAGGTCAGGTGTTCCTCTAATCCTTAGTGGTTGGGACTGTCATTAGGTGTTCCTCTAATCCTTAGTGGTTGGGACTGTCATTAGGTGTTCCTCTAATCCTTAGTGGTTGGGACTGTCATTAGGTGTTCCTCTAATCCTTAGTGGTTGGGACTGTCATTAGGTGTTCCTCTAATCTTTAGTGGTTGGGACTGTCATTAGGTCAGGTGTTCCTCTAATCCTTAGTGGTTGGGACTGTCATTAGGTCACGTGTTCCTCTAATCCTTAGTGGTTGGGACTGTCATTAGGTCAGGTGTTCCTCTAATCCTTAGTGGTTGGGACTGTCATTAGGTCAGGTGTTCCTCTAATCCTTAGTGGTTGGGACTGTCATTAGGTCAGGTGTTCCTCTAATCCTTAGTGGTTGGGACTGTCATTAGGTCACGTGTTCCTCTAATCCTTAGTGGTTGGGACTGTCATTAGGTCACGTGTTCCTCTAATCCTTAGTGGTTGGGACTGTCATTAGGTCAGGTGTTCCTCTAATCCTTAGTGGTTGGGACTGTCATTAGGTGTTCCTCTAATCCTTAGTGGTTGGGACTGTCATTAGGTGTTCCTCTAATCCTTAGTGGTTGGGACTGTCATTAGGTGTTCCTCTAATCCTTAGTGGTTGGGACTGTCATTAGGTCAGGTGTTCCTCTAATCCTTAGTGGTTGGGACTGTCATTAGGTCACGTGTTCCTCTAATCCTTAGTGGTTGGGACTGTCATTAGGTCAGGTGTTCCTCTAATCCTTAGTGGTTGGGACTGTCATTAGGTTACGCCAGCAGCATACCAGCCTCCATCCCACTGCTGGCTTGCCTCTGAAGTGGGCAGGGTTGGTCCCTGGATGGGAAACCAGATGCTGCTTAAAGTTGTGTTGGAGGCCCTCTGGTCCCCCAAAATATCCCTATGCCCCAGGGCAGTGACTAAACTGTGAGAACTAACAGTCTTTCTCTTCTGTTATAGTCTCCCTTAACTTTCTCATCCCTGGGTTGAGTTTGGCTTCATGCAAATGTTTCAAAGCACAATGAAAATTAAACACTACTGCAGTGGTTATCTCAATCTATAAATATTATCATTGACTTTAAATAGACATGTAGTGAAAAAGCTTAGAGCAGCGGCTAGTATTGTCTGATTTTAGTCATCGTGGACACAGTAACATAAAGGTTTTGACTGGTCACCTCTTGGAAACATTTTTGCTCCATTGTGCTAAACAGATCCAGGTCTGATGGATCCAATGTTCCCAAGTGTTCAGTAGGCTGCACTACCATGTCCACTGCACTACCATGTAGACGGCACTACCTTGTAGACGGCACTACCATGTAGACGGCACTACCATGTAGACGGCACTACCATGTCCACTGCGCTACCATGTAGACGGCACTACCATGTAGACGGCACTACCATGTGACGGCACTACCATGTAGACGGCACTACCATGTAGACGGCACTACCATGTAGACGGCACTACCATGTAGACGGCACTACCTTGTCCACGGCACTACCTTGTCCACTGCACTACCATGTAGACGGCACTACCTTGTAGACGGCGCTACCATGTCCACTGCGCTACCATGTCCACTGCGCTACCTTGTAGACGGCACTACCATGTAGACGGCACTACCATGTCCACGGCACTACCATGTGGACGGCACTACCTTGTAGACGGCACTACCTTGTAGACGGCACTACCTTGTCCACTGCGCTACCATGTCCAGTACGCTACCTTGTCCAGTACGCACCTTGTCCACTGCTCTACCTTGTCCACTGCTCTACCTTGTCCACTGCTCTACCTTGTCCAGTAGACGACACTACGTTGTCCACTACGCTACCTTGTCCAGTAGACGACGCTACCTTGTCCACTACGCTACCTTGTCCAAACGCTACCTTGTCCACTACGCTACCTTGTCCAGTAGACGACGCTACCTTGTCCACTACGCTACCTTGTCCAGTAGACGACGCTACCTTGTCCACTGCGCTACCTTGTCCAGTAGACTTCGCTACCTTGTCCACTGCGCTACCTTGTCCAGTAGACAACGCTACCTTGTGTGGTGCAGTGAAAACAACAGCCAGACTCTGAGAGAACAAGAGTTATCTATACTGCCCTAGCTAGTGGATTTGTTCTGTCGTCATGGTGAGATCATGTTGCTCCTGCTATGAATTCAAAATAATCCCTAGTGGTTGGGACTGTCATTAGGTGTTCCTCTAATCCTTAGTGGTTGGGACTGTCATTAGGTGTTCCTCTAATCCTTAGTGGTTGGGACTGTCATTAGGTGTTCCTCTAATCCTTAGTGGTTGGGACTGTCATTAGGTGTTCCTCTAATCCTTAGTGGTTGGGACTGTCATTAGGTGTTCCTCTAATCCTTAGTGGTTGGGACTGTCATTAGGTGTTCCTCTAATCCTTAGTGGTTGGGACTGTCATTAGGTGTTCCTCTAATCCTTAGTGGTTGGGACTGTCATTAGGTGTTCCTCTAATCCTTAGTGGTTGGGACTGTCATTAGGTCAGGTGTTCCTCTAATCCTTAGTGGTTGGGACTGTCATTAGGTCAGGTGTTCCTCTAATCCTTAGTGGTTGGGACTGTCATTAGGTCAGGTGTTCCTCTAATCCTTAGTGGTTGGGACTGTCATTAGGTCAGGTGTTCCTCTAATCCTTAGTGGTTGGGACTGTCATTAGGTCACGTGTTCCTCTAATCCTTAGTGGTTGGGACTGTCATTAGGTCAGGTGTTCCTCTAATCCTTAGTGGTTGGGACTGTCATTAGGTGTTCCTCTAATCCTTAGTGGTTGGGACTGTCATTAGGTGTTCCTCTAATCCTTAGTGGTTGGGACTGTCATTAGGTGTTCCTCTAATCCTTAGTGGTTGGGACTGTCATTAGGTGTTCCTCTAATCTTTAGTGGTTGGGACTGTCATTAGGTCAGGTGTTCCTCTAATCCTTAGTGGTTGGGACTGTCATTAGGTCACGTGTTCCTCTAATCCTTAGTGGTTGGGACTGTCATTAGGTCAGGTGTTCCTCTAATCCTTAGTGGTTGGGACTGTCATTAGGTCAGGTGTTCCTCTAATCCTTAGTGGTTGGGACTGTCATTAGGTCAGGTGTTCCTCTAATCCTTAGTGGTTGGGACTGTCATTAGGTCACGTGTTCCTCTAATCCTTAGTGGTTGGGACTGTCATTAGGTCACGTGTTCCTCTAATCCTTAGTGGTTGGGACTGTCATTAGGTCAGGTGTTCCTCTAATCCTTAGTGGTTGGGACTGTCATTAGGTGTTCCTCTAATCCTTAGTGGTTGGGACTGTCATTAGGTGTTCCTCTAATCCTTAGTGGTTGGGACTGTCATTAGGTGTTCCTCTAATCCTTAGTGGTTGGGACTGTCATTAGGTGTTCCTCTAATCCTTAGTGGTTGGGACTGTCATTAGGTCACGTGTTCCTCTAATCCTTAGTGGTTGGGACTGTCATTAGGTCAGGTGTTCCTCTAATCCTTAGTGGTTGGGACTGTCATTAGGTTACGCCAGCAGCATACCAGCCTCCATCCCACTGCTGGCTTGCCTCTGAAGTGGGCAGGGTTGGTCCCTGGATGGGAAACCAGATGCTGCTTAAAGTTGTGTTGGAGGCCCTCTGGTCCCCCCAAAATATCCCTATGCCCCAGGGCAGTGACTGGGGATGTTGCCCTGTGTGGGGTGCCGTCTTTTGGATTATTAAAAATCGCATGCCACTTATTGTAATAGTAGGGGTGTTTAACCCTGGTGTCCTGCCTAAATTCCCAATCTGGCCATCATACCATCACTGTCACCTAATCATCACCAGCATCCAGTTGACTCATTCCTCTCCCCTGTAACTATTTCCCAGTTCGTTGCTGTAAATGAAAATGTGTTCTCAGTCAATTTACCTGGTAAAATAATGTTACATGTTCCCTCTCTCTGCCTCTTGATAGATCCTTGAGTGAGGTGTGTGTGTGTGTGTGTGTGTGTGTGTACCTTGAGTAGGATAACACACACTCACCATTACTGTGTTTTAGAACCCTTCACTCACTGTGTGCGTGCCGGCCTGTCAGTTTATGACTCTCAGCCCTTATCCATTTGAGTGTAGTTGTGACAGAGACACACTGCCAGCAGCGTGGCACAGCTCCAAGATATCAGCTGGATGGAGCATGTTAGTCTGTATAGACACACTCCCACACAGCCCTGGGTTATCAGTTGCCGAGGACATGCTGGACAGACCAGCAGGCAGGAGAGTGGAGGGGCAAAGTGCACTTTGACTGGGCTCGTACGACTGTTCTGTCTGACTGGGCTCGTACGACTGTTCTGTCTGTCTGACTGGGCTCGTACGACTGCTCTGTCTGTCTGACTGGGCTCGTACGACTGCTCTGTCTGTCTGACTGGGCTCGTACGACTGCTCTGTCTGTCTGACTGGGCTCGTACGACTGCTCTGTCTGTCTGACTGGGCTCGGCGACTGCTCTGTCTGTCTGACTGGGTACGACTGCTCTGTCTGTCTGACTGGGCTCGTACTACTGCTCTGTCTGTCTGACTGGGCTCGTACTACTGCTCTGTCTGTCTGACTGGGCTCGTACTACTGCTCTGTCTGTCTGACTGGGCTCGTACTACTGCTCTGTCTGTCTGACTGGGCTCGTACTACTGCTCTGTCTGTCTGACTGGGCTCGTACTACTGCTCTGTCTGTCTGACTGGGCTCGTACTACTGCTCTGTCTGTCTGACTGGGCTCGTACTATTGTTCTGTCTGTCTGACTGGGCTCGTACTATTGTTCTGTCTGTCTGACTGGGCTCGTACTATTGTTCTGTCTGTCTGACTGGGCTCGTACTATTGTTCTGTCTGTCTGACTGGGCTCGTACTATTGTTCTGTCTGTCTGACTGGGCTCGTACTATTGTTCTGTCTGTCTGACTGGGCTCGTACTATTGTTCTGTCTGTCTGACTGGGCTCGTACTACTGCTCTGTCTGTCTGACTGGGCTCGTACTACTGCTCTGTCTGTCTGACTGGGCTCGTACTATTGCTCTGTCTGTCTGACTGGGCTCGTACTATTGTTCTGTCTGTCTGACTGGGCTGACTGGGCTACTACTGTTCTGTCTGTCTGACTGGGCTCGTACTACTGTTCTGTCTGTGTGACTGGGCTCGTACTACTGTTCTGTCTGTCTGTCTGACTGGGCTCGTACTACTGTTCTGTCTGTCTGTCTGACTGGGCTCGTACTACTGTTCTGTCTGTCTGTCTGACTGGGCTCGTACTACTGTTCTGTCTGTCTGACTGACTGGGCTCGTACTACTGTTCTGTCTGTCTGTCTGACTGGGCTCGTACTACTGTTCTGTCTGTCTGTCTGACTGGGCTCGTACTACTGTTCTGTCTGTCTGTCTGACTGGGCTCGTACTACTGTTCTGTCTGTGTCTGACTGGGCTCGTACTACTGTTCTGTCTGTCTGTCTGACTGGGCTCGTACTACTGTTCTGTCTGTCTGTCTGACTGGGCTCGTACTACTGTTCTGTCTGTCTGTCTGACTGGGCTGGGCGTACTACTGTTCTGTCTGTCTGTCTGACTGGGCTCGTACTACTGTTCTGTCTGTCTGTCTGACTGGGCTCGTACTACTGTTCTGTCTGTCTGACTGACTGGGCTCTGACTGGGCTACTACTGTTCTGTCTGTCTGACTGACTGGGCTCGTACTACTGTTCTGTCTGTCTGTCTGACTGGGCTCTGTCTGTCTGACTGTTCTGTCTGTCTGTCTGACTGGGCTCGTACTACTGTTCTGTCTGTCTCTGACTGGGTCTGACTGGGCTCGTACTACTGTTCTGTCTGTCTGTCTGACTGGGCTCGTACTACTGTTCTGTCTGTCTGTCTGACTGGGCTCGTACTACTGTTCTGTCTGTCTGTCTGACTGGGCTCTGACTGGGCTCGTACTACTGTTCTGTCTGTCTGTCTGACTGGGCTCGTACTACTGTTCTGTCTGTCTGTCTGACTGGGCTCGTACTACTGTTCTGTCTGTCTGTCTGACTGGGCTCGTACTACTGTTCTGTCTGTGTGACCAGTGCCGCTCAGACAGTTTAGCAGACTGATAAACTCCAGATTGACTAGGAAGCAGGGATTAACCTCAGCCATTGTTTCTGCCTATAATCAGTATGTCAGGTAGACTTACTGTAGACAGTCAGTCTGGAGAATATGACCCCCTTCTGACACCATGGTCCCCCTCCCTCCTCCCTCCCTCCTTCTGTCCCTCACTGCAACCTTTAGTTAAATAGACTTAGCTGGCTCTGCCCCCCTCCCTCCCTCCTTCTGTCCCTCACTGCAACCTTTAGCTAAATAGACTTAGCTGGCTCTGCCCCCTCCCCCCCCTCCCTCCCTCCCTCCCTCCCTCCCTCTTTCTGTCCCTCACTGCAACCTTTAGTTAAATATACTTAGCTGGCTCTGCCCCCTCCCTCCCTCCTTCTGTCCCTCACTGCAACCTTTAGTTAAATATACTTAGCTGGCTCTGCCCCCTCCCTCCCTCCTTCTGTCCCTCACTGCAACCTTTAGTTAAATATACTTAGCTGGCTCTGCCCCCTCCCTCCCTCCTTCTGTCTCTCTGCAACCTTTAGTTAAATAGACTTAGCTGGCTCTGCCCCCTCCCTCCCTCCTTCTGTCTCTCTGCAACCTTTAGTTAAATAGACTTAGCTGGCTCTGCCCCCTCCCTCCCTCCTTCTGTCCCTCACTGCAACCTTTAGTTAAATAGACTTAGCTGGCTCTGCCCCCTCCCTCCCTCCTTCTGTCCCTCACTGCAACCTTTAGTTAAATAGACTTAGCTGGCTCTGCCCCCTCCCCCCCTCCCTCCTCCCTCCCTCCTTCTGTCCCTCACTGCAACCTTTAGTTAAATATACTTAGCTGGCTCTGCCCCCTCCCTCCCTCCTTCTGTCCCTCACTGCAACCTTTAGTTAAATATACTTAGCTGGCTCTGCCCCCTCCCTCCCTCCTTCTGTCCCTCACTGCAACCTTTAGTTAAATAGACTTAGCTGGCTCTGCCCCCCTCCCTCCTCCCTCCCTCCTTCTGTCCCTCACTGCAACCTTTAGTTAAATAGACTTAGCTGGCTCTGCCCCCTCCCTCCTCCCTCCCTCCTTCTGTCCCTCACTGCAACCTTTAGTTAAATATACTTAGCTGGCTCTGTCCCCCTCCCTCCCTCCTTCTGTCCCTCACTGCAACCTTTAGTTAAATATACTTAGCTGGCTCTGCCCCCTCCCTCCCTCCTTCTGTCCCTCACTGCAACCTTTAGTTAAATAGACTTAGCTGGCTCTGCCCCCCCCTCCCTCCTCCCTCCCTCCTTCTGTCCCTCACTGCAACCTTTAGTTAAATATACTTAGCTGGCTCTGCCCCCTCCCTCCCTCCTTCTGTCTCTCTGCAACCTTTAGTTAAATAGACTTAGCTGGCTCTGCCCCCTCCCTCCCTCCTTCTGTCCCTCACTGCAACCTTTAGTTAAATAGACTTAGCTGGCTCTGCCCCCCCCCCCCCCTCCCTCCTCCCTCCCTCCTTCTGTCCCTCACTGCAACCTTTAGTTAAATATACTTAGCTGGCTCTGCCCCTCCCTCCCTCCTTCTGTCTCTCTGCAACCTTTAGTTAAATAGACTTAGCTGGCTCTGCCCCCTCCCTCCCTCCTTCTGTCCCTCACTGCAACCTTTAGTTAAATAGACTTAGCTGGCTCTGCCCCCCTCCCTCCCTCCCTCCTTCTGTCTCTCTGCAACCTTTAGTTAAATAGACTTAGCTGGCTCTGCCCCCTCCCCCCCCTCCCTCCCTCCTTCTGTCCCTCACTGCAACCTTTAGTTAAATAGACTTAGCTGGCTCTGCCCCCTCCCCCCTCCCTCCCTCCTTCTGTCCCTCACTGCAACCTTTAGTTAAATAGACTTAGCTGGCTCTGCCCCCCTCCCCCCTCCCTCCCTCCTCCCTCCCCAGGGAACGCTCACAGCTATGTTTACATTTTTAGGAAGGGGGGAGGAAGGGGGGAGGAAGGGGATGGGAGAATGTAAAGTGAGACCATGTGTCCTGGCTGGCCCTGTCCCCTGCCTGTGATTGAAGATGCCTGGGTCCTTATTTATCAATCATAAATAAGCGGCAGGTAGCCTAGTAATTAGAGCGTTGGACTAGTAACCGAAAGGTTGCAAGTGTAACAGTATAGACTTTACGCTCGTACCCTCGCCCCGACCTGGGCGCGAACCAGGGACACTCTGCACACGTCAACAGTCACCTCGAAGCATCGTTACCCATCGCTCCACAAAAGCGGGTCTTGAAGTCGTGGTTCCCCTTGCCCTGCAAGGTCTCAGAGCAAGTGACGTCACCGATTGAAACGCCACTAGCGCGCACCACCGCTAACTAGCTAGCCATTTCACATCGGCTTCACAAGGTTGAATCCCAGAGCTGACACAGATAAATAAAATATCTGTCGTTCTGCCCCTGAACAAGGCAGTTAACCGACTGTTCCTAGACCGTCATTGAAAATAAGAATTTGTTCTGAACCGACTTGCCTATTTAAATAAAGGTTAAAAAAAATGTTGGCTCAAATGAAATCAAATCAAATTTATTTATATAGCCCTTCGTACATCAGCTGAAATCTCAAATTGCTGCACAGAAACCCAGCCTAAAACCCCAAACAGCAGGCAATGCAGGTGTAGAAGCACGGTGGCTAGGAAAATCTCCCTAGAAAGGCCAAAACCTAGGAAGAAACCTAGAGAGGAACCAGGCTATGTGGGGTGGCCAGTCCTCTTCTGGCTGTGCCGGGTGGAGATTATAACAGAACATGGTCAAGATGTTCAAATGTTCATAAATGACCAGCATGGCCCAATAATAATAATCACAGGCAGAACAGTTGAAACTGGAGCAGCAGCACGGCCAGGTGGTCTGGGGACAGCAAGGAGTCATCATACCAGGTAGTCCTGAGGCATGATCCTAGGGCTTAGGTCCTCCGAGAGAGAGAAAGAGAGAGAGAGAGAGAGAATTAGAGAGCATACTTAAATTCAGACAGGACACCGGATAGGACAGGAGAAGTACTCCAGATATAACAAACTGACCCTAGCCCCCCGACACATAAACTACTGCAGCATAAATACTGGATGCTGAGACAGGAGAGGTCAGGAGACACTGTGGCCCCATCCGAGGACACCCCCAGACGGGGCCAAACAGGAAGGATATAACCCCACCCACTTTGCCAAAGTACAGCCCCCACACCACTAGAGGGATATCTTCAACCACCAACTTATCATCCTGAGACAAGGCCGAGTATAGCCCACAAAGATCTCCGCCACGGCACAACCCGGGGGGGGGGGGCAACACAGACAGGAAGATCACATCAGTGACTCAACCCACTCAAGTGACGCACCCCTCCTAGGGACAGTATGAAAGTGCCAAACCAGACAGGAAGATCACATCAGTGACTCAACCCACACAAGTGAAGCACCCCTCCTAGGGACAGTATGAAAGCCATAGTAAGCCAGTGACTCAGCCCCTGTAATAGGGTTAGAGGCAGAGAATCCCAGTGGAAAGAGGGGAACCGGCCAGGCAGAGACAGCAAGGGCGGTTCGTTGCTCCAGAGCCTTTCCGTTCACCTTCACACTCCTGGGCCAGACTACACTCAATCATATGACCCACTCCATATGACCATTCCATAAGAATGGAGCTCAGTAGGAGAAAGCCCTGCCTCCAGCTGTTTGCTTAGAAATTCTAGGGACAATTAGGAGGCCTGCGTTTTGTGACCGTAGCGTACGTGTAGGTATGTACGGCAGGACCAAATCAGAGAGATGGGTAGGAGCAAGCCCATGTAATGCTTTGTAGGTTAGCAGTAAAACCTTGAAATCAGCCCTTGCCTTGACAGGAAGCCAGTGTAGGGAGGCTAGCACTGGAGTAATATTATCACATTTTTTGGTTCTAGTCAGGATTCTTGCAGCCGTATGTAGCACTAACTGAAGTTTATTTAGTGCTTTATCCGGGTAGCCGGAAAGTAGAGCATTGCAGTACGCTAACCTAGAAGTGACAAAAGCATGGATTCATTTTTATGCATCATTTTTGGACAGAGTTTCTGATTTTTGCAATGTTACGTAGATGGAAAAATGCTGTCCTTGAAATGGTCTTGATATGTTCTTCAAAAGAGAGATCAGGGTCCAGAGTAACGCAGAGGTCCTTCAGTTTTATTTGAGACGACTGTAAAACCATTAAGATTAATTGTCAGATTCAACAGAAGATCTCTTTGTTTCTTGGGACGTAGAACAAGCATCTCTGTTTTGTCCGAGTTTAAAAGTAGAAAGTTTGCAGCCATCCACTTCCTTATGTCTGAAACACATGCTTCTAGCGAGGGCCATTTTGGGGCTTCACTATGTTTCATTGAAATGTACAGCTGTGTGTCATCCGCATAGCAGTGAAAGTTAACATTATGTTTTCGAATGACATCCCCAAGATGTAAAATATATAGTGAAAACAATAGTGGCCCTAAAACGGAACCTTGAGGAACACCGACATTTACAGTTGATTTGTCAGAGGACAAACCATTCACAGAGACAAACTGATATCTTTCCGACAGATAAGATCTAAACCAGCCAGAACTTGTCCGTGTAGACCAATTTGAGTTTCCAATCTCTTCAAAAGAATGTGGCGATCGATGGTATCAAAAGCAGCACTAGGGTCTAGGAGCACGAGGACAGATGCAGAGCCTCGGTCTGATGCCATTAAAAGGTCATTTACCACCTTCACAAGTGCAGTCTCAGTGCTATGATGGGGTCTAAAACCAGACTGAAGCTTTTTGTATACATTGTTTGTCTTCAGGAAGGCAGTGAGTTGCTGTGCAACAGCCTTTTGTAAAAATTGAGAGGATTGGAAGATTCGATATAGGTCGATAGTTTTTAATATTTTCTGGGTCAAGGTTTGGCTTTTTCAAGAGGCTTAATTACTGCCACTTTTAGTGAGTTTGGTACACACCCAGTGGATAGAGAGCCGTTTATTATGTTCAACATAGGAGGGCCAAGCACAGGAAGCAGCTCTTTCAGTTGTTTAGTTGGAATAGGGTCCAGTATGCAGCTTGAAGGTTTAGAGGCCATGATTATTTTCATCATTGTGTCAAGAGATATAGTACTAAAACACTTGAGTGTCTCTCTTGATCCTAGGTCCTGGCAGAGTTGTGCAGACTCAGGACAACTGAGCTTTGAAGGAATAAGCAGATTTAAAGAGGAGTCCGTGATTTGCTTTCTAATAATCATGATCTTTTCCTCAAAGAAGTTCATGAATTTATCACTGCTGAAGTGAACGCCATCCTCTCTTGGGGAATGCTGCTTTTTAGTTAGCTTTGCGACAGTATCAAAAAGGAATTTCGGATTGTTCTTATTTTCCTCAATTAAGTTAGAAAAATTAGATGATCGAGCAGCAGTAAGGGCTCTTCGATACTGCACCGTACTGTCTTTCCAAGCTAGTCGGAAGACTTTCAGTTTGGTGTGGCGCCATTTCCGTTCCAATTTTCTGGAAGCTTGCTTCAGAGCTCGGGTATTTTCTGTGTACCAGGGAGCCAAGTGTTGGAATAACAGAAATGCTTGTCAAGCGAAGAATATGGAAAATAAACTGAGTGTACAAAACATTAAGAACACCCCCAGGTGTTCCTAAGGAAGGGGGGGAGCGAGTGTTCCCTTGTTCAGGAGACTCAGTGTTCCTAAGGAAGGGGGAGAGCGAGTGTTCCCTCGTTCAGGAGACTCAGTGTTCCTAAGGAAGGGGAGAGCGAGTGTTCCCTCGTTCAGGAGACTGTGTTCCTAAGGAAGGGGAGAGCGAGTGTTCCCTTGTTCAGGAGACTCAGTGTTCCTAAGGAAGGGGAGAGCGAGTGTTCCCTCGTTCAGGAGACTCAGTGTTCCTAAGGAAGGGGGAGAGCGAGTGTTCCCTCGTTCAGGAGACTCAGTGTTCCTAAGGAAGGGGGAGAGCGAGTGTTCCCTCGTTCAGGAGACTCAGTGTTCCTAAGGAAGGGGGGAGCGAGTGTTCCCTTGTTCAGGAGACTCAGTGTTCCTAAGGAAGGGGGAGAGCGAGTGTTCCCTCGTTCAGGAGACTCAGTGTTCCTAAGGAAGGGGGAGAGCGAGTGTTCCCTTGTTCAGGAGACTCAGTGTTCCTAAGGAAGGGGGAGAGCGAGTGTTCCCTCGTTCAGGAGACTCAGTGTTCCTAAGGAAGGGGGAGAGTGAGTGTTCCCTCGTTCAGGAGACTCAGTGTTCCTAAGGAAGGGGGAGAGCGAGTGTGCTGGCCTCTCTGTTCTGGCCTCTCCCTCCTGGTCTCAGCTAATGGGATGTTAGTGATAAGTCTTGTTGTTCCAATACCCATACTGCATACTACATACTTAATGAGTGTGTATATACTATTAGTTCATTTTAGTATACTGTAAACGAACAGTTTCCTTTCAGTTAAGCGTACTAGCTCTTTGCCTGTCTACTGGAAGTTGATGCTGTTGCGATTCAACCTCTTGCTAGCTTGTTAGCATAACAAATTGCTAGCTAGACATTTTACATCTTCAGGTGTGTTTATTATATTTAATCTGGGGTGTGTTATTGAATTCATTCTGGAGTGCCAAAGTGCGCCCTGGGTGTTTGTAAATTGAGAGCGTTGTCAGATTTTCCTATTGTAAATTCAGAGCATTTCGCTCTCTGAGCGGTCAGAGCGCACACTGCCAGACACTGTCTGCCAGACACTGTCAGTGTGGTAGAGGGGTAGGGTGTAGGGGTAGGGTGTAGGGGTAGGGTGTAGGGGTAGGGGGGTAGGGGGGGGTAGGGGTAGGGGTAGGGTAGGGGTAGGGGTACAGGGGTAGGTCAGTGTGGAGGCTATATACAGGGGTACCGGTACAGAGTCAATGTGGAGGCTATATACAGGGGTACCGGTACAGAGTCAATGTGGAGGCTATATACAGGGGTACCGGTACAGGGTCAATGTGGAGGCTATATACAGGGGGTACCGGTACAGGGTCAATGTGGAAGCTATATACAGGGGGTACCGGTACAGGGTCAATGTGGAGGCTATATACAGGGGGTACCGGTACAGGGTCAATGTGGAGGCTATATACAGGGGGTACCGGTACAGGGTCAATGTGGAGGCTATATACAGGGGGTACCGGTACAGGGTCAATGTGGAGGCTATATACAGGGGTACCGGTACAGGGTCAATGTGGAGGCTATATACAGGGGTACCGGTACAGGGTCAATGTGGAGGCTATATACAGGGGTACCGGTACAGGGTCAATGTGGAGGCTAAATACAGGGGTACCGGTACAGGGTCAATGTGGAGGCTATATACAGGGGTACCGGTACAGGGTCAATGTGGAGGCTATATACAGGGGTACCGGTACAGAGTCAATGTGGAGGCTATATACAGGGGTACCGGTACAGAGTCAATGTGGAGGCTATATACAGGGGGTACAGGTACAGAGTCAGTGTGGAGGCTATATACAGGGGTACCGGTACAGAGTCAATGTGGAGGCTATATACAGGGGTACCGGTACAGGGTCAATGTGGAGGCTATATACAGGGGGTACCGGTACAGAGTCAATGTGGAGGCTATATACAGGGGGTACCGGTACAGAGTCAATGTGGAGGCTATATACAGGGGGTACCGGTACAGAGTCAGTGTACAGGGGTACAGGCTAGTTGAGGTCATCTGTACATGTAAGTGGGGTGAAGTGCCTTTGCATAGATGATAAACTGTGAGTAGCAGCAGTGTACAGGGGGGGTCAATGTAAATTGTCCATTGGCCATCTGATTAATTGTTCAGCAGTTTTATGGTTTGGGGGTAGAAGATGTTGAGGAGCCTTTTTGACCTCGACTTGGCACTCCCGTACCAATTGCCGTAGCAGAGAGAACAGTCTAAAACTTGTGACTGGAGTCTGAGAACTGTGCAGCTGGCAACACTACGCTTTTTTGCCGACGTTTACTGACACCATATTCAACTGGTGTTGAGTGTTTGTAAATTCATCAGTTATTCTCTGGTACACTCAGACGAGAGTGCTCTGAAATCTGAGTAGATAGCCAGTGTGAATGTCGATTGAGACGACTGTACTACTTAGCTAAACTAAGAATGATGGTAATAATCAAGTCCATAAACATTGAGGAGTTAGATAGCATATAGTTAATCTACTGGCAAGATCAATGTATTAGTAGCCAACTAACGTTAGGTAGCTAGCTAACATCAATCCGGTACCTACTGCTATACTGATGCTATATGGCTCGTAAGGACAGCGTAGCTAACAAAATATCGGCCAATATAATGTGTGAGGTAACTATTTGAAAAGTCATGACTTTATTTCATTGCTCAACATTTTAACATTTGTCATAATTAGGTCAAGCAATGCATTTGTATCTCGTTGGACTTCGGCTGCATATTTTCCACCATTTTCTTCAAATTTGAAAACATGAAGTCATACCCATTTTCTGAATTGCATTAGGGGTCTGCTTGTATACTTACACTTAAATATTTTGGCAAATGTAGTACAACATCCGTGAACTTTTGGCATACTAACTATATCCATACTATGACCAAGGAGCATACTACATACACAATTTACGTCACAAATAGTATGGTTAGTGCAGTTGGTATTCAAACACAGCTCTGTTCTCAGCTGATGAATGTTAGTGGTGAAGACTCCTGGTCTCAGCTGATGGGATGTTAGTGGTGTAGACTCCTGGTCTCAGCCAGTGGTGTAGACTCCTGGTCTCAGCTGATGGGATGTTAGTGGTGAAGACTCCTGGTCTCAGCTGATGGGATGTTAGTGGTGAAGACTCCTGGTCTCAGCTGATGGGATGTTAGTGGTGAAGACTCCTGGTCTCAGCTGATGGGATGTTAGTGGTGAAGCCTCCTGGTCTCAGCTGATGGATGTTAGTGGTGAAGCCTCCTGGTCTCAGCTGATGGGTGTTAGTGGTGAAGCCTCCTGGTCTCAGCTGATGGGATGTTAGTGGTGAAGACTCCGACTCCTGGTCTCAGCTGATGGGTGTTAGTGGTGAAGCCTCCTGGGGTCAGCTGATGGAACCTAGTGGTGAATCCTCCTGGTCTCAGCTGATGGGATGTTAGTGGTGAAGCCTCCTGGTCTCAGCTGATGGATGCTAGTGGTGAAGCCTCCTGGTCTTAGCTGATGGGTGTTAGTGGTGAAGCCTCCTGGTCTCAGCTGATGGGATGCTAGTGGTGAAGCCTCCTGGTCTCAGCTGATGGGTGTTAGTGGTGAAGACTCCTGGTCTCAGCTGATGGGTGTTAGTGGTGAAGACTCCTGGTCTCAGCTGATGGATGTTAGTGGTGAAGACTCCTGGTCTCAGCTGATGGGATGTTAGTGGTGAAGACTCCTGGTCTCAGCTGATGGGATGTTAGTGGTGAAGCCTCCTGGTCTCAGCTGATGGAATGCTAGTGGTGAAGCCTCCTGGTCTCAGCTGATGGAATGCTAGTGGTGAAGCCTCCTGGTCTGTCTCAGCTGATGGAATGTTAGTGGTGAAGCCTCCTGGTCTCAGCTGATGGAATGTTAGTGGTGAAGCCTCCTGGTCTCAGCTGATGGAATGTTAGTGGTGAAGACTCCTGGTCTCAGCTGATGGGTGTTAGTGGTGAAGACTCCTGGTCTCAGATGATGGAATGTTAGTGGTGAAGACTCCTGGTCGCAGCTGATGGGATGCTAGTGGTGAAGACTCCTGGTCTCAGCTGATGGGATGCTAGTGGTGAAGACTCCTGGTCTCAGCTGATGGGATGCTAGTGGTGAAGACTCCTGGTCTCAGCTGATGGGTGTTAGTGGTGAAGACTCCTGGTCTCAGCTGATGGGATGTTAGTGGTGAAGACTCCGACTCCTGGTCTCAGCTGATGGGGTGTTAGTGGTGAAGACTCCGACTCCTGGTCTCCTCCATATTCTGCTCTGCGCGTATTATTGGGTGTTTTAGCTTGTACACAGAGGATGTTTTTGTATAATTCTGTATGCAGAGTCTCAATTTAATGTTTATCCCATTTTGTGACTTCTTGGTTGGTAAGTGGACCCCAGACCTCGCAATGATAAATGGAAATGGGTTCTATAACTGATTCAAGTATTTTTAACCAGATCCTAATTGGGATGTCAAATGTTATATTCCTTTAGATGGCGTAGAAGGCCCTTCTTGCCTTGTCTCAAATCGGTCACAGCTTTATGGAAGTTATGTGGTGCTGATGTTTCGGCCGAGATGAGTATAGTTTTTTTTTGTGCTCAAGGGCAACAGTGTCTAGATGGAATTTGTATTTCTGGTCCTGGTGACTAGACCTTTTTGGAGCACAATTATATTTGTCTTACTGGGAATTACTGTCAGGGCCCAGGTCTGATAGAATATGTGCAGTAGATCTAGGTGCTGCTGTAGGCCCTTCATGGTAGGGGACCGAAGCACCACATCATCTGCGAACAGTAAACATTTGACTTCAGAGTCTAGTAGGGTGAGGCCTGGTGCTACAGACTGTTGTAGTGCCCTCACCAATTCATTGATATAAATGTTGAAGGGGGTGGGGCTACAGCTGCATCCCTGTCTCACCCCACGGCCCTGAGGAAAGAAATCATTGTTTATTTAGCTAATTTTAACCTCACAATTGCTGTTTGTGTACATGGATTTTATAATGTTGTACGTCCCCCTTACTGTTTGTCAGTGTGTGGAGGGTGTGCAGGGTGCATACGTGGTCTGTCATACGGTATTTTGGTAAGAAGCCAATTTGACATTTGCTCAGGACATTGTTTTCACTGAGGAAATGTTTGAGTCTGCTGTTGATGATACTGCATATGATTTTTATGAGATTGCTGCTGATGCATATTCCATGGTAATTATTGGGGGGAGGTCCCGTCGTTCTGGGAGAGGGTCTCGCTGGTCTGGGCGGGATGTCCGTTGAGCTGCGGTTCAGAGCGATGTCCTTTAGGGTCCTGGTGAAGGTGGGCACTGCTGTCTTGTATAAGTGGACCTGGTCATAAAGGCTGTTCTAGTCCAGGGTGGAGTGGTGGGCCAGGTAAACATTTGGTTTTGAGACACAGTCATGGGAAATACTTGCATTTACCCGCTGTATGGTAGCAGGGTGGAAGTATTTTTGTGGTAGCAGGGTGGAGATAACCAGTTGTGTGTTGGGGAAAGTAGAAGAAGCTTTTTCATTAACACCCTTTCCTGCTGTGTTCTCAGGTTGTTCTTGCCTGTGTGTATTATTATGTGGCTGGGTGTTCCTAGTTGGTCCTCAGACAAAAGGACACCAGAGTTTAGAGCCTGTGTGTTGTATTTATTTCCATTGGAGTCCATAAGGAGTACAATCTGTAGCTTGTGGGTGTGGTGGGGTTGTCAGGAGGGCTATCAGGTGGGCTGATGGGGGGGGGCTAGGAAGGTCTGGGGTCCGCTGGGCTTGGGGTTCTTCATTTATTTATGTTTATGAAAGAGCTGCAAAACCTGGACCCGTACAAATTAGCTGGGCTTGACAATCTGGACCCCCTATTTCTGAAACTATCCGCCGCCATTGTCGCAACCCCTATTACCAGCCTGTTCAACCTCTCTTTCATATCGTCTGAGATCCCCAAGGATTGGAAAGCTGCCGCAGTCATCCCCCTCTTCAAAGGGGGAGACACCCTGGACCCAAACTGTTACAGACCTATATCCATCCTGCCCTGCCTATCTAAGGTCTTCGAAAGCCAAGTCAACAAACAGGTCACTGACCATCTCGAATCCCTCCGTAACTTCTCCGCTGTGCAATCTGGTTTCCGAGCCGGTCACGGGTGCACCTCAGCCACGCTCAAGGTACTAAATGATATCATAACCGCCATCGATAAAAGACAGTACTGTGCAGCCGTCTTCATCGACCTTGCCAAGGCTTTCGACTCTGTCAATCACCATATTCTTATCGGCAGACTCAGTAGCCTCGGTTTTCGGATGACTGCCTTGCCTGGTTCACCAATTACTTTGCAGACAGAGTTCAGTGTGTCAAATCGGAGGGCATGCTGTCCGGTCCTCTGGCAGTCTCTATGGGGGTGCCACAGGGTTCAATTCTCGGGCCGACTCTTTTCTCTGTATATATCAATGATGTTGCTCTTGCTGCGGGCGATTCCCTGATCCACCTCTACGCAGACGACACCATTCTATATACTTTCGGCCCGTCATTGGACACTGTGCTATCTAACCTCCAAACAAGCTTCAATGCCATACAACACTCCTTCCGTGGCCTCCAACTGCTCTTAAACGCCAGTAAAACCAAATGCATGCTTTTCAACCGATCGCTGCCTGCACCCGCATGCCCGACTAGCATCACCACCCTGGATGGTTCCGACCTAGAATATGTGGACATCTATAAGTACCTAGGTGTCTGGCTAGACTGCAAACTCTCCTTCCAGACTCATATCAAACATCTCCAATCGAAAATCAAGTCAAGAGTCGGCTTTCTATTCCGCAACAAAGTCTCCTTCACTCACGCCGCCAAGCTTACCCTAGTAAAACTGACTATCCTACCGATCCTCGACTTCGGCGATGTCATCTACAAAATGGCTTCCAACACTCTACTCAGCAAACTGGATGCAGTCTATCACAGTGCCATCCGTTTTGTCACTAAAGCACCTTATACCACCCACCACTGCGACTTGTATGCTCTGGTCGGCTGGCCCTCGCTACATATTCGTCGCCAGACCCACTGGCTCCAGGTCATCTACAAGTCCATGCTAGGTAAAGCTCCGCCTTATCTCAGTTCACTGGTCACGATGGCAACACCCATCCGTAGCACGCGCTCCAGCAGGTGTATCTCACTGATCATCCCTAAAGCCAACACCTCATTTGGCCGCCTTTCGTTCCAGTACTCTGCTGCCTGTGACTGGAACGAATTGCAAAAATCGCTGAAGTTGGAGACTTATCTCCCTCACCAACTTCAAACATCAGCTATCTGAGCAGCTAACCGATCGCTGCAGTTGTACATAGTCTATTGGTAAATAGCCCACCCATTTTCACCTACCTCATCCCCATACTGTTTTTATTTATTTACTTTTCTGCTCTTTTGCACACCAATATCTCTACCTGTACATGACCATCTGATCATTTATCACTCCAGTGTTAATCTGCAAAATTGTAATTATTCACCTACCTCCTCATGCCTTTTGCAAACATTGTATATAGACTCCCCCTTTGTTTTCTACTGTGTTATTGACTTGTTAATTGTTTATTCCATGTGTAACTCTGTGTTGTCTGCTCACACTGCTATGCTTTATCTTGGCCAGGTCGCAGTTGCAAATGAGAACTTGTTCTCAACTGGCCTACCTGGTTAAATAAAGGTGAAATAAAAATAAAAAATAAAAATGATCTGTTCTGCTGTAGTGTTCAGACTTTGGTCAGGATCTGAGGTGGACTGTTCTGCTGGCTTCTCTGTGGGGTTGCAAGCTCTTTAATGTGTTGTTCTGTCACACATCCTTCTCACCTTCTTCTCCTTTGGTGTTCTCACCTGCTATTCCAGCTGGGTGAATTTATCCTTCATTTCAGTGAGGGAGTAGTGCTCTGTGCTGGGAGGTTGTCTTTCCGCTTGGGGTTGCTCATCTGTGGGGTTGTTTAAGGAAGAGGTCTGACTTGTTTGGGGTGGGAGAGTCTTTCTCAAGAGAGCTTCTCCTGCTGAGCTCCCTCTTCGATTCAGGGGAAGTCCAGGGGTTGGCCTGTACCAGTACTGTTCGGGTTGGCCTGTACCAGTACTGTTCGGGTTGGCCTGTACCAGTACTGTTCGGGTTGGCCTGTACCAGTACTGTTCGGGTTGGCCTGTACCAGTACTGTTCGGGTTGGCCTGTACCAGTACTGTTCGGGTTGGCCTGTACCAGTACTGTTCGGGTTGGCCTGTACCAGTACTGTTCGGGTTGGCCTGTACCAGGTTGGCCTGTACCAGTACTGTTCGGGTTGGCCTGTACCAGTACTGGTTGGCCTGTACCAGTACTGTTCGGGTTGGCCTGTACCAGTACTGTTCGGGTTGGCTGTACCAGTACTGTTCGGGTTGGCCTGTACCAGTACTGTTCATCCCCCTGTACCAGTACTGTCCCCGGGTTGGCCTGTACCAGTACTGTTCGGGTTGGCCTGTACCAGGTTGGCCTGTACCAGTACTGTTTGGGTTGGCCTGTCAGTCCTCATTGGCTAGTATCCTGAGTTTTCTACCCATCATTACGCTCTCATCCCCCTCTCTCGCTCTCATCCCCCTCTCTCGCTCTTATCCCCCCTCTCGCTCTCATCCCCCTCTCTCGCTCTCATCCCCCCCTCTCTCGCTCTCATCCCCCTCTCTCGCTCTCATCCCCCCTCTCTCGCTCTCATCCCCCTCTCTCGCTCTCATCCCCCTCTCTCGCTCTCATCCCCCTCTCTCGCTCTCATCCCCCTCTCTCGCTCTCATCCCCCTCTCTCGCTCTCATCCCCCCTCTCTCGCTCTCATCCCCCCCTCTCTCGCTCTCATCCCCCTCTCTCGCTCTCATCCTCCGCTCTCTCGCTCTCACCCCCCCCTCTCTCGCTCTCACCCCCTCGCTCTCTTGCTCTCACCCCCCCTCTCTCGCTCTCACCCCTCCTCTCTCTCGCTCTCACCCCTCCTCGCTCTCTCGCTCTCACCCCTCCTCGCTCTCTCGCTCTCACCCCCTCCTCGCTCTCTCCTCGCTCTCACCCCTCCTCGCTCTCTCGCTCTCACCCCTCCTCGCTCTCTCGCTCTCACCCCTCCTCGCTCTCTCGCTCTCACCCCTCCTCGCTCTCTCGCTCTCACCCCTCCTCGCTCTCTCGCTCTCACCCCCCCTCTCGCTCTCTCGCTCTCGCTCTCACCCCCTCGCTCTCTCGCTCTCCAGCCCGCCTCGCTCTCTCGCTCTCAACCCCCTCGCTCTCTCGCTATCAACCCCTCTCGCTCTCAACCCCATCTCGCTCTCAACCCCATCTCGCTCTCAACCCCATCTCGCTCTCAACCCCATCTCGCTCTCAGCCCCATCTCGCTCTCAACCCCATCTCGCTCTCAACCCCATCTCGCTCTCAAGCCCATCTCGCTCTCAAGCCCATCTCGCTCTCAAGCCCATCTCGCTCTCAAGCCCATCTCGCTCTCAAGCCCATCTCGCTCTCAAGCCCATCCGCTCTCAAGCCCTCTCGCTCTCACCCCATCTCGCTCTCACCCCCATCTCGCTCTCACCCCCATCTCGCTCTCACCCCATCTCGCTCTCTCGCTCTCAACCCCATCTCGCTCTCACCCCCATCTCGCTCTCTCGATCTCGCTCTCTCGCTCTCACCCCATCTCGCTCTCTCGCTCTCAACCCCATCTCGCTCTCACCCCCATCTCGCTCTCACCCCCATCTCGCTCTCTCGCTCTCAACCCCATCTCGCTCTCTCGATCTCGCTCTCTCGCTCTCAGCCCCATCTCGCTCTCACCCCCATCTCGCTCTCACCCCATCTCGCTCTCTCGCTCTCAACCCCATCTCGCTCTCACCCCCATCTCGCTCTCTCGATCTCGCTCTCTCGCTCTCACCCCATCTCGCTCTCTCGCTCTCACCCCATCTCGCTCTCTCGCTCTCACCCCATCTCGCTCTCTCGCTCTCACCCCCATCTCGCTCTCTCGCTCTCACCCCATCTCGCTCTCTCGCTCTCACCCCATCTCGCTCTCTCGCTCTCACCCCCATCTCGCTCTCTCTCGCTCTCACCCCTCCTCGCTCTCTCGCTCTCACCCCTCCTCGCTCTCTCGCTCTCACCCCTCCTCGCTCTCTCGCTCTCACCCCTCCTCGCTCTCTCGCTCTCACCCCCTCGCTCTCACCCCCCTCGCTCTCACCCCTCTCGCTCTCACCCCCTCTCGCTCTCACCCCTCTCGCTCTCACCCCCTCTCGCTCTCACCCCCTCTCGCTCTCACCCCCTCGCTCTCACCCCTTCTCGCTCTCACCCCCCTCGCTCTCTCGCTCTCACCCCCTCTCGCTCTCACCCCCTCGCTCTCTCGCTCTCACCCCCTCTCGCTCTCACCCCCCTCGCTCTCTCGCTCTCACCCCCTCGCTCTCTCGCTCTCACCCCCTCTCGCTCTCACCCCCCTCGCTCTCTCGCTCTCACCCCCTCTCGCTCTCACACCCCCCTCGCTCTCTCGCTCTCACCCCCTCTCGCTCTCACCCCCCCCGCTCTCTCGCTCTCACCCCCTCTCGCTCTCACCCCCTCGCTCTCTCGCCCCTCGCTCTCTCGCTGTCACCCCCTCGCTCTCTCGCTCTCCACCCCCCTCTCGCTCTCGCTCTCTCGCTCTCACCCCCCTCGCTCTGTCACTCTCACCCCTCGCTCTCTCACCCCCTCTCTCGCTCTCACCCCCCTCTCTCGCTCTCACCCCCCCTCTCTCGCTCTCACCCCCTCTCTCGCTCTCACCCCCTCTCTCGCTCTCACCCCCTCTCTCGCTCTCACCCCTCTCTCGCTCTCACCCCCTCTCTCGCTCTCACCCCCTCTCTCGCTCTCACCCCCTCTCTCGCTCTCACCCCCCCTCTCGCTCTCACCCCCCCTCTCGCTCTCTCGCTCTCTCACCCCCTCTCTCGCTCTCACCCCCCTCTCGCTCTCTCGCTCTCACCCGCTCTCTCGCTCTCACCCCCCTCTCTCGCTCTCACCCCCCTCTCGCTCTCACCCCCCTCTCGCTCTCTCGCTCTCACCCCCCTCTCGCTCTCTCGCTCTCACCCCCTCTCGCTCTCTCGCTCTCACCCCCTCCTCGCTCTCTCGCTCTCACCCCCTCTCGCTCTCTCGCTCTCACCCCCCTCTCGCTCTCTCGCTCTCACCCCGCTCTCTCGCTCTCACCCCCTCTCTCGCTCTCATCCCCTCTCTCTCTCGCTCTCACCCCTCCTCTCGCTCTCACCCCTCCTCGCTCTCTCGCTCTCACCCCTCCTCGCTCTCTCGCTCTCACCCCTCCTCGCTCTCTCGCTCTCACCCCTCCTCGCTCTCTCGCTCTCACCCCTCCTCGCTCTCTCGCTCTCACCTCCTCGCTCTCGCTCTCACCCCTCCTCGCTCTCGCTCACCCCTCCTCGCTCTCTCGCTCTCACCCCTCCTCGCTCTCTCGCTCTCACCCCTCCTCGCTCTCTCGCTCTCACCCCTCCTCGCTCTCTCGCTCTCACCCCTCCTCGCTCTCTCGCTCTCCCCCCCTCGCTCTCTCGCCCTCTCGCTCTCTCGCTCTCACCCCCCCTCGCTCTCTCGCTCTCACCCGCCTCGCTCTCTCGCTCTCAGCCCCTGGCTCTCTCGCTATCAGCCCCTCTCGCTCTCAGCCCCATCTCGCTCTCAGCCCCATCTCGCTCTCACCCCATCTCGCTCTCAACCCCATCTCGCTCTCAGCCCCATCTCGCTCTCAGCCCCATCTCGCTCTCAACCCCATCTCGCTCTCAACCCCATCTCGCTCTCAAGCCCATCTCGCTCTCAAGCCCATCTCGCTCTCAAGCCCATCTCGCTCTCAAGCCCATCTCGCTCTCAAGCCCATCTCGCTCTCAAGCCCATCTCGCTCTCAAGCCCATCTCGCTCTCACCCCCTCTCGCTCTCACCCCCATCTCGCTCTCACCCCCATCTCGCTCTCACCCCATCTCGCTCTCTCGCTCTCAACCCCATCTCGCTCTCACCCCCATCTCGCTCTCTCGATCTCGCTCTCTCGCTCTCACCCCATCTCGCTCTCTCGCTCTCAACCCCATCTCGCTCTCACCCCCATCTCGCTCTCACCCCCATCTCGCTCTCTCGCTCTCACCCCATCTCGCTCTCTCGATCTCGCTCTCTCGCTCTCAACCCCATCTCGCTCTCACCCCCATCTCGCTCTCACCCCATCTCGCTCTCTCGCTCTCAGCCCCATCTCGCTCTCACCCCCATCTCGCTCTCTCGATCTCGCTCTCTCGCTCTCACCCCATCTCGCTCTCTCGCTCTCACCCCCATCTCGCTCTCTCGCTCTCACCCCATCTCGCTCTCTCGCTCTCACCCCATCTCGCTCTCTCGCTCTCACCCCCATCTCGCTCTCTCGCTCTCACCCCATCTCGCTCTCTCGCTCTCACCCCCATCTCGCTCTCTCGCTCTCACCCCTCCTCGCTCTCTCGCTCTCACTCCTCCTCGCTCTCTCGCTCTCACCCCTCCGCTCTCTCGCTCTCGCCCTCCTCGCTCTCTCGCTCTCACCCCCTCGCTCTCCCCCCCCTCACCCCCTCGCTCTCACCCCCTCTCGCTCTCACCCCTCTCGCTCTCACCCCTCTCTCGCTCTCACCCCCTCTCTCGCCCCTCTCGCTCTCACCCCTTCTCGCTCTCACCCCCTCGCTCTCCGCTCTCACCCCCTCTCGCTCTCACCCCCTCGCTCTCTCGCTCTCACCCCTCTCGCTCTCACCCCCTCGCTCTCTCGCTCTCACCCCCCGCTCTCTCGCTCTCACCCCCCTCTCGCTCTCACCCCCCTCGCTCTCTCGCTCTCACCCCTCTCGCTCTCACACCCCCCTCGCTCTCTCGCTCTCACCCCCCTCTCGCTCTCACCCCCCTCTCTCGCTCTCAGCCCCTCTCGCGCTCTCACCCCCTCGCTCTCTCGCTCTCACCCCCCTCGCGCTCTCTCTCGCTCTCACCCAGCCCCTCGCTCTCACCCTCACCCCTCGCTCTCACCCCCCTCTCTCGCTCTCACCCCCTCTCTCGCTCTCTCACCCCTCTCTCGCTCTCACCCCCTCTCTCGCTCTCACCCCTCTCTCTCGCTCTCACCCCCCCCTCTCGCTCTCACCCCCTCTCTCGCTCTCATCTCGCTCTCACCCCCTCTCTCGCTCTCACCCCCCCCCTCTCTCGCTCTCACCCCCTCTCTCGCTCTCACCCCCCCTCTCTCGCTCTCACCCCTCTCTCGCTCTCTCGCTCTCACCCCCCTCTCTCGCTCTCACCCCCTCGCTCTCGCTCTCTCGCTCTCACCCCCTCTCTCGCTCTCACCCCCTCTCTCGCTCTCACCCCCTCTCGCTCTCACCCCCCCTCTCGCTCTCTCGCTCTCACCCCCCATCTCGCTCTCTCGCTCTCCCCCTCTCGCTCTCACCCCCCTCTCGCTCTCTCGCTCTCACCCCGCTCTCGCTCTCTCGCTCTCACCTCCCCTCTCGCTCTCTCGCTCTCACCCCCCTCTCGCTCTCTCGCTCTCACCCCCCTCTCGCTCTCTCGCTCTCCACCCCCTCTCGCTCTCTCGCTCTCACCCCCCGCTCTCTCTCGCTCTCACCCCTCTCTCGCTCTCATCCTCTCTCTCTCGCTCTCACCCTCCTCTCGCTCTCTCGCTCTCACCCCTCCTCGCTCTCTCGCTCTCACCCCTCCTCGCTCTCTCGCTCTCACCCCTCCTCGCTCTCTCGCTCTCACCCCTCCTCGCTCTCTCGCTCTCACCCCTCCTCGCTCTCTCGCTCTCACCCTCTCTCGCTCTCACCCCTCCTCGCTCTCTCGCTCTCACCCCATCTCGCTCTCTCGCTCTCACCCCCCCGCTCTCTCGCTCTCACCCCCCTCGCTCTCTCGCTCTCACCCCTCCTCGCTCTCTCGCTCTCACCCCTCCTCGCTCTCTCGCTCTCACCCCTCCTCGCTCTCTCGCTCTCACCCCCCTCTCGCTCTCTCGCTCTCTCGCTCTCACCCCCCTCGCTCTCTCGCTCTCAACCCGCCTCGCTCTCTCGCTCTCACCCCTCGCTCTCTCGCTATCAACCTCTCGCTCTCAACCCCATCTCGCTCTCACCCCATCTCGCTCTCACCCCCATCTCGCTCTCACCCCATCTCGCTCTCAACCCCATCTCGCTCTCAGCCCCATCTCGCTCTCACCCCATCTCGCTCTCACCCCCATCTCGCTCTCAACCCCATCTCGCTCTCAGCCCCATCTCGCTCTCAGCCCCATCTCGCTCTCAACCCCATCTCGCTCTCAAGCCCATCTCGCTCTCAAGCCCATCTCGCTCTCAAGCCCATCTCGCTCTCAAGCCCATCTCGCTCTCATCCCCCCCCTCTCGCTCTCACCCCCATCTCGCTCTCACCCCCATCTCGCTCTCTCGCTCTCAACCCCATCTCGCTCTCACCCCCATCTCGCTCTCTCGATCTCGCTCTCTCGCTCTCACCCCATCTCGCTCTCTCGCTCTCAGCCCCATCTCGCTCTCACCCCCATCTCGCTCTCACCCCCATCTCGCTCTCTCGCTCTCAGCCCCATCTCGCTCTCTCGATCTCGCTCTCTCGCTCTCACCCCATCTCGCTCTCACCCCATCTCGCTCTCACCCCATCTCGCTCTCTCGCTCTCAGCCCCTCTCGCTCTCACCCCATCTCGCTCTCTCGCTCTCACCATCTCGCTCTCACCCCCATCCTCGCTCTCACCCCATCTCACCCCTCGCTCTCACCCCCTCTCTCGCTCTCACCCCATCTCGCTCTCTCGCTCTCACCCCATCACGCTCTCTCGCTCTCACCCCATCTCGCTCTCTCGCTCTCACCCCCATCTCGCTCTCTCGCTCTGCACCCTCCTCGCTCTCTCAATCTCTGCCCCTCCTCGCTCTCTCCTGGCTCTCACCCCCCTCGCTCTCTCGCTCTCACCCCTCCTCGCTCTCACCCCCTCGCTCTCACCCTCCCCTCTCGCTCTCACCCCTCTCGCTCTCCCACCCCTCTCGCTCTCACCCCTCTCTCGCTCTCACCCCCTCGCTCTCTCGCTCTCACCCCCTCGCTCTCACCCCCTCTCAGCTCTCACCCCCCTCGCTCTCTCGCTCTCACCCCCCCCTCTCGCTCTCACCCCCCCTCGCTCTCTCGCTCTCACCCCCTCTCGCTCTCCACCCCCTCTCGCTCTCTCGCTCTCACCCCCCTCTCGCTCTCACCCCCGCTCTCTCGCTCTCACCCCCTCTCGCTCTCACCCCCTCGCTCTCTCGCCCCCTCGCTCTCTCGCTGTCACCCCCTCGCTCTCTCGCTCTCACCCCCCTCGCTCTCGCTCTCTCGCTCTCACCCCCTCGCGCTCTGTCGCTCTCACCCCTCGCTCTCACCCCCTCCTCGCTCTCACCCCCTCTCTCGCTCTCACCCCCCCTCTCTCGCTCTCACCCCCCTCTCTCGCTCTCACCCCCTCTCTCGCTCTCACCCCCTCTCTCGCTCTCACCCCTCTCTCGCTCTCACCCCCCTCTCGCTCTCACCCCCCCTCTCGCTCTCTCGCTCTCTCACCCCCTCTCTCGCTCTCACCCCTCTCGCTCACATGGCTCTCACCGCTCTCGCTCTCACCCCCCCCTCTCTCGCTCTCCCCCCTCTCGCTCTCTCGCTCTCATTTCTCTCGCTCTCTCGCTCTCACCCCCTCTCGCTCTCTCACCCTCTCACCCCCCCCTCTCGCTCTCTCGCTCTCACCCCCTCTCGCTCTCTCGCTCTCACCCCCCTCTCGCTCTCTCGCTCTCACCCCCTCTCGCTCTCTCGCTCTCACCCCCCTCTCGCTCTCTCGCTCTCACCCCCTCTCGCTCTCTCGCTCTCACCCCCCTCTCGCTCTCACCCCCTCTCTCGCTCTCAACCCCCCTCTCGCTCTCATCTCCTCTCAGCCCCATCTCGCTCTCAACCCCATCTCGCTCTCAGCCCCATCTCGCTCTCAACCCCATCTCGCTCTCAACCCCATCTCGCTCTCAACCCCATCTCGCTCTCACCCCATCTCGCTCTCTCTCGCTCTCACCCCATCTCGCTCTCACCCCTCATTCCCGCTCTCACCCCCATCTGGCTCTCCGCTCTCACCCCCATCTCGCTCTCCCGCTCTCACCCCTCTCGCTCTCCCGCTCTCACCCCCTCTCGCTCTCCCGCTCTCACCCCCTCTCGCTCTCCGCTCTGCCCCCCTCTCGCTCTCCGCTCTCACCCCCTCTCGCTCTCCGCTCTCACCCCCCTCTCGCTCTCTGCCTCTCACTCTCCCCCTCTCTCGCTCTCACCCCTCTCGCTCTCACCCCCCTCTCGCTCTCACCCCCTCTCGCTCTCTCGCTCTCACCCCCCTCTCGCTCTCACCCTCTCTCGCTCTCACCCCCTCTCGCTCTCTCGCTCTCACCCCCGCTCTCGCTCTCTCGCTCTCACCCCCCTCTCGCTCTCTCGCTCTCACCCCCCTCTCGCTCTCTCACCCTCTCAAGCCCTCGCTCTCACCCCCTCTCGCTCTCTCGCTCTCCCCCCTCTCGCTCTCTCGCTCTCTTTCATAACCCCATCTCGCTCTCACCCCCCCCTCTCGCTCTCTCGCTCTCAACCCCATCTCGCTCTCAGCCCCATCTCGCTCTCAACCCCATCTCGCTCTCACCCCATCTCGCTCTCCCGCTCTCACCCCATCTCGCTCTCCGCTCTCACCCCCATCTCGCTCTCCCGCTCTCACCCCCTCTCGCTCTCCCGCTCTCACCCCCTCTCGCTCTCCGCTCTCACCCCCTCTCGCTCTCCCGCTCTCACCCCCTCTCGCTCTCCCGCTCTCACCCCCCTCTCGCTCTCTCGCTCTCACCCCCTCTCGCTCTCACCCTCCTCTCCGCTCTCTCGCTCTCTCGCTCTCACCCCCCCCGCTCTCTCGCTCTCACCCCCCTCTCGCTCTCTCGCTCTCACCCCCTCTCGCTCTCACCCCCCCCCTCTCTCGCTCTCTCGCTCTCTCGCTCTCACCCCCCCCCCTCTCGCTCTCTCGCTCTCACCCCCTCTCGCTCTCTCGCTCTCACCCCCTCTCGCTCTCTCGCTCTCACCCCCTCTCGCTCTCACCCCCTCTGGCTCTCTCGCTCTCACCCCCCCTCTCGCTCTCTCGCTCTCGCTCTCTCGCTCTCATTCCCCCTCTCGCTCTCTCGCTCCACCCCCCCCCTCTCGCTCTCTCGCTCACCCCCCTCTCGCTCTCTCCGCTCACCCCCTCTCGCTCTCTCGCTCGCACCCCCTCTCGCTCTCTCGCTCACCCCCCCTCTCGCTCTCACCCCCCTCTCGCTCTCTCGCTCTCAGCCCCATCTCGCTCTCAACCCCATCTCGCTCTCTCGCTCTCACCCCCATCTCGCTCTCTCGCTCTCACCCCATCTCGCTCTCACCCCCATCTCGCTCTCCCGCTCTCATCCCCCTCTCTCGCTCTCCGCTCTCACCCCCTCTCGCTCTCCCCGCTCTCACCCCCTCTCGCTCTCCCGCTCTCACCCTCCTCTCGCTCTCCGCTCTCACCCCCCTCTCGCTCTCACCCCCCTCTCGCTCTCACCCCCCTCTGGCTCTCACCCCCTCTCGCTCTCTCGCTCTCAGCCCCCCTCTCGCTCTCTCGCTCTCACCCCCCTCGCTCTCTCGCTCTCAGCCCCCTCGCTCTCTCGCTCTCACCCCCCCCTCGCTCTCTCGCTCTCACCCCCCCTCGCTCTCTCGCTCTCAGCCCCCTCGCTCTCTCGCTCTCAGCCCCCCTCGCTCTCTCGCTCTCACCCCCCCTCGCTCTCTCGCTCTCAGCCCCCTCGCTCTCTCTCGCTCTCAACCCCCTCGCTCCACCCCTCTCGCTCTCAGCCCCCTCGCTCTCACCCCCTCTCGCTCTCAACCCCCTCGCTCTCAAACCCCTCTCGCTCTCACCCCATCTCGCTCTCCGCTCTCACCCCCCTCGCTCTCCGCTCTCCCCCCTCGCTCTCTCGCTCTCACCCCCCTCGCTCTCTCGCTCTCAGCCCCCTCTCGCTCTCAGCCCCCTCGCTCTCAACCCCCTCGCTCTCACCCCCCTCTCGCTCTCTCGCTCTCACCCCCATCTCGCTCTCTCACCCCCATCTCGCTCTCTCGCTCTCACCCCCATCTCGCTCTCTCGCTCTCACCCCCATCTCGCTCTCTCGCTCTCTCTCTCACCCCCATCTCGCTCTCTCGCTCTCTCACCCCCATCTCGCTCTCTCGCTCTCACCCCATCCCCTCTCTCTCGCTCTCTCGGCTCTCACCCCCTCTCGCACTCTCGCTCTCACCCCCTCTCGCTCTCTCGCTCTCACCCCCCTCTCGCTCTCACCCCCTCTCGCTCTCTCGCTCTCTCGCTCTCACCCCCTCTCGCTCTCTCGCTCTCACCCCCCTCTCGCTCTCTCGCTCTCACCGCTCTCTCGCTCTCACCCCCTCTCGCTCTCTAATATGGCTCTCACCCCCTCTCGCTCTCTCGCTCTCACCCCCCTCTCGCTCTCTCGCTCTCACCCCCCTCTCGCTCTCTCGCTCTCACCCCCCCTCTCGCTCTCTCGCTCTCACCCCCTCTCGCTCTCTCGCTCTCACCCCCTCTCGCTCTCTCGCTCTCACCCCATCTCGCTCTCACCCCTCTCGCTCTCTCGCTCTCACCCCCTCTCGCACCCCCTCTCGCTCTCTCCCCCCCCTCTCGCTCTCTCGCTCTCACCCCCTCTCGCTCTCTCGCTCCCCTCTCGCTCTCGCCCCCTCTCGCTCTCTCTCGCTCCTCTCGCGCTCTCACCCCCTCTCGCTCTCTCGCTCTCACCCCCTCGCTCTCACCCCCTCACCCCCCCTCGCTCTCACCCCCCTCGCTCTCACCCCCCTCTCGCTCTCACCCCCTCTCGCTCTCACCCCCTCTCGCTCTCACCCCCTCTCGCTCTCACCCCTCTCGCTCTCACCCCCTCTCGCTCTCACCCCTCTCGCTCTCACCCCTCTCGCTCTCACCCCCTCTCGCTCTCACCCCCTCTGGCTCTCACCCCTCTCGCTCTCTGGCTCTCAGCCCCCTCTCGCTCTCACCCCCCTCGCTCTCTCCCCCCCTCGCTCTCACCCCCTCTCGCTCTCACCCCCTCTCGCTCTCACCCCTCTCGCTCTCACCCCCTCGCTCTCACCCCCTCTCGCTCTCACCCCCTCTCGCTCTCACCCCTCTCGCTCTCACCCCCTCGCTCTCTCACCCCCTCTCGCTCTCACCCCCCTCGCTCTCACCCCCCTCGCTCTCCCACCCCCTCGCTCTCACCCCCCTCTCGCTCTCACCCCCCTCGCTCTCTCGCTCTCACCCCTCTCGCTCTCACCCCCCTCGCTCTCTCGCTCTCACCCCCGCTCCCCCTCGCCCTCTGCTCTCTCGCTCTCACCCCCTCGCTCTCTCGCTCTCAACCCCCTCGCGCTCTCTTGCTCTCAGCCCCCCTCGCTCTCTCTCGCTCTCACCCCCCTCGCTCTCTCCTCTCACCCCTCGCTCTCTCGCTCTCACCCCTCCTCGCTCTCACCCCCCCTCTCGCTCTCTCGCTCTCACCCCCCTCTCTCTCGCTCTCACCCCCCCCTCTCTCGCTCTCACCCCCTCTCTCGCTCTCACCCCCCTCTCTCGCTCTCACCCCCTCTCTCGCTCTCTCGCTCTCACCCCCTCTCGCTCTCACCCCCCTCTCGCTCTCTCGCTCTCACCCCCCTCTCGCTCTCACCCCCTCTCGCTCTCTCGCTCGCGCACCCCCCTCTCGCTCTCACCCCCCTCTCGCTCTCACCCCCCCCTCTCCGCTCTCACCCCCCCCTCTCGCTCTCACCCCCTCTCAACCCCATCTCGCTCTCAACCCCATCTCGCTCTCAACCCCATCTCGCTCTCAACCCCATCTCGCTCTCAACCCCATCTCGCTCTCAACCCCATCTCGCTCTCACCCCATCTCGCTCTCACCCCATCTCGCTCTCACCCCATCTCGCTCTCACCCCATCTCGCTCTCACCCCATCTCGCTCTCACCCCATCTCGCTCTCACCCCATCTCGCTCTCCCCCCATCTCGCTCTCACCCCATCTCGCTCTCACCCCATCTCGCTCTCACCCCATCTCGCTCTCACCCCATCTCGCTCTCACCCCATCTCGCTCTCACCCCATCTCGCTCTCACCCCATCTCGCTCTCACCCCATCTCGCTCTCACCCCATCTCGCTCTCACCCCATCTCGCTCTCACCCCATCTCGCTCTCACCCCATCTCGCTCTCACCCCTCTCGCTCTCACCCCATCTCGCTCTCTCGCTCTCACCCCATCTCGCTCTCTCGCTCTCACCTCTCCCATCTCGCTCTCTCGCTCTCACCCCCCATCTCGCTCTCCCGCTCTCACCCCCTCTCGCTCTCCCGCTCTCACCCCCTCTCGCTCTCCCGCTCTCTCACCCCCTCTCGCTCTCCGCTCTCACCCCCTCTCGCTCTCCCCCTCCTCTCTCGCTCTCTCTCGCTCTCACCCCCTCTCGCTCTCACCCCATCTCGCTCTCACCCCCCCTCTCGCTCTCACCCCATCTCGCTCTCACCCCATCTCGCTCTCACCCCATCTCGCTCTCCGCTCTCACCCCCTCTCGCTCTCCCGCTCTCACCCCCTCTCGCTCTCCCGCTCTCACCCCCTCTCGCTCTCCCGCTCTCACCCCCTCTCGCTCTCCCGCTCTCACCCCCTCTCGCTCTCCCGCTCTCACCCCCCTCTCGCTCTCCCGCTCTCACCCCCTCTCGCTCTCACCCCATCTCGCTCTCCCGCTCTCACCCCCTCTCGCACTCTCGCTCTCACCCCCCTCTCGCTCTCTCGCTCTCACCCCCTCTCGCTCTCTCGCTCCCTCCCCCTCTCGCTCTCTCGCTCTCACCCCCTCTCGCTCTCTCGCTCTCACCCCCTCTCTCTCTCTCGCTCTCACCCCCTCTCGCTCTCACCCCCCCTCTCGCTCTCTCGATCTCACCCCTCTCTCGCTCTCTCGCTCTCACCCCCTCTCGCTCTCTGTGTCTGAGGTGTGTTCTGCAGGGCCTCACATGGCAGCACAGGACTAGCTTGTACTCAGCAATTTCCATCGTACACCCCATCTCGCTCTCACCCCATCTCGCTCTCACCCCATCTCGCTCTCACCCCATCTCGCTCTCACCCCATCTCGCTCTCACCCCATCTCGCTCTCACCCCATCTCGCTCTCTCACCCCATCTCGCTCTCACCCCATCTCGCTCTCACCCCATCTCGCTCTCACCCCATCTCGCTCTCACCCCATCTCGCTCTCACCCCATCTCGCTCTCACCCCATCTCGCTCTCACCCCATCTCGCTCTCACCCCATCTCGCTCTCACCCCATCTCGCTCTCAGGGCCCCCATCTCGCTCTCACCCCATCTCGCTCTCACCCCATCTCGCTCTCACCCCATCTCGCTCTCTCTCGCTCTCACCCCATCTCGCTCTCCCGCTCTCACCCCCCTCTCGCTCTCCGCTCTCACCCCCTCTCGCTCCCCCGCTCTCACCCCCCTCTCGCTCTCCCGCTCTCACCCCCTCTCGCTCTCCCGCTCTCACCCCCTCTCGCTCTCCCGCTCTCACCCCCTCTCGCTCTCACCCCATCTCGCTCTCACCCCCTCTCGCTCTCACCCCATCTCGCTCTCACCCCATCTCGCTCTCACCCCATCTCGCTCTCCCGCTCTCACCCCCTCTCGCTCTCCCGCTCTCACCCCCTCTCGCTCTCCGCTCTCACCCCCCTCTCGCTCTCCGCTCTCACCCCCTCTCGCTCTCCCGCTCTCACCCCCTCTCGCTCTCCCGCTCTCACCCCCTCTCGCTCTCCCGCTCTCACCCCCTCTCGCTCTCACCCCATCTCGCTCTCCCGCTCTCACCCCCCTCTCGCACTCTCGCTCTCCTCCCCCTCTCGCTCTCTCGCTCTCACCCCCCTCTCGCTCTCTCGCTCCTCCCCCTCTCGCTCTCTCGCTCTCACCCCCTCTCGCTCTCTCGCTCTCACCCCCTCTCACTCTCTCGCTCTCACCCCCTCTCGCTCTCACCCCCTCTCGCTCTCTCGATCTCACCCCTCTCTCGCTCTCTCGCTCTCACCCCCTCTCGCTCTCTCTGTGTCTGAGGTGTGTTCTGCAGGGCCTCACATGGCAGCACAGGACTAGCTTGTACTCAGCAATTTCCATCGTACATTTCACTCATCTGTTTATGGTCGTAGCAAATCCAGCCTATTAGGCATATGCTCTGATTAGAGAACATATGCCCATGAGTACCACCAGGGGTTTTCAGGCTTTATTATAGTAGGCTATGGATATTATTTATAGTAGGGTAATCAGATGATGTGATAATAGTTAGTTTAATGTGACTTATATTAACCCTGAGACCTTCTTGTGTAGGACGCCTATAATCATTACCATAATCACAACCCACTGCAGTTATGACATGCTGATTATGCTAATTGTAAACATGTTAATAACCCCTCTCTCCTCTCCCTGTGTTTCTCAGATCAGCTCCATGCTAGCTAGAGCCATGAACGGTTTACTGAAGAGGAAGTTTGAGGAGGTCTGTGATGAGGACCAGTGCTACTCCTCGTCCTCCTCCCTGTCGTCCTCAGCCTACTCCGGGTGGGACTCGGAGGGCGAGAGCTGCTACTCAGACACCCTTGACTCAACACCCAGCAACCCTGGTTCTCCAGACACACACTACAATAGTGAGTATCTAATCTACTTCCTCAGGCTTCACTATGCCTTCACTATGCCTTCACTATGCCTTCACTAATCTCCACTAACCTCAGGAGGCTGAGAAGATTTGGCATGGGCCCTCATATCCACAAAATGTTCTACAGCTGTAACATGGAGAATGTCTTAACTGGCAGCATCACTGCCAAACGCACCACCTTGACCCCAAACCACTGCAGATGGTGGAGCGGACGGCCCAGTGCATCACTGCTTGGTATGTCAAACGCACCACCTTGACCCCAAAGCACTGCAGATGGTGGTGCGGACGGCCCAGTTCATCACTGCTTGGTATGTCAAACGCACCACCCTGACCACAAAGCACTGCAGATGGTGGTGCGGACGGCCCAGTGCATCACTGAGGCCGATCTCCCTGCCATCCAGGACCTCTGTACCAGGCGGTGTCGGGAAAGGCTGAACAATGGGCTCCAGCCACCCAAGCCATAAATTGTGCTATTGTCCGGCAATTGGTACCGAAGCGTCGGCTCTCGACCGACAGGCTCCTAAACAGCTTCTCCCATAAGACTGCTAAATAGTTCATTAAATGGTTACCCGGGCTATCTGCACTGACACGCCCCCCCCTTCCATCTCAAATCAAAGCAAACTTTATTTGTCACATGTGCCGAATGCAACAAGTGATGCTTACTTACAAGCCCTTAATTCTTCTTGAACTGCACTGTTGGTTAAGAAAATATTTACAGAGTAGACTATAATAAAAAGTAGCACAATAAGAATAACAATAACGAGGCAAAATACAGGGGTACCGGTACAGAGTCAGTGTGGAGGCTATATACAGGGGGTACCGGTACAGAGTCAATGTGGAGGCTATATACAGGGGGTACCGGTACAGAGTCAATGTGGAGGCTATATACAGGGGTACCGGTACAGAGTCAATGTGGAGGCTATATACAGGGGGTACCGGTACAATGTGGAGGCTATATACAGGGGGTACCGGTACAATGTAGAGGCTATACACAGGGGTACCGGTACTGAATCAGTGTGGAGGCTATACACAGGGGGTACCGGTACAGAGTCAATGTGGAGGCTATACACAGGGGTACCGGTACAGAGTCAATGTGGAGGTTATATGCAGGGGTACCGGTACAGAGTCAATGTAGAGGCTATATACAGGGGTACCAGTACAGAGTCAATGTGGAGGCTATATACAGGGGGTACCAGTACAGAGTCAATGTGGAGGCTATATGCAGGGGGTGCCGGTACAGAGTCAATGTGGAGGCTATATGCAGGGGGTACCGGTACAGAGTGAATGTGGACGCTATATACAGGGGGTACCGATACCAAGTCTATATGCGGGGGTACAGGTTACTCTAGGTAATTTGTACATCATATCAAATGTTATTTGTCACGTGCACTGAATACAACAGGACCTTACAGGCTCTAACCAATAGTGCAAAAAAGGTATTTGGTGAACAATGGGTAAGTAAAGAAATAAAACAACAGCAAAAAGCCAGACTATGAAAAGTAGAGCGGCTTTAAAAGTAGCGAGGCTACATACAGACACCGGTTAGTCAGGCTGATTGAGGTAGTATGTAGATATGGTTAAAGTGACTATGCATATACGATGAACAGAGAGTAGCAGTAGCGTAAGAGAGGGGTTGGCGGGTGGTGGGACACAATGCAGATAGCCCGGTTAGCCAATGTGCGGGAGCACTGGTTGGTCGACCCAATTGAGGTAGTATGTACATGAATGTATAGTTAAAGTGACTATGCATATATAATAAACAGAGAGTAGCACCAGTGGGGGGACACACACACAATGCAAATATTCCGGGTAGCCATTTGATTACCTGTTCAGGAGTCTTATGGCTTGCGGGTAAAAACTGTTGAGAAGCTTTTTTTGTCCTAGACTTGGCATTCCGGTACCACTTGCCATGCGGTAGTAGAGAGAACAGTCAATGACAGGTGGCTGGGGTCTTTGACAATTTTCAGGGCCTTCCTCTGACACCGCCTGGTGTAGAGGTCCTGAATGGCAGGCAGCTTAGCCCCAGTGATGTACTGGGCCGTACGCACTACCCTCTAGTGCCTTGCGGTCAGAGGCCGAGCAATTGCCGTACCAGGCAGTGATGCAACCATTCAGGATGGTCTCGATGTTGCAGCTGTGGAACCTTTTGAGGATCCCAGGACCCATGCCAAATCTTTTTAGTTTCCTGAGGGGGAATAGGCTTTGTCGTGCCCTCTTCACGACTGTCTTGGTGTGTTTGAACGAGAGGTCGACCTATTAATCGGAATGGCCGATTAATTAGGGCCGATTTCAAGTTTTCATGACTATCGGAATTCTGTATTTTTGGGCGCCGACGTGCCTTTATAAAAAATATATATATATTTTTTTTTACACCTTTATTTAATCTTCATTTAACTAGGCAAGTCAGTTAAGAACACATTCTTATTTTCAATGACTGCCTAGGAACGGTGGGTTAACTGCCTTGTTCAGGGGCAGAATGACAGATTTTCACCTTGTCAGCTCGGGGGATACAATCTTGCAACCTTACAGTTTACTAGTCCAACACAATAACGACCTGCCTCTCTCTCGTTGCACTCCACAAGGAGACTGCCTGTTACGCAAATGCAATAAGCCAAGGTAAGTTGCTAGCTAGCATTAAATTTATCTTATAAAAAACAATCAATCATAATCACTAGTTAACTACACATGGTTGATGATATTACTAGATATTATCTAGCGTGTCCTGCGTTGCATATAAACTGACTGAGCATACAGGCATAGTATCTTAAGTATCTGACTGAGCGGTGGTAGGCAGAAGCAGGCGCGTAAACATTCATTCAAACAGCACTTTCGTGCGTTTTGCCAGCAGCTCTTCGTTGTGCGTTAAGCATTGAGCTGTTTATGACTTCAAGCCTATCAACTCCCGAGATGAAGCTGGTGTAACCGAAGTGAAATGGCTAGCTAGTTAGCGTGCGGTAATAGCGTTTCAAACATCACTCGCTCTGAGCCTTCTAGTAGTTGTTCCCCTTGCTCTGCATGGGTAACGCTGCTTCGAGGGTGGCTGTTGTCATTGTGTTCCTGGTTCGAGCCCAGGGAGGAGCGAGGAGAGGGATGGAAGCTATACTGTTACACTGGCAATACTAAAGTGCCTGTAAGAACATCCAATAGTCAAAGGTTAATGAAATACAAATGGTATAGAGGGAAATAGTCCTATAATTCCTTTAATAACTACAACCTAAAACTTCTTACTTGAATATTGAAGACTCATATTAAAAGGAACCACCAGCTTTCATATGTTCTCATGTTCTGAGCAAGGAACTGAAACGTTAGCTTTCTTACATAGCACATATTGCACTTTTACTTTCTTCTCCAACACTTTGTTTTTGCATTATTTCAACCAAATTGAACATGTTTCATTATTTACTTGAGGCTAAATTGATTTTATTGATGTATTATATTAAGTTAAAATAAGTGTTCATTCAGTATTGTTGTAATTGTCATTATTACATTTTTTTAAAATTTAATCAGCCTTTTTGGTTCTCCAATATTCGGTATCGGTATCGACGTTGAACAATCATAATCAGTCGACCTCTAGTTTGGACCATTCTAGTTTGTTGTTGATGTGGACACCAAGGAACTTGAAGCTCTCAACCTTCTCCACTACAGCCCCGTCGATGAGAATGGGGGCGTGCTCGGTCCTCCTTTTCCTGTAGTCCACAATAATCTCCTTAGTCTTGGTTACGCTTAGGGATAGGTTGTTATTCTGGCACCACCTGGCCAGGTCTCTGACTTCCTCCCTATTGGCTGTCTTGTCGTGGTCGGTGATCAGTCTGCAAACTTAATGATGGTGTTGGAGTTGTGCCTGGCCATGCAGCCATGGGTGAACAGGGAGTACAGGAGGGGACAGAGCATGCACCCCTGGGGAGCTCCAGTGTTGAGGATCAGCGTGGCAGATGTGTTGCTACCTACCCTCACCACCTGGGGGGCGGCCCGTCAGGAAGTCCAGGATCCAGTTGCAGAGGGAGATATTTAGTCCCAGGATCCTTAGTTTAGTGATGAGCTTTGAGGGTACTATGGTGTTGAACGCTGAGCTGTGGTCAATGAATAGCATTCTCACACAAGCATTCCTTTTGTCCAGGTGGGAAATGGCAGTGTGGAGTGCAAAAGAGATTGTATCATCTGTGGATCTGTTTGGGCGGCATGCAAATTGGAGTGGGTCTAGGGTTTCTGGGATAATGGTGTTGATGTGAGCCATGACCAGCCTTTCAAAGCACTTCATGGCTACGGACGTGAGTGCTACAAGTCTGTAGTCATTTAGGCAGGTTGCCATCGTGTTCTTGGGCACAGGGACTATGGTGTACTGCTTGAAACATGTTGGTATTACAGACTCAGTCAGGGACATGTTGAAAATGTCAGTGAAGACACCTGCCAGTTGGTCAGCACATGCCCGGAGCACACGTCCTGGTAATCCATCTGGCCCCCACAGCCTTGTGTATGTTGACCTGTTTAAATGTCTTGCTCACGTCGGCTACGGAGAGCGTGATCACACAGTCGTTCGGAACAGCTGATGCTCTCATGCATGCCTCAGTGTTGCTTGCCTCGAAGCGAGCATAGAAGTAATTTAGCTCGTCTGATAGGCTCGTGTCACTTGGCAGCTCGTTGCTGTGCTTCCCTTTGTAGTCTGTAATAGTTTGCAAGCCCTGCCACATAAGACGAGCGTCGGAGCCGGTGTAGTATGATTCAATCTTAGCCCTGTATTGACGCTTTGCCTGTTTGATGGTTCGTCGCAGGGCATAGCAGGATATCTTGTAAGCTTCCGGGTTACAGTCCCTCTCCTTGAAAGCGGCAGCTCTAGCCTTTAGCTCAGTGCGGATTCTGCCCATAATCCATGGCTTCTGGTTGGGGTATGTACATACAGTCACTGTGGGGACGAAGTCATCGATGCACTTATGTCATTGGCTTCATCAATATGTGGTGTACTCCTGTTTTTTAAAATGTAATTTTACTGCTTGAGTCAGTTACTTGATGTGGAATAGAGTGGGGATGAGAGCGAGAGAGCGAGCGGGAGATGAGAGCGAGCGGGAGATGAGAGCGAGCGGGAGATGAGAGCGAGCGGGAGATGAGAGCGAGCGGGAGATGAGAGCGAGCGGGAGATGAGAGCGAGCGGGGGATGAGAGCGAGCGGGGGATGAGAGCGAGCGGGGGATGAGAGCGAGCGGGGGATGAGAGCGAGCGGGGGATGAGAGAGAGCGAGGGGGATGAGAGCGAGCGGGGATGAGAGCGAGCGGGGGATGAGAGCGAGCGGGGGATGAGAGCGGGGAGAGAGGGGGATGAGAGCGAGCGGGGGATGAGAGCGAGCGGGGATGAGAGCGAGAGAGCGAGGGGGGTGAGTGAGAGCGAGCGAGGGGGGTGAGAGCGAGAGAGCGAGCGGGGGTGAGAGCGAGAGAGGAGGGGGGGAGAGAGCGAGGGGGGTGAGAGCGAGAGAGCGAGGGGGGGGTGAGAGAGCGAGAGAGCGAGAGAGCGAGGGGGGTGAGAGCGAGAGAGCGAGGGGGGGGGGCGAGAGAGCGAGAGAGCGAGGGGGTGAGAGCGAGGGGGTGAGAGCGAGAGAGCGGGGGGTGAGAGCGAGGGGGTGAGAGCGAGAGAGCGAGGGGGGGTGAGAGCGAGAGAGCGAGGGGGTGGAGAGAGAGAGCGGGGGTGAGAGCGAGAGAGCGAGAGAGCGAGGCGAGGGAGAGCGAGAGAGAGCGAGGGGGGGTGAGAGCGAGGGTGAGCGAGAGAGAGCGAGGGGAGAGAGCGAGGGGGTGAGAGCGAGGGGAGAGTGAGAGCGAGGGGGGTGAGAGCGAGAGAGCGAGGGGGGTGAGAGCGAGAGAGCGAGGGAGTGAGGGGGTGAGAGCGAGAGAGCGAGGGGGAGAGAGCGAGGGGGGGAGAGCGAGAGAGCGAGGGGGGGGAGAGAGGGAGCGAGAGAGCGAGGGGGGGGGGGGAGAGAGCGGGGGGAGAGAGCGAGGGGGGAGGGGGTGAGAGCGAGGAGGGGGGGAGGGAGCGAGGGGGGGGGGAGGGAGGGTGGGAGGGGGGGTGAGAGCGAGGGGGTGAGAGCATGAGAGCGAGGTGGGAGCGAGGGAGCGAGGGGGGTGAGAGCGAGAGAGCGAGGGGGGTGAGAGCGAGGAGGGGGAGAGCGAGAGAGCGAGGAGGGGGAGAGCGAGAGAGCGAGGAGGGGTGAGCGAGCGAGAGCGAGGGGGTGAGAGCGAGAGAGAGAGAGCGAGAGAGCGAGGGGGGGTGAGAGCGAGAGAGCGAGGGGGGGTGAGCGGGGGGATGAGAGCGTAATGATAGGTAGAAAACTCAGGATACTAGCCAATGAGGACTGACATGTCAACCTGAACAAGGACTAAGATCGAGTCATACTACACCGGCTCTGACTCTCGTCAGATGTGGCAGGGCCTGCATACCATTACAGACTACAAAGGGAAGTACAGCTGAGAGCTGCCTTGTGACACGAGCCTAACGGACAAGCTAAACCTTTCTATGCTCGCTTCGGGTCAAATAACACTGAAACATGCATGAGAGCACCAGCTGTACCAGAAGACTGTGCGATCACGCTCTCCGCAGCCTACGTGAGTAAGACCTTTAGGCAGGTCAACATTCACAAGGCTGTGGGGCCAGACAGATTACCAGGACGTGTACTCCGAGCATGCGCTGACCAACTGGCAAGTGTCTTCACTGACATTTTCAACCTGTCCCTGACTGAATATAATACCAACAATAATACCAACATGTTTTAAGGAGACCAACATAGTGCCTGTGCCCAAGAACACTAAGGTAACCTGCCTAAATGACTACTGACCCGTAGCACTCACGGCTGTAGCCATGAAGTGCTTTGAAAGGCTGGTCATGGATGACTACGTTTTTTTCCCCCAGGCTCATAGATTCTCTCAAAACATGAATTATGTATTAGGATAGGTTAGCGCTTATCCTACCTGCTTACAGCCCTAGGGGAAGCAGAGATTCACCTCTCACTCAGACTGATAGGAAGGTAAAACTAACTGTGTGGGGTCTAGTCTCTGTCTGTCGGTCTGGCATTTAGGGGACTGTGGTCATTTTTTGGGTTTGGGTCTGTGGACAGAAGGGCAAACAGTTGTTAGGGTTCCCAGGATGGTGCCAGAGAGAGAGGAAGATGGCTAGACAGGGAGAACACACAGAGCCTTGTCTGGGCCCTGGGCACTCATCCAGCACAGGTGCTGCCTGGAAGAGTAGGGAGGGAGGGATGGGGGAGAGCAAGGGAGAGGGGGACTAAGGCATGTTGGAGCGATGAGTAGAGGGGATACTTTCTGTGTTCATCTAATGGAGACAGTTTTTATTTAACCAGGAAAAGCCCATTTAGACAAGGGAGAAGACGGCAACAATCAATACATTACATCATTAAAACATACAACAAACTAATGCAGCCTAAAAGCATTTACACTCCTCTAACAGTCTCCCATCAATATTTTAAATTCAGTCAGTGGCACCAACATATCTAGATGAATCGTGGATTGTAGACTATTCCATTCCTCTGGTGCACAAGACGAGAAGGCAGTCTGGCCTAATACTGTGAATATCCTGGGGGACTTTAAGTAGCAACCACCTAGCAGACCGGGTATGGTAACTGCTGGTGGGGAAGGAAACCAGACCACAAAGGGAAAGAGGGAGTTTACCCAAAAGGACTTTGTAGGTGAACACATACAAATGTATCTTTCTGTGCATATAGAGGTCCAACCTTCCATTTGGTACAAGGTGCAATGGTGGGTAAGTGACTTGGCATTTGTAATAAAGCACAAGGCTGCATGATAAACAGAGTCCAGTCTCTGTAAGACAGAGGCTTGCATGCATATACAACAAGTCACCATAATCAATTACAGAGAAAACAAACAGTTGCTACTGCTAACAGTCTCTGGCAGAGTTCTAGCTCTGAATTATGAATTAATTTATTTGTACATTCAAGACCAGTTTGAGACCATAAAGGGAGGCCTGCAGTGAATACCAAATATTTAGGAAGAGGTAGTCATTTCATGGAGTCTGAAGGAAAAAAACACGTCATCAGAGTGCGCAGCTGGAAAACACTCAGTTTCTTATTTTTGATTGAAACAAACCACTATTCATTAAATATGAATACAGAACTTATTTTTGCATGGATTCCGTGACGCGGCTTTTAACAGCAATGACTGCTATTTGTTGTCCCAGAATCCCACTTATCAGACATGTTGAAGTCGACTTGACAGAGATGCTAAGCTGTTAGCCATCAAGCTAATGAAGTTAGTCCCCGATGAGTTTTCTCCTCTTTGACTGAAGAAGTAAATTAATGTTTCCAGAGCTGTATCTACTACACTTTATTTCAGGACAAACCAGATCCCTCAGAGTTCCAATGCTGTAATTGTTTGCTTGCCGAGAATTATAGGCTTCACTGATCACGCAGGTCGCCTGTCTATGTAAGAAACTGAGGAAAACGCAGAGTGGAATGTTTACATTTTCTACACCGGTGGCTGGATGGCGTTTGCGCTTGTTGGATGCATCTCCACTTTGTTACCCGACTGGCCCGGTGTTGCCCGGAGCTCCCCCACATGATAGCAGAGTCGAAGGAGCACAGCAAGAGGAGCAAGACAATCAACGAAAAAATGAACTACACTATGAAACCTAGATGAATGATAGTAAAATGCTTTGGAGCACCTTAAATTAAATTCTGGGGAAAAAAGGCAAACTCGGCTCCATCATTCATTGAATCAGATGGCTTATTCATCACAAAACCAAATGATATTGCCAACTACTTTAATAACTTTTTTCCCATTGGAAAGATTAGCAAATTTAGGCATAACATGCAAATGCTGACACTACACATCCAAATATAACTGACCAAATTATGAAACATTGTAATTTCAAATTCTCTAAAGTTAGTGTGGAAGAGGTGAAAATATTGTCTATCAACAATGACAAGCCACCGAGGTCTGACAACTTGGATGGAAATATTACTGAGGATAATAGCAGACGATATTGCCACATCTTCAATTTAACCCTACTAGAAAGCGTGTGCCCTCAGGCCTGGAGGGAAGCTAAAGTAATTCCCCTACCCAAGAATAGTAAAGCCCCCTTTACTGGCTCAAATAGCTGACCAATCAGCCAGTTACCAAACCTTAGTAAACTTATGGAAAAATTGTTTGACCAGGTACAATGCTATTTTACAGTAAACAAATTGACAAAGTTTCAGCACGCTTATAGGAAAGGACATTCAACAATCGCAGCACTTACACAAATGACTCATGATTGGCTCAGAGAAATTGATGATGAAAAGATTGTAGGGACAGTTTTGTTAGACTTCATTGCAGCTTTTGACATTATCGATCATAGTCTACTGCTGGAAAAACTTGTGTTATGGCTTTACTAGTCCCCTGCTATATTGTGGATAATGAGTTACCTGTCTAACAGAACACAGAGGGTTCTTTAATGGAAGCCTCACCAACATAACCCTGGTAGAATCAGGAATTCCCCAAGGCAGCTGTCTAGGCCCTTTTACTTTTTTCAAAGTAATGAATTCCCACTGGCTTTGAGGAAAGCCAGAGTGTCTATGTATGTGGATGACTCAACACTATACATGTCATCTACTACAGCGACTGAAATGACTGCAACACTTAACAAAGAGCTGCAGTTAGTTTCAGAGTGGGTGGCAAGGAATAAGTTAGTCCTACATATTTCAACAACTTAAACCATTGATTTGGGACAAATCATTCACTAAATCTTGTAATAAATCATGTGGAAATTAAGCAAGTTGAGGTGACTAAACTGCTTGAAGTAACCCTGGATTGTAAACTGTCATGGTCAAAACATATTGATGCAGTAGTAGCTAAGATGGGGAGAAGTCTGTCTGTAATAAAGCGCTGCTCTACCACCTTAACAACACTGTCAACAAGGCAGGTCCTACAGGTCCTAGTTTCTACCTTCTTAACAGCACTATCAACAAGGCAGGTCCTACAGGCTCTAGTTTCTACCTTCTTAACAGCACTATCAACATGGCAGGTCCTACAGGCTCTAGTTTCTACCTTCTTAACAGCGCTATCAACAAGGCAGGTCCTACAGGTCCTAGTTTCTACCTTCTTAACTGCACTATTAACAAGGCAGGTCCTACAGGTCCTAGTGTCTACCTTCTTAACAGCACTATCAACAAGGCAGGTCCTACAGGCCCTAGTTTTGTTGCACCTGGACTACTGTTCAGTCGTGTGGTCAGGTGCCACAAGAAAGGATTTAGGAAAATTGCAATTGGTTCAGAACAGGGCAGCACGGCTGGCCCTTGGATGTAAACAGAGAGCTAATATTAATCATATGCATGTCAATCTCTCCTGGCTCACTCACTACTTGTATTTGTGAGAGGTATTGACTTGTTGAATGCACCAAGCTGTCTGTTTGAACTACTGGCACCACAGCTCAGACACTCATGCATACCCCACAAGACATGCCACCAGAGGTCTCTTCACAGTCCCCAAGTCCAGAACAGACTATGAGGCACACAGTACTACATAGAGCCATGACTACATGGAACTCTATTCCACATCAAGTAACTGACTCAAGCAGTAAAATTACATTTTAAAAAACAGATTTAAAAAAAAGGCCTTATGGAACGGCGGGGACTGTGAAGCAGCACAAAAATATCCGCAGAGAGAGACACACACACACACACGATAGCATACCCGCTATACACACATGTACACATGGATTGTGTACTGTATATATGTGGTGGAGTAGGGGTCTGAGGGCACATGATCTGTGAATGTATTGTAATGTTTTTAAAATTGTATAAACTGCCTTAATCTTGCTGGACCCCAGGAAGAGTAGCTGCTGCTTTGGCAGGAACTAATGGGGATCCATATTAAACCCCAGGAGGAGTAGCTGCTGCCTTGGCAGGAACTAATGGGGATCCTTAATAAACCCCAGGAAGAGTAGCTGCTGACTTGGCAGGAACTAATGGGGATCCATATTAAACCCCAGGAGGAGTAGCTGCTGCTTTGGCAGGAACTAATGGGGATCCATATTAAACCCCAGGAGGAGTAGCTGCTGCCTTGGCAGGAACTAATGAGGATCCATAATAAACCCCAGGAAGAGTAGCTGCTGACTTGGCAGGAACTAATGGGGATCCTTAATAAACCCCAGGAGGAGTAGCTGCTGCCTTGGCAGGAACTAATGAGGATCCATAATAAACCCCAGGAAGAGTAGCTGCTGACTTGGCAAGAACTACTAGGGATTGATAATAAACCCCAGGAAGAGTGCTGCTGCCTTGGCAGGAACTAATGAGGATCCATAATAAACCCCAGGAAGAGTAGCTGCTGCCTTGGCAGGAACTAATGAGGATCCATAATAAACCCCAGGAGGAGTAGCTGCTGCCTTGGCAGGAACTAATGGGGATCCTTAATAAACCCCAGGAGGAGTAGCTGCTGCCTTGGCAGGAACTAATGAGGATCCATAATAAACCCCAGGAAGAGTAGCTGCTGCTTTGGCAGGAACTAATATTGATTGATAATAAACCCCAGGAAGAGTAGCTGCTGCTAGCTCACTGTACCAGACAACTGGTTAAGAAATGGAAGGTTAAGTGATATTTAACAGAGATCTAATCAGAATGTAGGCATACATTTAAGATATACAATATACCACCCCCCATTCCATGTATTAAACTTTGACCTACCAGCACCATCACCCACTGTTACAGGACACCGTAACCCACTGCCAGAATCTAGCAGGACAGCTGGTGTGTGATCTGTGATGTTGTGGCTGGCCAGAATCTGGCAGGACACCAGGTGTGTGATGTTGTGGCTGGCCAGAATCTAGCAGGACACCAGGTGTGTGTGGTGTGTGATGTTGTGGCTGGCCAGAATCTAGCAGGACACCAGGTGTGATGTTGTGGCTGGCCAGAATCTGGCAGGACACCAGGTGTGTGATGTTGTGGCTGGCCAGAATCTAGCAGGACACCAGGTGTGTGTGGTGTGTGATGTTGTGGCTGGCCAGAATCTAGCAGGACACCAGGTGTGTGCACGTATGACTGGAAGTTGCTTTGGACAGAAACGTCTGCTAAATAGCATATATTATATTAGGTTAGCTCCTACCATGTAAGCCCAGTGGTTAGATGGCAGGTTAGCACCTACAATGTAATCCCAGTGGTTAGATGGGAGGTTAGCACCTACCATTTAAGCCCAGTGGTTAGATGGCAGGTTACCACCTACCATGTAAACCCAGTGGTTAGATTGCAGGTTACCACCTACCATGTAAACCCAGTGGTTAGATTGCAGGTTACCACCTACCATGTAAACCCAGTGGTTAGATTGCAGGTTACCACCTACCATGTAAACCCAGTGGTTAGAGAATAGATTATGGGATTCTGCAGGTTTGGTTTTCCATCAGATGAGCATCACCCCAAACTTGAGTAAAAGGAAACATAGCTTTTTAATAAAAAATGATTCAAGTAAAGGTGGATGTCACCCGGTAAAATTATACTAGTATTTGGTTTTAAATATACATAAGTATCAAAAGTAAATGTAATTTCTAAAATATACTTATATTAAGCAAACTAGACAGAACCATTTTTATTATTATTATTATTTTTTACAGCTAGCCAGGGGCACACTCCAACACTCAGACATCATTTACAAAAGAAGCATGTGTGTTTAGTGAGTCCACCAGATCGGAGGCAGTAGGGATGACCAGGGATATTCTGTTGAGAAGTGTGTGAATTGGACCATTTTCCAAGTACTTTTGGGTGTCAGGGAAAATGTATGGAGTAAAAAGTACATTATTTTCTTTAGGAATGTAGTGAAGTAAAATTTGTCACATATAAAAATATAATAGATATATTAAAAATGTGTTTAAAAAATTTTCACTTAATTTTATTTATTTTACTAGGCAAGTCCGTTAAGAACAAATTCTTATTTTCAATGACGCCCTCGTTAATGGGCAGAACGATAGATTTTTACCTTGTCAGCTCAGGGATTCGATCTTGCAACCTTTCGGTTACCAGTCCAACGCTTTAACCATTAGGCTACCTGCCACCCCAAGAACTTATGTTCGGTGGTGTAAGGAACTTATGTCTTAAATATAGAGAAAAAACATCCCTGTGGGAAACATAGGTTGGACTGTCTACTGTCTGTTTAGAATCATATGGTTGGACTGTCTACTGTCTGTTTAGAATCATATGGTTGGACTGTCTACTGTCTGTCTGTTTAGAAACATATGGTTGGACTGTCTACTGTCTCTTTAGAAACATATGGTTGGACTGTCTACTGTCTGTTTAGAAACATATGGTTGGACTGTCTACTGTCTGTCTGTTTAGAAACATATGGTTGGACTGTCTACTGTCTGTCTGTTTAGAAACATATGGTTGGACTGTCTACTGTCTGTCTGTTTAGAAACATATGGTTGGACTGTCTACTGTCTGTCTGTTTAGAAACATATGGTTGGACTGTCTACTGTCTGTTTAGAAACATATGGTTGGACTGTCTACTGTCTGTTTAGAAACATATGGTTGGACTGTCTACTGTCTGTATAGAAACATATGGTTGGACTGTCTACTGTCTGTATGTATAGAAACATATGGTTGGACTGTCTACTGTCTGTCTGTTTAGAAACATATGGTTGGACTGTCTACTGTCTGTTTAGAAACATATGGTTGGACTGTCTACTGTCTCTTTAGAAACATATGGTTGGACTGTCTACTGTCTGTCTGTTTAGAAACATATGGTTGGACTGTCTACTGTCTCTTTAGAAACATATGGTTGGACTGTCTACTGTCTCTTTAGAAACATATGGTTGGACTGTCTACTGTCTGTTTAGAAACATATGGTTGGACTGTCTACTGTCTCTTTAGAAACATATGGTTGGACTGTCTACTGTCTGTTTAGAAACATATGGTTGGACTGTCTACTGTCTGTTTAGAAACATATGGTTGGACTGTCTACTGTCTGTTTAGAAACATATGGTTGGACTGTCTACTGTCTGTCTGTTTAGAAACATATGGTTGGACTGTCTACTGTCTGTCTGTTTAGAAACATATGGTTGGACTGTCTATTGTCTGTCTGTTTAGAAACGTATGGTTGGACTGTCTACCGTCTGTATAGAATCATATGGTTGGACTGTCGACTACAGCTCGGCATTCAACACCATAGTAGGCATTCTGAGCCCTCTCCTGTACTCCCTGTTCACCCACGACTGCGTGGCCACGCACGCCTCCAACTCAATCATCAAGTTTGCGGACGACACAACAGTGGTAGGCTTGATTACCAACAACGACGAGACGGCCTACAGGGAGGAGGTGAGGGCCCTCGGAGTGTGGTGTCAGGAAAATAACCTCACACTCAACGTCAACAAAACTAAGGAGATGATTGTGGACTTCAGGAAACAGCAGAGGGAACACCCCGCTATCCACATCGATGGAACAGTAGTGGAAAGGGTAGCAAGTTTGAAGTTCCTCGGCATACACATCACAGACAAACTGAATTGGTCCACTCACACAGACAGCATCGTAAAGAAGGCGCAGCAGCGCCTCTTCAACCTCAGGAGGCTGAAGAAATTCGGCTTGTCACCAAAAGCACTCACAAACTTCTACAGATGCACAATCGAGAGCATCCTGGCGGGCTGCATCACCGCCTGGTATGGCAACTGCACCGCCCTCAACCGTAAGGCTCTCCAGAGGGTAGTGAGGTCTGCACAACGCATCACCGGGGGCAAACTACCTGCCCTCCAGGACACCTACACCACCCGATGTTACAGGAAGGCCATAAAGATCATCAAGGACAACAACCACCCGAGCCACTGCCTGTTCACCCCGCTATCATCCAGAAGGCGAGGTCAGTACAGGTGCATCAAAGTTGGGACCGAGAGACTGAAAAACAGCTTCTATCTCAAGGCCATCAGACTGTTAAACAGCCACCACTAACATTGAGTGGCTGCTGCCAACACACTGACTCAACTCCAGCCACTTTAATAATGGAAAATTGATGGGAAATGATGTAAAATATATCACTAGCCACTTTAAACAATGCTACCTAATATAATGTTACATAACCTACATTGTTCATCTCATATGCATACGTATATACTGTACTCTATATCATCGACTGCATCCTTATGTAATACATGTATCACTAGCCACTTTAACTATGCCACTTGGTTTACATACTCATCTCATATGTATATACTGTACTCGATATCATCTACTGTATCTTGCCTATGCTGCTCTGTACCATCACTCATTCATATATCTTTATGTACATATTCTTTATCCCCTTACACTGTATAAGACAGTAGTTTTGAAATTGTTAGTTAGATTACTTGTTGGTTATTACTGCATTGTCGGAACTAGAAGCACAAGCATTTCGCTACACTCGCATTAACATCTGCTAACCATGTGTATGTGACAAATAAATTTGATTTGATTTGAAACATATGGTTGGACTGTCTACTGTCTCTTTAGAAACATATGGTTGGACTGTCTACTGTCTCTTTAGAAACATATGGTTGGACTGTACTGTCTCTTTAGAAACATGGTTGGACTGTACTGTCTCTTTAGAAACATGGTTGGACTGTCTACTGTCTCTTTAGAAACATGGTTGGACTGTCTACTGTCTGTCTGTTTAGAAACATATGGTTGGACTGTCTACTGTCTGTCTGTATAGAAACATATGGTTGGACTGTCTACTGTCTCTTTAGAAACATATGGTTGGACTGTACTGTCTCTTTAGAAACATGGTTGGACTGTCTACTGTCTCTTTAGAAACATATGGTTGGACTGTCTACTGTCTCTTTAGAAACATATGGTTGGACTGTACTGTCTCTTTAGAAACATGGTTGGACTGTACTGTCTCTTTAGAAACATATGGTTGGACTGTCTACTGTCTCTTTAGAAACATATGGTTGGACTGTCTTCTGTCTGTTTAGAAACATATGGTTGGACTGTCTGTCTGTCTGTTTAGAAACATATGGTTGGACTGTCTGTCTGTCTGTATAGAAACATATGGTTGGACTGTCTGTCTGTCTGTATAGAAACATATGGTTGGACTGTCTGTCTGTCTGTATAGAAACATATGGTTGGACTGTCTTCTGTCTGTTTAGAAACATATGGTTGGACTGTCTGTCTGTATGTATAGAAACATATGGTTGGACTGTCTACTGTCTGTCTGTATAGAAACATATGGTTGGACCGTCTACTGTCTGTCTGTATAGAAACATATGGTTGGACTGTCTTCTGTCTGTTTAGAAACATATGGTTGGACTGTCTACTGTCTGTCTGTATAGAAACATATGGTTGGACTGTCTACTGTATGTATAGAAACATATGGTTGGACCGTCTACTAATCCTGTCTCCCTTCCTCCGCTCCCTCCCTCACTCTCTCCTCCTAATTCCAACCTATTTCCTTTTCAAAACATTACTTCTGTTGTGTCACTCCGTTCAACAGTCCTGATGTTTCACCAGCCTCTCCTCCATGTTATCTGATGCATGGTTCCATCTAGTGGCAATAGAGGGGAGTGCAGTTGCTTTGTGACTTGAACTGCAGTTCCTGTTTGTTTTTTTCACCTTTATTTAACTACGCCCTGGCCAAGATAAAGCAAAGCAGTGAGACAAAAAACAACAACACAGAGATACATATGGAATAAACAAACATACAGTCAATAACAATAGAAAAATCTATATACATTGTGTGCAAATGAGGTAAGATTAGGGAGGTAAGGCAATAAATAGGCCGTAGTGGCGGAATAATTACAATTTAGCAATTAAACACTGGAGTGATAGATGTGCAGAAGATGAATGTGCAAGTAGAGATGCTGGGGTGAAAAGGAGCAAAAAAAAAAAATACAGTATGGGGATGAGGTAGGTAGATTGGGTGGGCTATTTACAGATTGGCTATGTACAGGTGCAGTGATATGTGAGCTGCTCTGACAGCTAATGATGGAGATATGAGTCTCCAGCTTCAGTGATTTTTGCAATTCGTTCCAGTCATTGGCAGCAGAGAACTGGAAGGAAAGGCGCCCAAAGGAGGTGTTGGCTTTGGGGATGACCAGTGAAATATACCTGCTGGAGCGCATGCTACGGGTGGGTGTTGTTATGGTGACCAGTGAGCTGAGATAAGGCGGGGCTTTACCTAGCAGAGACTTATAGAACCTGGAGCCAGTGGGTCTGGCGACGGATATGAAGCGAGGGCCAGCCAACGAGAGGGTACAGGTCGCAGTGGTGGGTGGTATATGGGGCTTTGGTGACAAAACGGATGGCACTGTGATAGACTGCATCCAATTTGTTGAGTAGAGTGTTGGAGGCTATTTTGTAAATGACATCGCCGAAGTCAAGGATCGGTAGGATGGTATGTTTGGCAGCATGAGTGAAGGATGCTTTGTTGCAAAATAGAAAGCCGATTCTAGATTTATTTTTGGATTGGAGATGTTTAATGTGAGTCTGGAAGGAGAGTTTACAGTCTAACCAGACACCCATGTATTTATAGTTGTCCACATATTCTAAGTCAGAACCGTCCAGAGTTGTGATGCTGGTCGGGTGGGTGGGTACGGACAGCAGTCGGTTGAAGAGCATGCATTTAGTTTTAGTAGCATTTAAGAGCAGTTGGAGGCCACAGAAGGAGAGTTGTATGGCATTAAAGCTTGTCTGGAGGTTAGTTAACACTGTGAATGTCTCTTGTTCTTCAAAGCTCTTGAGGAATGACCAGTGTGATAATACCAGTCTCTCCCTCTCTCTCTCTCCCGCTCTCTTTTCTTCTCTTTCTCTTCCTCTCTCTCCAGCCAAGTCCATCCTGAAGAAGGCTAAGTGTGAGCAGGGTGGGCGGGGCAATGTGACCTTTGACATGCTGACAGTGTTCCTGTTCCCGCGGTGCCAGGGCTTCAGCAGCGTGCCCAGTAGGGGGGGCTGTTCCCTGGGCATGATGCAGCGCCACAGCGCCCTCCGCAGGTACACCCTGGATGAGTACGCTGTGGAGCAACACACCCTCCGTCGGGAGAAACTCCTCGACCGCCTCCGAGAGGAGAAACTGGATGCTCTCAAACAGAAGGTCAGACCTGGGAGATGTATGCATTGAGGCCTTGACTGAGTATAGGGAGATGAGACACACAGTTCCCCATGTCTGGGTTAGCTAATGCAGTGATGTCTGATTGTGAAAAGGTTTTAATAGCAAGTCTGATTCTTTCAAATGAGTTGGTGTTTAACACTTTGTTTAGTTGGGAGTTGATTATAACTTCCTGAGAACATGTATACGTGTATCACAATGATCCCCCGTCTCTCCCTCCCAGCTGACTAAGGGAGGCACGGTGGAGTCAGAGGAGGCTGACCGCCTCACCGTCGAAGACATCCCAGAGGACGAGATGGACATTAGCAGCTGTAACCTAGACGACGGCTCCTTCCTCCACCCCTACCCCTCCAAGAGGAGACATGCCCTGCTGAAGGCTGCGGGGGTGAAGGTGGAGAAGGAGGAGAAGAGACAGCTGCAACAGCTCAGAGTGTCCAGGGAGGACTGTGGGTGTGACTGCCAGGGTTTCTGTGAGCCAGAGACCTGCGCCTGCAGCCTGGCAGGTATCAAGTGTCAGGTAAGACACTTTGCTAATGAAAACTCACATATGAACATTTATTCAACTTCAATGTTAATAGTAAACTGACCTCACATGTTTTAAATACTTTATATTCATAACAATATGAGCAGTGGTTATTTGTCCACTGTAATACAATATTCTGAACCCTCAGGGACAAAGCAGAACCTGATTTTTTTATTTTTACGTCCTCTTCTCTCCCCAGATGGACCACTCGTCATTTCCCTGCGGCTGCACTAAGGATGGCTGCGGTAACCAGGAAGGTCGTAAAGAGTTCAACTCCAGCCGGGTTCAGACCCACTACATCCACACCATCATGAAGCTAGAGCTGGAGAAGAGACTGGAGGAGACGTCTGGACCAGAGGAAGAGGACCTGGAAGAGACCGCCCCATGTCACTACTACAACCCCTTGTCCAACCGCTCCTCCTTCCACTTCATCTCAAAGCTGGCGGCGGTCAGGGAGAACAGCTGTAGTAGCGACATGACCGACTCCTCTGCCTCCTCTGGGGGGAGTGAATCCTCAGAGGAAGGGGCGGAGTTAGTGGTGGGGTTAGGGCGGCGCTCCCGGGAGGATGGCCCTCTGCGGGATGATGTGGATGAGAACGGACTGAGCCGCATCCTCAGCTTCAGTGACATCGACGACAACAACGACTACAATGTAAACAACCGCGTTGTCAATGACAACCGCTGCTGCCCCGAGCAATGTCTACAGCAACAGCCGTGGATGTTGACAGGGTTTATTACGGCAGACTTCCAAGAGGATAATAACAATCTAGAGGTGCACAGAGACAACCGGGCCATGGCCATAACACAACTGTTAGATGATAACGCTAACCAAGGCAACGCTCTGTTCCACCACAGCGGCTGCAGTGTCCCCAACATGCCCTCTTTCTCAGTAGACAGCCCCAACACCCCCTCTTCCTCAGTAGACTGCCCCAACACCCCCTCTTCCTCAGTAGACTGCCCCAACAACCCCTCTTCCTCAGTAGACTGCCCCAACAACCCCTCTTCCTCAGTAGACTGCCCCAACAACCCCTCTTCCTCAGTAGACTGCCCCAACAACCCCTCTTCCTCAGTAGATGGCACCGCTGCCAGCCTGTCCTCAGAGTCTGACCTGGAGTTCTTTGATGGTTTCTGTCTGGGTCCTTCCTCCCTCTACAACTCCCTAAAGGAATACCAACACATGGACAGCTTCTTTCACTGCCAGTTACCTAGTTACCCCAGCAGCCAATCACAGGCCAGTGACCCTGGGGCCTGTCTCCTGGAGTCTCTGATTGGTCTGTCAGAATCTGTCCCAGAACCCCCTGCAACGTTCAGACAATCAACCGGACCTGAACTGCCAACTGTGTTCTGGGCTATGTAGTGAATTAGGGGGGACGGTAGGTAAACTGCTGTTGGAAGAAGCTGTGATTTCTCGCTCCCCTATCTATTGTTAATGAGATTCCGTTCTTGCTTTCCAAATCTTAGCAAAAGCAGTTGGTAATTATTGCTGTATGAAATGGCAGCGAACATTTAATTTGGAAAAAAGAAAGTGAGACTAACATAAACGTGAACGCTCGATTGTGTAATCTGAGTCATGTATCTGTGACCATACGCTGATGCCGTGTGCTGGAGCCAAGTCTGCCCCTCCACACTAACACAACACAGAGGGTAACTGGTGCTAGTTGCTGTTCTGTTTGGGGACATGGTCAGTAGGGACTTTTTCTAGCTTTAGGAAGCAGACCGTTGTGGCCATTGAAACACTGTGTTGCATTTACACACACAGAGACACACAGAGACACACAGAGACACACACACACAGAGACACACACACAGAGAGACACACATACAGAGAGACACACACACAGAGAGACACACACACAGAGAGACACACACACAGAGAGACACACACACAGAGAGACACACACACAGAGAGACACACACACAGAGACACACACACAGAGACACACACACACAGAGACACACACACACAGAGAGACACACACACAGAGAGACACACACACAGAGAGACACACACACAGAGAGAGACACACACAGAGACACACACACACAGAGAGACACACACACACACACACAGAGACAGACAAACCCCCACTAGAATCACAACGTCCTTATAACCCCAGTTCCCATTACGTCTCTGTGCTCTGTCCCAGTTGACCCAGTTAGGGGGGGGGGGGGTGTCAACCCCTGTGTTTCATCCTAAAGCTAGAGGCCCCCATAATGGTGCCCAAGGCTCTGTTATGGTACAGCAGTCCCTCCGTAAGCCCCTTGGTCAGCACTTTATCTGTGAAACTGATGATTGATGAACCATAACTTCCTGGTTCTCCATCTATGATTGACTTTTACTTGTAATTAGTTTTTTGTTTTTTATTTTATGATTTTCAATTTATTTTCAGATAAAAAAGCCTGCTAAACGTAGGTTCAAGCAGCAGTTTGATTTTTATAACCTGGAAATGCAATCTTACTTTAGGTATCAGTGACTTTGTCCCAAATGGCACCCTTTTCCCTATATAGTGCACTACTTCAGACCAGAGCCCTATGGCTCCCTATTGGGGCGGCAGTGTAGCCTAGTGGTTAGAGCATTGGACTAGTAACCGGAAGGTTGCAAGTTCAAATCCCCGAGCTGACAAGGTCGTGCTGCCCCTGAACAGGCAGTTAACCCACTGTTCCTAGGCCATCATTGTAAATAAGAATTTGTTCTTAACTGACTTGCCTAGTTAAATAAAGGTAAAATAAATAAATAAATAAATTGACGGGAGCCCGGGGGGCACTATTAGGAAACAGAGAGCCATTTGAGGTGCATTCCCTTATCCGTAAAATCCCTGCTCTGCTCAGAGACATTGTTGGGATTTGGGGAAAATGGGATTATTTAAAAGCTAAATCCATTGCGAAATGATTTAACAGTCCAATGCAGCTGTTTTTATCTCAATATCAAATAATTTCTGGGTAATAATTAAGTACCTTACTGGGATTGTTGTCAATTAAAATGATCACAAAGAAGGACAAAATGCATTCTTAGCAAAGGGCAAGATTTTAGCTCTGGCTGTCTGGGAGTGGTCTGTGTGGGGAGGGGAAAACAGAACATTAGCTGTTATTGGCAGAGACGTTTGGAACTCTTTCTTATTGGTCTATTTACTGCATGGTGACCATGGAAGGACAAAACTCAATCTCAACAAAAGAGGCTTACATTTCAGCTGGTCTTTTCAAACCGTTCTTACACTTAAAGGGCACTATCATCATTCCACAGTGTTATTCCAACCTCCTAGTGTGGAAATATAGATAAAACACAGGAAATCGTTTTTGACTGGGCCTGTATCCTTTTAATATTTTTACATATTACATTTTGGTTACATTTTTTATAATTATTTCAGATGTTATCTAATTTATGACGTTGGGCTATAAGAGAGCGAGGGATGTTGTTGTTACTCAGTGCCTGTGTTTTTGGCACAAATTCTACTAGCCCAGTCTGAAAATGTAATTTAACTTCTATCCCTGAGCACAGTGCTTCCATTTGAACTGTGGGACTGAATACTGTGTAACCTACTTTCTAAATCAAACATTTGTACTATGGGTCTATTGATATTTCTGCCTATAATGTTACCATAGAGAATCACAGTAATATTAACTCATTTATGTAGATTGAAAGAAAAAATATATCATCTGTATCACTGACAAATTAATTATTTTATTAAGAAAATACAAATTGCATAATTTTTTTTCGAAATATTGAAATCTTTAATATATGACTTATAGAGATGCCGATTATGAATGCTATTGCTGTATAGCATTTTGAAGTATTTTTCACCAGTTAGATTGTTTTGGACTATAAAATGACGCTAAAACTAAAATTAATAAGAAAATATCCATATGATTGTACTCTAAATGGTCTGGTTGTGACCGAGATCACATTCTATTGTAAATGAAATGATCAAATATCAAGGTTTTGTGGAGAAAAACAAAATGCTATATTATGCAAAAAGCCTGAGGTACATATCCCATCCTACACTGTTCTACAGCCAGCCTATAGTGAGCCTCCTATAGGAAAGGGGTATTCAACTCTTACCCTACCAGTTCCAGAACCTGCTGGTTTACTGTTCTACAGCCAGCCTATAGTGAGCCTCCTATAGGACAGGGGTATTCAACTCTTACCCTACCAGTTCCAGAACCTGCTGGTTTACTGTTCTACAGCCAGCCTATAGTGAGCCTCCTATAGGACAGGGGTATTCAACTCTTACCCTACCAGTTCCAGAACCTGCTGGTTTACTGTTCTACAGCCAGCCTATAGTGAGCCTCCTATAGGACAGGGGTATTCAACTCTTAACCTACCAGTTCCAGAACCTGCTGGTTTACTGTTCTACAGCCAGCCTATAGTGAGCCTCCTATAGGACAGGGGTATTCAACTCTTACCCTACCAGTTCCAGAACCTGCTGGTTTACTGTTCTACAGCCAGCCTATAGTGAGCCTCCTATAGGACAGGGGTATTCAACTCTTACCCTACCAGTTCTAGAACCTGCTGGTTTACTGTTCTACAGCCAGCCTATAGTGAGCCTCCTATAGGACAGGGGTATTCAACTCTTACCCTACCAGTTCCAGAACCTGCTGGTTTACTGTTCTACAGCCAGCCTATAGTGAGCCTCCTATAGGACAGGGGTATTCAACTCTTACCCTACCAGTTCCAGAACCTGCTGGTTTACTGTTCTACAGCCAGCCTATAGTGAGCCTCCTATAGGACAGGGGTATTCAACTCTTACCCTAGCAGTTCCAGAACCTGCTGGTTTACTGTTCTACAGCCAGCCTATAGTGAGCCTCCTATAGGACAGGGGTATTCAACTCTTACCCTACCAGTTCTAGAACCTGCTGGTTTACTGTTCTACAGGATAATTGCACACACCTCGTGTCCCAGGTCTAAATCAGTCCCTGATTTAGAGGGGAACAATGAAAAAAGGCAGTGGATCTGGCTTGGAGGTCCTGAGTTGAGTTTGATGGGTGTAGGAGTTAATGCATGATGCTCCCATTCATACTGTCTATATGTTTTCTGATTGTTCTATACGTTGAACAGTGAACATGTATTCTTCTGTTATCTGCCTTAATTTGCTGACTTTTATAAATCCACCTGATGGGGTTTTATATTGCAACCAACAGGACACCTGATAGGGTTTTATATTGCCTCCAACAGGACACCTGATGGGGTTTTATATTGCCACCAACAGGACACCTGATGGGGTGTTATATTGCAACCAACAGGATACCTGATAGGGTTTTATATTGCCACCAACAGGACTCCTGATGGGGTTTTATATTGCCACCAACAGGACACCTGATGGGGTTTTATATTGCCACCAACAGGACACCTGATGGGGCCACCAACAGGACACCTTGGGGTTTTATATTGCCACCACCAACAGGACACCTGATGGGGTTTTATATTGCCACCAACAGGACACCTGATGGGGTTTTATATTGCCACCAACAGGACACCTGATGGGGTTTTATATTGCCACCAACAGGACACCTGATGGGGTTTTATATTGCCACCAACAGGACACCTGATGGGGTTTTATATTGCCACCAACAGGACACCTGATGGGGTTTTATATTGCCACCAACAGGACACCTGATGGGGTTTTATATTGCCACCAACAGGACACCTGATGGGGTTTATATTGCCACCAACAGGACACCTGATGGGGTTTTATATTGCCACCAACAGGACACCTGATGGGGTTTTATATTGCCACCAACAGGACACCACCAACAGGACACCTGATGGGGTTTTATATTGCCACCAACAGGACACCTGATGGGGTTTTATATTGCCACCAACAGGACACCTGATGGGGTTTTATATTGCCACCAACAGGACACCTGATGGGGTTTTATATTGCCACCAACAGGACACCTGATGGGGGGGTTTTATATTGCCACCAACAGGACACCTGATGGGGTTTTATATTGCCACCAACAGGACACCTGATGGGGTTTTATATTGCCACCAACAGGACACCTGATGGGGTTTTATATTGCCACCAACAGGACACCTGATGGGGTTTTATATTGCCACCAACAGGACACCTGATGGGGTTTTATATTGCCACCAACAGGACACCTGATGGGGTTTTATATTGCCACCAACAGGACACCTGATGGGGTTTTATATTGCCACCAACAGGACACCTTTTATATTGCCACCAACAGGACACCTGATGGGGTTTTATATTGCCACCAACAGGACACCTGATGGGGTTTTATATTGCCACCAACAGGACACCTGATGGGGTTTTATATTGCCACCAACAGGACACCTGATGGGGTTTTATATTGCCACCAACAGGACACCTGATGGGGTTTTATATGCCACCAACAGGGGTTTTATATTGCCACCAACAGGACACCTGATGGGGTTTTATATTGCCACCAACAGGACACCTGATGGGGTTTTATATTGCCACCAACAGGACACCTGCCACCAACAGGACACCTGATGGGGTTTTATATTGCCACCAACAGGACACCTGATGGGGTTTTATATTGCCACCAACAGGACACCTGATGGGGTTTTATATTGCCACCAACAGGACACCTGATGGGGTTTTATATTGCCACCAACAGGACACCTGATGGGGTTTTATATTGCCACCAACAGGACACCGGATGGGGTTTTATATTGCCACCAACAGGACACCGGATGGGGTTTTATATGGCCACCAACAGGACACCTGATGGGGTTTTATATGGCCACCAACAGGACACCTGATGGGGTTTTATATTGCCACCAACAGGACACCTGATGGGGTTTTATATTGCCACCAACAGGACACCTGATGGGGTTTTATATTGCCACCAACAGGACACCTGATGGGGTTTTATATTGCCACCAACAGGACACCTGATGGGGTTTTATATTGCCACCAACAGGACACCTGATGGGGTTTTATATTGCCACCAACAGGACAGCTGATGGGGTTTTATATTGCCACCAACAGGACACCTGATGGGGTTTTATATTGCCACCAACAGGACACCTGATGGGGTTTTATATTGCCACCAACAGGACACCTGATGGGGTTTTATATTGCCACCAACAGGACAGCTGATGGGGTTTTATATTGCCACCAACAGGACACCTGATGGGGTTTTATATTGGTTGAGATCACCCTATAAGGGTTTATATTGCCACCAACAGGACACCTGATGGGGTTTTATATTGCCACCAACAGGACACCTGATGGAGTTTTATATTGCCACCAACAGGACACCTGATGGGGTTTTATATTGGTTGAGATCACCTGATAAGGGTTTATATTGCCACCAACAGGACACCTGAGCTTCTCTGGTGTAAATGCATCATTATCAATGAAGACATGGCACAAAATGGGTAATTATTAATGTAAAGTACCATGGCTTTTTTTAATTACAATGTGTATTTTGTTGTACATATTTTCTGCTTGAATGGTACTGCAGAGCAAACCAAGCGGCTTTGTTTCTCATTGTCACTCTTTAACTGAAAAGTCATTTTTTACAGTTTGTCCCTTCAAAATAAACATTTCATTTCTTAAATCCTTTACTTTTTTTTATTTTATACATCTATTTGACATATTAAGGACATTGTTATTAATCGTTAGTGTTCAAACTATACCAAACTTTTTGACCCCATCAGATTTCCTAAAATGACATACCCAAATCTAACTGCCTGTAGCTCAGGACCTGAAGCAAGCATATGCATAGTCTTGGTACCATTTGAAAGGAAACACTTTGAAGTTTGTGGAAATGTAAAAGGAATGTGGGAGAATATAACACATTAGATCTGGTAGAAGATAATACAAAGAAGAAACCATGTATTTTTTTGTACCATCTTTAAAATGCAAGAGAAAGGCCATAATGTATTATTCCAGCCCAGGTGCAATTTAGATTTTGGGCACTAGAAGGCATCAGTGTATGTGCAAAGTTTTAGACTAATCCAATGAACCATTACATTTATGTTAAAATTTGTATCAAGACTGCCCAAATGTGCCTAATTGTTTTTTTAATAACTTCTCAAGTTCATAATTGTGCACTCTCCTCAAACAATAGCATGGTATTATTTCAGTGTGATAGCTACTGTAAATTGGACAGTGCAGTTAGATTAACAAGAATTTAAGCTTTCTGCCAATATCAGATATGTCTATATCCTGGGAATATCCGTGTTACTTACAACCTCATGCTAATTTCATTAGCATATGTTAGCTCAACTGTCCTGAGGGGGAGCCACCAATCCTGTAGAGGTTAAATCCTTGACTTTTTATTTTGTACATCTATTTCCATTTTAAGGACATTGTTATTTTTCTTTAGTGTTCAACCTCTACCAAAAGTTTTGACCCCATCAGATTTGTACCCATTCACCCTAGCTGGCCTTTTTCTGGGTCAGTTGATGCTTGCTTTGTTGAGTTGACTTTTACAGTCCAACAACAGTAGAAAACATCAGTGTTCAGCTCATGGTTTTAACTTTGAGTCACTAGAGCCATTTAGAGTTGGAGACATACAGTACCAGTCAAGTTTGTACACACCTACTCATTCAAGGGTTTGTCTTTATTTTTTACCACAGGTCTTCCTTTCCTGTGGTGGTCCTCATGAGAGCCAAGTTACATCATAGCGCTTGATGGTTTTTGCGACTGCATTTGAAGAAAAGGCATTTGAATGTAAACATAAAAAATAAAAATATGTAAACCAGTTTTTTGGCAGAAAGGCCTTCTGGAACATGTGAACGTTCATGTGCCTTAATAACAAATATGTGTTCAATACATAAATACAAATCAAATTGTTCAATTACGAGCCTAGTAGGTTTAGCCATGGAAAAAGTCAGGAACCTTCCCGCTATCCATGATTGGCTGAGATAATGAGTGGGCTGGACATGCCGGGAGATGAGTTTTGATAGGTCTGCCATGTAAGCATGCTTCTGTGTATATAACGTGAGCTGTTTACTAAATGTTGAGTCCTTTCTACCGCGCCGTTTTTTTAAAGATATAATGTTAGTCATCGAGAACTGCAAAAGTGTTGCTACTTTTCTCATCAACATTGATGCCCTGAATGTAGCAGGCGGCAGAGCAGTTGGAGAAAGTGATGGGCTACTTTCTGCACACGCCACGGTCAGTGTGAACCGGAGTGACTTGACAACGCTGGCCAAACAAGATGTAGCTACAAACAGAACAGAGTTAGATGGTTCCAGTCTGTGTGAAGCGCTCATCCATGTATACGAACGAGTAAGAGTCTAGCTACATTTTCAGATATAAGTTTAGGAAAAATTAGCTAGGAAGCCAACATGCTAACATTACGTATATGATCTGTGTATTAATATTACTCGAATCAGAAGTCCATTTGCATTGCTAGTTATAGCCTAACCTTAGCTAGCTAACATTGAACCTAGTTTGTTAGCTTTAGCTACCTGCAGATTCACACTACAGATATGACAATGTTTGTATTGGTGGTAGTATGAGTTGAGATTTTGGTTCATTGTTCAGCTAGCTAGCTACGTGTCTAAACAAAAGACTCCACTTCAGCCGAATTACAACATGACCCATCAAATTAGCCAGGTGTGTCTCGGGGGGATTACAGTCATCTATTGTATTTCATGAACATGTTTTTTTGTCTAGACAATAGTGACCCTTCCACTTAGCTAGATGTGGCTGGGGGTGGTTATTGCATTTCCTTCACATGACCCATCCACTTAGCTAGATGTGGCTGGGGGTGGTTATTGCATTTCCTTCACATGACCCTTCCACTTAGCTAGATGTGGCTGGGGGTGGTTATTGCATTTCCTTCACATGACCCTTCCACTTAGCTAGATGTGGCTGGGGGTGGTTATAGCGTTTCCTTCACATGACCCAATCAATTTAGACAAGTGTGTCAGGTAAGTGTCATCTAATATTGCTCAACTATTTTCTGGACACATTCTGTTTTTTATACTATGCAAGTAACCACTTCACTGTGCTATTTACATGTTCTCTATCATGTGACAAATAAACCTGGATTTGATTTGATATAGCGTGTGTTTACCACATGGCCTCACGTGAATAATTAAAGAGATGGGTGGGGCTAAGGTTTGAGGAACGATGCTGAATGTGTGTAGACGAAGAGCTCTCCAGTAGGTGTAGCATCAGTGTGGCAGATGTGTTGTTACGTACCCTTACCACCTGGGGGTGGCCCGTCAGGAAGTCCAGGATCTAGTTGCAGAGGGAAGTGTTTAGTCCCAGCGCCCTTAGCTTAGTGATGTGGTCACTGTGTCAAATGCTGAGCTGTAGTCAATGAATGGCATTCTCACATATGTGTTCCTTTTGTCCAGGTGGGAAGGGGAAGTGCTGGAGTGCAATAGAGATTTCATCATCTGCTGGGGAGGTATGCAAATTGGAGTGGGTCTAGGGTTTCTGGGATAATGGTTTTGATGTGAGCCTGATCAGCCTTTCAAAGCACTTCATGGCTACAGACGTGAGTGCTACGGGTCGGTAGTCATTTAGGCAGGCACCCTTAGTGTTCTTGGACACAGGCACTATGGGGGTCTGCTTGAAACATGTTGGTATTATTGTTGGTATTATATTCAGTCAGGGACAGGTTGAAAATGTCAGTGAAGACACTTGCCAGTTGGTCAGCACATGCTCGGAGTACACGTCCTGGTAATCTGGCCCTGTGACCTTGTGAATGTTGACCTGTTTAAAGGTCTTACTCACATCAGCTACAGAGAGCGTGATCACACAGTCATCTGGAACAGCTGATGCGCTCATGCATGCTTCAGTGTTGCTTGCCTCGAAGCGAGCATAGAAGTAATTTAGCTCGTCTGGTAGGCTCGTGTCACTGGGCAGCTCGCGGCTGCGCTTCCCTTTGTAGTCTGTAATAGTTTTGATGCCCTGCCACATTCGACGAGTGGAGCCGATGTAGTACGATTCAATCTTCGTCCTGTTTTGACGCTTTGCCTGTTTGATGGTTCGTCAGCGGGCATATTGGGATTTTTTACAAGCTTCCGCTCCTTGAAATAGGCAGCTCTACCATTTAGCTCAGTGCAGATGCTGCCCATAATCCATGGCTTCTGGTTGGGGTATGTACGTACAGTCACTGTGGGGACGACGTCATCGATGCACTTATTGATGAAGCCAGTGACTGATGTGGTGTACTCTTCAATGCCACCGGAAGAACCGCAAAACATATTCCAGTCTGTGCTAGCAAAAGTGCTGTTGCTTAGCATCTGCGTCTTCTGACCACTTCTGTATTGAGCGAGTCACTGCTGCTTCCTGCTTTAGTTTTTGCTTGTAAATGGGTTTGTATGGCCGAGCAGCCACACACAAGCCTAAGATCTCCATGCGCAATGCCAAGCGCTGGCTGGAGTGGTGTAAAACTCGTCCCCATTGAATTCTGGAGCAGTGGAAACGCGTTCTCTGATGTGATGAGTCATGCTTCACCATCTGGCAGTTCGACGGACTAATTCGGGTTTGGAGGATTTCAGAAGAATACTACCTGCCCAAATGTATAGTGCCAACTGTAAAGTTTGGTGGAGGAGGAATAATGGTTTGGGGCTGTTTTTCATGGCATCTCCATGGGCCCACCTTGGGGGGGGTCAAAGGTCATACCGCTATGCATTTTGTGGTATACTGAGACAGGATGGGCAGTATTTAAATATGCTTCATTATCTCATGGTACCCTAGATGATAAATACACCAAATGTCCCACAGAACAAGGGGACTTATTTAAAAAGATTCATAGAGTCATCAATGATTTCGTCACAGCAGCCTATTTTCAAGTTAGCCACCATTCATTACAATGTGGAGAAGCTGAATTTATTTTCAAAGCCATAAATGAATATATAATTGTTGTAATGAGACCATAAAGACTGAAAACATGTGTAAGGTGATGCTGAATGATGGCCCAGAGATGTTATAAGTATTTAGCTAAATGTTACCAGAATCATGGTAGTAATATGACAAAAATGCTGTCTGAATTGCAGAGTTTTGTAGCTGTTTCAAATACAATACATTCAGAATGTCTTCAGACCTCCTTTCCCAAAACATTTACGTTCCAGCCTTATTCTAAGAGTGTTTTCCCCTCATCAATCTACACATTATATACCCCATAACGACAAAGCAAAAACAGTTTTTTACATTTTTGCAGATTTATAAAAATAAAAAAACGGAATTATCACATTTACAAAAGTATTCAGACTATTTACTCAGTACTTTGTTGAAACACTTTTGGCAGTGATTACAGCCTCGAGTCTTCTTGGGTATGACACTACAAGCCAGGTACACCTGTATTTGGGGAGTTTCTCTCATTCTTCTCTGCAGATCCATGCTCTGTCAGGTTGGGTTGGGAGTGTCGCTGCATAGCTATTTTCAGGTCTCTTCAGAGATGTTCGATCGTGTTCAAGTCCGTGCCACTCGAGGATAGTCAGAGACCTGTCCCCAAGCCACTCCTAGGTTGTCTTGGTTGTATTCTTAGGGTCATTGTCCTGTTGGAAGGTGAACCTTCGCCCTGGAGCAGGTTTTCATCAAGGCTCTCTCTGTACTTTGCTCCATTAATCTTTCCCTCGATCCTGACTATTATCCCAGTCTCTGCCACTGAAAAACATCCCCACAGCATGATGCTGCCACCACCATGCTTCACCGCAGGGGTGGTGCCAGGTTTCCTCCAGACATGACGCTTCGCATTCAGGCCAAAGAGTTCAATCTCGGTTTCATCAGACCAGAGAATCTTGTTTCTCTAATCAAATCAAATTGTATTGGTCACATACACATATTTTGCAGGTGTTGCGAAATGCTTGTGTTCCTAGCTCCAACAGTGCAGTAGTATCTAACAATTCACAGCAATACACACAAAGCTAATAGTAAAACAATGGAATGCATTTTTTTTAACTCAGCAAAAAAAAAAGTCCCTTTTTCATGACCCTGTCTTTCAAAGATTATTCGTAAAAATCTAAATAACTTCACAGATCGTCATTGTAAAGGGTTTAAACACTGTTTCCCATGCTTGTTCAATGAACCATAAATAATTAATGAACATGCACCTAATGGAACGGTCATTAAGACACTAACAGCTTACAGACGGTAGGAAATTAAGGTCACAGTTATGAAAATTTAGGACACTAAAGAGGCCTTTGTACTGACTCTGAAAAACACCAAAAGAAAGATGCCCAGGGTCCCTGCTTATCTGTGTGAATGTGCCTTAGGCATGCTGCAAGGAGGCATGAGGACTGCAGATGTGGCCAGGGAAATAATTTGCTATGTCCGTACTGGGAGACGCCTAAGAAAGAGCTACAGGGAGACAGGACGGACAGCTGATCGTCCTCGCAGTGGCGAGGACACTGTTGTTTCAACGCCATTGGCAACCTAATGTGTGGAATCTACGTTGAAAACACATTTGAATTTACAAAATGTCATTAACCAGTATGGTTTGCATCTCATTTCAACCATCATTGAAAATATTGAAATTGGGGTAAAACATCAACTCAAACACAGTAACTTAACCCAACTAACAGGTTGTTAAAGCAATCTAATGTTAAAATTGCGTTGAAAATAAGGTTTGGGTTAAGGGCCCTGCACAGCGGTGCGCTATATGGTGCTCTGTGGAGGTTGCCTGCTCTGTCACACTTTGGGCCTGTTGTGTGGAGGACAGTCTGAGGCCTTTGACTGGGGCAAGAAGCTGGCTGGAATGGCAGCCTTGCGGAGACCAGGCAACCTCTCCAGGGATCGGCCCTCTCCCCTCCTTTCCCTGGTGCAGGGAACTGGGTGGATGGCTTTGCCGCCCCCTGGTGGACATAAGCATTCAAATCACCTGTCAATGGGGGCGGCAGGGTAGCCTAGTGGTTAGAGCGTTGGACTAGTAACCGAAAGATTGCAAGTTCGAATCCCCGAGCTGACAAGGTACAAATCTGTCGTTCTGCCCCTGAACAGGCAGTTAACCCACTGTTCCTAGGCCGTCATTGAAAATAAGAATTTGTTCTTAACTGACTTGTCTAGTTAAATAAAGGTAAAATTAAAAAAATTAAATTAAAATGGACAGGTGTAAAGAACACGTGTAAAAATGACTAACAAGCTTTCAAATGACCTGTTAACTCACACTGGGCAGGTGAAAAAATCACGTGTACAAACAAATACTTTTGACACTTGTAATAATCATTTGTCAGTTGCCTTTTTCAAGTGTTAAGACGATGTGTACCTTTTATCTTTTCTTACTAATCGAACACAGAGTGGACTTCACATCTTTGCTCCAGGCTGTGAATCCACACCGCTCGATGCGTCTGGCACGTCGTCTCTGTTTGTTACTTTAGCCTGGCTGCATACAGAGTAGAGTCTGTGCGACGTGGAGGCATATCTCCTCGGCTAAGACAACACATTCAAAATGACAGTACTACCTCACCTTAGTTAAAAAACAACTGGAACGGTAGTTTGCGATGGGCATAAGTCAAAGCTCAATAGTACCCGACGGGGGGACAAGTGGATACCATGTCCATGGGGTAGGTTGCTAATGACTGCTAGCAAACAGTAAAGTAGGATTTCAAGACAGTGTGCTGTTTTATATATATATTTAGCAGAAATCAGCAACTTTGACATCTAGACTGCCTTCTGCTCTTTAACGTTATGTCTGTGATAATGAGGAGGCACTGACACATCTCTTTCCCTCTGCTTGGTTCGTTACACCATCAGCTATACTGTGTACAATCTATTGGTTGCGTTTTGGGGACTAACTTCTGCAGTGCCATGTTATTAGGAGATAAAGTTATGTGTGTTATATATGTATAAAGGACGTCACGCTGCTTGCTTTAGTGAGTCCCTCCCGTTTCGGCCCTGACGCGAACCCGGGACCTCTGCCTGGTTCACACACGTCACCGCCCTACTGAAGCGTTTTACCGGTTGTCACCGCCTTACTGAAGCGTTTTACCGGTTGTCACCGCCTTACTGAAGCGTTTTACCGGTTGTCACCGCCCTACTGAAGCGTTTTACCGGTTGTCACCGCCCTACTGAAGCGTTTTACCGGTTGTCACCGCCCTACTGAAGCGTTTTACCGGTTGTCACCGCCCTACTGAAGCGTTTTACCGGTTGTCACCGCCCTACTGAAGCGTTTTACCGGTTGTCGCGGCGCGAAAAACTAGCTGGAGTAAGTTTCACATGTCCCCATGTGCTACATATGTCATTGGGAGCTAATAAGCAGTGGTCAAGTGTTATTTTTGAACCCCGCGGTGAGGGGGTACCAGAAGTGTAAATGACGTCATCATTCCCACAGTCAGAGTTTGTGCGGACAGATGTCGCCAGCATGTCATTATCCAACAGGGATCATCAACTAGCTGTTATAGAATATGCGTAACATGCAGCCTCCAATTGCAACGTATGTCTATGCCCACACATATTGTCTCAAACATTTTCTATTTTTAATAGTCTCAAACACCAAGTTAGTCATACCTAATTTCACACTACGTCATCATCACTGATAATTCTTCACGTTTTACCTACCGTTGACACGTCCAAACTGCATCTCTATTCCAGTCATTTGATTGATCACAATCAGTTTCATGGGAATATGCATTCAAATCTTCTTGAATTACTGTTTGGTGAGCGAATTAGAGCAGATGATGCCAGTGGTGGAGAAGTACCCAACTGTCATCCTTCTGTAAAAGTAAAGATATCTTCATAGAAAGTGACTCAAGTAAAAGTCTAAAAGTATTTGGTTTAAAATATACCTAAGTATCAAAAGTAAAAGTATAAATCATTTCAAATTCTTTATATTAAGCAAACCAGATGGCACCATTTTCTAGTTTTTATTTATTTACGGATAGCCAGGGGCACGCTTCAACACTCAGACATCATTGACAAGCAAAACATGTCGGTTTAGTGAGTCCGCCAGATCAGAGACAGTAGGGATGACCAGGGATGTTCTCTGTTTAGTGAGTCTGCCAGATCAGAGGCAGTAGGGATGACCAGGGATGTTCTCTGTTTAGTGAGTCTGCCAGATCAGAGACAGTAGGGATGACCAGGGATGTTCTCTGTTTAGTGAGTCTGCCAGATCAGAGGTAGTAGGGATGACCAGGGACATTCTCTGTTTAGTGAGTCTGCCAGATCAGAGACAGTAGGGATGACCAGGGATGTTCTCTGTTTAGTGAGTCCTCCTGATCAGAGGCAGTAGGGATGACCAGGGATGTTCTCTGTTTAGTGAGTCCTCCAGATCAGAGACAGTAGGGATGACCAGGGATGTTCTCTGTTTAGTGAGTCCTCCAGATCAGAGACAATAGGGATGACCAGGGATGTTCTCTGTTTAGTGAGTCCACCAGATCAGAGTTAGTAGGGATGACCAGGGATGTTCTCTGTTTAGTGAGTCCACATGATCAGAGAAAGTAGGGATGACCAGGGATGTTCTCTGTTTAGTGAGTCCTCCAGATCAGAGACAATAGGGATGACCAGGGATGTTCTCTGTTTAGTGAGTCCTCCTGATCAGAGGCAGTAGAGATGACCAGGGATGTTCTCTGTTTAGTGAGTCCTGAGGTCAGGACTCTGAATGGGCCACTCCAGAAGGCTGGGCCACTTGGGTTGAGGTCAGGACTCTGACTGGGCCACTCCAGAATGCGTATTTTCTTCTGTTGAAGCCATTCTGTTGTTGATTTACTTCTGTGTTTTGGGTCGTTGTCCTTTTGCATCACCTAACTTCTGTTGAGCTTCAATTGGTGGACAGAATGGCTAACATTCTTCTGCAAAATGTCTTGATAAACTTGGGAATTAATATTTCTGTAGATGATAGCAAGCTGTCCAGGCCCTGAGGCAGCAAGTAGCCCCAAACCATGATGCTCCCTCCACCATACTTTACAGTTGGGATGAGGTTTTGATGTTGGGGTGCTGTGCCTTTTTCTCCACACACAGTGTTGTGTGTTCCTTCCAAACAACTCAACTGTAGTTTCATCTGTCCACAGAATGTTTTGCCAGTAGCGCTGTGGAACATCCAGGTTCTCTTTTGCAAATTTCAGACGTGCAGCAATGTTTTTTTGGACAGCAGTGGCTTCTTCCGTGTTGTCCTCCCATGAACACCCTTCTTGTTTAGTGTTTTACATATGTGCAGTTTGAGCTACTGGAAGTGACGTTGCAGGCTAGCTCAGTGCTGCCCCCTCTCAATGATTAACTCAAGTTGAAGGTCATCCGGGGTACTGCAGGCTGCCATTAACAAATAAATTATCCTTATTACTTCTTCTGTGTGCGATTTTGTTTTTGTAAATAATCGGTTCAAGGACATGTTAGAAACCAAGGTGTGTTAGAAACCATCGCTTGGTACCATGATTGTATTTATTTACACCAAGATTGACCACGGATATGGTCATTTTTCCTGTTCACTATCCAATTTAGTTAAAACAATACCTGCAGTACTACGGCCTGCCTTGAACTTCAGTGGCTTCAATGAGAGGGGGCAGTCGTTGTCCCCTGGATGAAACCTGCTGTAAACACGTTATCTAACTTATTTGGCTACTCTATTTCCAGATCCAAGAGAACTCCCCTGCACACCATGCTGGTTTGGAGCCATTCTTTGACTTCGTCCTATCAATAGGAAACACCAGACTGGTGAGTTATGGGGACAGAGGGATTCATTAACACCAGACTGGTGAGTTATGGGGACAGAGGGATTCATTAACACCAGACTGGTGAGTTATGGGGACAGAGGGATTCATTAACACCAGACTGGTGAGTTATGGGGACAGAGGGATTCATTAACACCAGACTGGTGAGTTATGGGGACAGAGGGATTCATTAACACCAGACTGGTGAGTTATGGGGACAGAGGGATTCATTAACACCAGACTGGTGAGTTATGGGGACAGAGGGATTCATTAACACCAGACTGGTGAGTTATGGGGACAGAGGGATTCATTAACACCAGACTGTTGTGTGGGTACTGTCACTGTGTCTTTATGAACAGGTGTGTGGGTACTGTCACTGTGTCTTTATGAACAGGTGTGTGGGTACTGTCACTGTGTCTTTATGAACAGGTGTGTGGGTACTGTCACTGTGTCTTTATGAACAGGTGTGTGGGTACTGTCACTGTGTCTTTATGAACAGGTGTGTGGGTACTGTCACTGTGTCTTTATGAACAGGTGTGTGGGTACTGTCACTGTGTCTTTATGAACAGGTGTGTGGGTACTGTCACTGTGTCTTTATGAACAGGGGTGTGGGTGAACTGTCACTGTGTCTTTATGAACAGGTGTGTGGGTACTGTCACTGTGTCTTTATGAACAGGTGTGTGGGTACTGTCACTGTGTCTTTATGAACAGGTGTGTGGGTACTGTCTTTATGAACAGGTGTGTGGGTACTGTCACTGTGTCTTTATGAACAGGTGTGTGGGTACTGTCACTGTGTCTTTATGAACAGGTGTGTGGGTACTGTCACTGTGTCTTTATGAACAGGTGTGTGGGTACTGTCACTGTGTCTTTATGAACAGGTGTGTGGGTACTGTCACTGTACTGTCTTTATGAACAGGTGTGTGGGTACTGTCACTGTCTTTATGAACAGGTGTGTGGTACTGTCACTGTGTCTTTATGAACAGGTGTGTGGGTACTGTCACTGTCTTTATGAACAGGTGTGTGGGTACTGTCACTGTGTCTTTATGAACAGGTGTGTGGGTACTATCACTGTTTCTTTATGAACAGGTGTGGGTACTGTCACTGTGTCTTTATGAACAGGTGTGTGGGTACTGTCACTGTCTTTATGAACAGGTGTGTGGGTACTGTCACTGTGTCTTTATGAACAGGTGTGTGGGTACTGTCACTGTGTCTTTATGAACAGGTGTGTGGGTACTGTCACTGTGTCTTTATGAACAGGTGTGTGGGTACTGTGTCTTTATGAACAGGTACTGTCACTGTTTTTTTATGAACAGGTGTGTGGGTACCTGTCACTGTGTCTTTATGAACAGGTGTGTGGGTACCTGTCACTGTGTCTTTATGAACAGGTGTGTGGGTACCTGTCACTGTGTCTTTATGAACAGGTGTGTGGGTACTGTCACTGTGTCTTTATGAACAGGTGTGTGGGTACTGTCACTGTTTCTTTATGAACAGGTGTGTGGGTACCTGTCACTGTGTCTTTATGAACAGGTGTGTGGGTACTGTGTATTTTTGCTGACAGCTGTTTTTACCCTCTCCTCACTCCAGAACAGAGAGAATGACCTGCTGAAGGCCCTTCTGAAGGCCAACGTGGAGAAGGCAGTGAGGCTGGAGGTGTGGAGCACCAAGGCTCTTAGGGTCAGAGAGCTGGAGGTGGTTCCTAGCAACATGTGGGGGGGCCAGGGGCTCCTGGGGGCTTCTGTACGCTTCTGCAGCTTCCAGGGAGCCCATGAGAAGGTCTGGCACGTCCTGGTGAGTTAGGACAAGTCACAGTAGAGCCTCTGTTGTTGCTTTGTTATCATAGAACTCATGTAGCCTCATGTATAGGACTCTAGTGGCTTTATACACAGCAGACACCACATCACATACCTCTGGGGTTTTCAATTAGTTTGTAAGATCAGAAATGATAACTTCTTCCTTTTCTTCCAGGATGTGGAATCTAATTCCCCAGCAGCGTTGGCTGGCTTGCAGGCACACCAAGACTTCATTGTTGGAGCGGACCAGGTGTTGCAAGATGTACGATTAGGACCAGTAACCTATTGTTTGCATGGGAAATCCATTTCACCAAATATTTTAACTTTTTCAAAGTTAGAAATTGCTGAAAGATATTTTTTGTTCACTGTTAGCTGGCATGTTTTTCCTCCCAGATTGCCCTTTTCTCTTACTGCAGTGTCTATGATTGTGTTGTTTCACTCTGCAGTCTGAGGACTTGTTCACCCTGATCGAGAGCAACGAGGGCAAGCCTCTGAAGCTGCTGGTCTACAACACTGGGACAGACCTCTGTAGAGAGCTGGTGGTTACCCCCAATGTAGCCTGGGGCGGAGAGGGCAGGTAAACCTCTCTCCACTCTAACAGACTGTATCAACTTCTTTTAGGAGAAAGTCTGTTTATATCCCGCTACTGCTTCATACCCTGCTACAACCTTTAGCAACGGGTATGTTCACAATATACCATACCCCCTTAGCAACGGGTATGTTCACAATATACCATACCCCCTTAGCAACGGGTATGTTCACAATATACCATACCCCCTTAGCAACAGGTATGTTCACAATATACCATACCCCCTTAGCAACGGGTATGTTCACAATATACCATGTTACAATATACCCCTTAGCAACGGGTATGTTCACAATATACCATACCCCCTTAGCAACGGGTATGTTCACAGTATACCATACCCCCTTAGCAACGGGTATGTTCACAGTATACCATACCCCCTTAGCAACGGGTATGTTCACAGTATACCATACCCCCTTAGCAACGGGTATGTTCACAGTATACCATACCCCTTAGCAACGGGTATGTTCACAGTATACCATACCCCCTTAGCAACGGGTATGTTCACAGTATACCATACCCCCTTAGCAACGGGTATGTTCACAATATACCATACCCCCTTAGCAATGGGTATATTCACAGTATACCATACCCCCTTAGCAACGGGTATATTCACAGTATACCATACCCTTAGCAACGGGTATGTTTACAATATACCATACCCCCTTAGCAATGGGTATGTTCACAATATACCATACCCCCTTAGCAACGGGTATATTCACAATATACCATACCCCCTTAGCAACAGGTATATTCACAATATACCATAGCCCCTCCAGGAATATTGTTTAATTCTATCTCAGTTTAGGTTGTGGTATTGGATACGGCTACTTGCACCGAATCCCAAGCCGTCCTGTTAACCTGAACAGCCATGGGGCCCTTCCTTTACCTACACCTGATGACAACAGCAGAACCCGAGAGATCCCCCCTGGTCACCACACTGAGGTAAACACCTTCACATCTCACCTCTCGTTCCCTTTCAGACGAGACAGTTTTACTGACGGTTGATAAACGGTTAGAATTTCTTTTAGATAAATATGATACATTTTCTTTGAATATCCCAAGTGTATTTAGAATGATATGTAGCTAAGTGACATGTTTTATTTAAACTTTATTTATCTAAGAGACCCTTTATGATGGAGAGCAAATACATCCAGGATATACAGTAGTAGCACTGTCTGTCATCTCAAGTTCCCTTTAATCTCTCCATCTGGTCTTAACCTCTCCATCTGGTCTTAACCTCTCCATCTAGCCTTAACCTCTCCATCTGGCCTTAACCTCTCCATTTGGCCTTAACCTCTACCTTAACCTCTCCATCTGGTCTTAACCTCCATCTGGTCTTAACCTCTCCGTCTGGTCTTAACCTCTCCGTCTGGTCTTAACCTCTCCGTCTGGTCTTAACCTCTCCGTCTGGTCTTAACCTCTCCGTCTGGTCTTAACCTCTCCGTCTGGCCGTAACCTCTCCGTCTGGCCTTAACCTCTCCATTTGGCCTTAACCTCTACCTTAACCTCTCCATCTGGTCTTAACCTCTACCTTAACCTCTCCATCTGGTCTTAACCTCTCCATCTGGCCTTAACCTCCCCGTCTGGCCGTAACCTCTCCGTCTGGCCGTAACCTCTCCGTCTGGCCGTAACCTCTCCGTTTGGCCGTAACCTCTCCGTCTGGCCGTAACCTCTCCGTCTGGCCGTAACCTCTCCGTCTGGCCTTAACCTCTCCATCTGGTCTTAACCTCTACCTTAACCTCTCCATCTGGTCTTAACCTCTCCATCTGGTCTTAACCTCTACCTCTCCATCTGGTCTTAACCTCTACCTTAACCTCTCCATCTGGTCTTAACCTCTCCATCTGGCCTTAACCTCTCCAGCTGGCCTTAACCTCTCCAGCTGGCCTTAACCTCTCCAGCTGGCCTTAACCTCTACTTAACCTCTGAATCTGGCCTTAACCTCTGAATCTGGCCTTAACCTCTGAATCTGGCCTTAACCTCTGAATCTGGCCTTAACCTCTGAATCTGGCCTTAACCTCTGAATCTGGCCTTAACCTCTGAATCTGTTCTTAACCTCTGAATCTGGTCTTAACCTCTGAATCTGGTCAGCCGGGTGAAGGAGTGTTGGGTCCGCAGCAGCCCATCCAGGTCCCCTCTCTACATCTACCTCCTCCCATCCAAAGAATCATGGACCCAGGTAACCTTCTACTCAGGAAATAATAGAATCATTAGGGCCAGTTTCCCAGACACAGATTAAGCCTGGTCCTGGACTAAAAAGCTGTTTTTAAATTCAGAATATTAATTCTTTGCAAATTCTGTTTTAACCTGGACTAGGTTTAATCTGTGTCTGGGAATCCGGCCATAAAACGCTTCAATATTTGTTGTGTTTTCTGGGTCTCTGTGTTAAAGGACTCCCCCAGAGGAAGTTGCCACCACTATTTCGATGTAATTTCCTGTCCTAGAGATGAAACACACATTTAGGTTCCACCTCAGAAGAATGACAAAGGCTACTTATACATATTCACGAATTGGTTGCTATGATAACCTTATCTAGCTAGTTTATGTAATCTAATTGTTGATGGGTTTTTTTTTACTACACCATATTCAACAGATTATCCAGCTGGCTCTATGGCTGGTTCTGGAGCTGGATTTGTCATAAGCATTGATTTAGGGAAAACTTTGACTTCTCCATCTATTGTTATCTCCAAAGTTGTGTCATCTTCCATAAATTGTGAGTCAGGTGGAATTATAAATCCACCATAGAAATAGTTAGAAAGCACTGCTAATATGGCGGAGCCCAGGGGGAGCGGGTTTGCAAAAAAGCTATCATATCACGTAATTATACCATTTCTAAAACGCTCAGATATATATATTCATACAAACTAGCTAAAAAATAAGTGAACATTTACAAATGATCCAATTTCTGGAAGGAATAAAAAAGTGGAAGTGAAAAAACTAAAGTTTGAAGCCCTTATTTTAATTAGCTCCACAGCTCAGTAGCTGTTTGGCACATCTCAGTCACCAAGAGGGAGAACTTTGCAGCTCTTTCTGAATAATAAACATGCTGGTGGGTGGTAAAATAAAACCCAAACTAGAAACAAAACTGAGGCTGAAAATATAATTTGTATGTCGTATCATAGGAAAGACGCTGCATTCACACGGATTAAAAACGAAGTGGGCAGTTTGGATTTGACGATAAACATGTTTTCCTGTTGTTCTGTTTCACTGTCAAGATTCCTCCAGTATCTCTGAGGCTCTGACACCTGACCTATCAGAGATGGTCTCCTCCATTGACGTGGGTCACATGACCAAGGACGTGTCCATGCTAGCCAATGACGGGGATGTCTCCTGTCGTCAACACCACCCCAACCCCCAAGACCTGATGTCCCCTCCCTCTGGTGGAGCCGCCACAGGGGACCTGATCTCAGAGGCCCTGTCTGACACTGCTACATCACTGGACCAGGGGGTTGATCTGAACATGGCAATACACTCACACCTGGCAAACCACAGCCCACAACTCAAGGCAGAGGAGGAGGAGGAGGGGGAGAGGAGGCATTAGAGCACATTGCTGCATCAGAGGAGGAGGAGGAGGCATTAGAGCACATTGCTGCATCAGAGGAGGAGGAGGAGGCATTAGAGCACATTGCTGCATCAGAGGAGGAGGAGGAGGCATTAGAGCACATTGCTGCATCAGAGGAGGAGGAGGAGGCATTAGAGCACGTTGCTGTATCAGAGGAGGAGGCATTAGAGCACGTTGCTGTATCAGAGGAGGAGGAGGAGGCATTAGAGCACGTTGCTGTATCAGAGGAGGAGGAGGAGGCATTAGAGCACGTTGCTGTATCAGAGGAGGAGGAGGAGGCATTAGAGCACGTTGCTGTATCAGAGGAGGAGGAGGAGGCATTAGAGCACGTTGCTGTATCAGAGGAGGAGGAGGCATTAGAGCACGTTGCTGTATCAGAGGAGGAGGAGGAGGAGGAGGAGGAGGCATTAGAGCACGTTGCTGTATCAGAGGAGGAGGCATTAGAGCACGTTGCTGTATCAGAGGAGGAGGAGGAGGCATTAGAGCACGTTGCTGTATCAGAGGAGGAGGCATTAGAGCACGTTGCTGTATCAGAGGAGGAGGAGGAGGAGGCATTAGAGCACGTTGCTGTATCAGAGGAGGAGGAGGAGGCATTAGAGCACGTTGCTGTATCAGAGGAGGAGGAGGAGGAGGCATTAGAGCACGTTGCTGTATCAGAGGAGGAGGAGGAGGAGGCATTAGAGCACGTTGCTGTATCAGAGGAGGAGGAGGAGGCATTAGAGCACGTTGCTGTATCAGAGGAGGAGGCATTAGAGCACGTTGCTGTATCAGAGGAGGAGGAGGAGGAGGCATTAGAGCACGTTGCTGTATCAGAGGAGGAGGAGGAGGCATTAGAGCACGTTGCTGCATCAGAGGAGGAGGAGGAGGCATTAGAGCACGTTGCTGCATCGGAGGAGGAGGAGGCATTAGAGCACGTTGCTGTATCAGAGAAGTAGATGCAGTGTATAAATATATATACAGGGAGAACCAGATCAATGTGTAGAGGTAACAGATATATACAGGGAGAACCAGATCAATGTGTATGGGGAACCAGATCAATGTGTAGGGGTAATAGATATATACAGGGAGAACCAGTACCAGATCAATGTGTAGGGGTAATAGATATATACAGGGAGAACCAGTACCAGATCAATGTATAGGGGTAATAGATATATACAGGGAGTACCAGATCATTGTGTAGGGGTAATAGATATATAAAGGGAGTACCAGATCAATGTGTAGGGGTAATAGATATATACAGGGAGTACCAGATCAATGTGTAGGGGTAATAGATATATACAGGGAGAACCAGATCAATGTGTAGGGGTAATAGATATATACAGGGAGAACCAGATCAATGTGTAGGGGTAATAGCTACAGTGCCTTCAGAAAGTATTGAGAACTTATTCTAAAATGGATTAAATTGTTTTTTTGTCCTCATCAATCTACACACAATAGCCCATAAAAACAGCAATTACTGTCTAAAATACATTTAGGCATATTTATAATAAAAATCTCATTGTACCATCTAAAATGCTTTCAAATATATTTTTATTAACCAAAAATATTATATTATCAGCTGTTTGAAGCTGGTGTACAAAACCAAAATTAATAGATGCAATAACTAAACTTAAGAACGGGAAGCATAGAAATAGCTCACACAGAACAGATATACCGCTTGTTAGACTGGCTTTCAATGAGAAGGACAGATCTATACCACATAGAACAGATATATCGCTTGTTAGACTGACTTTCAATGAGAAGGACAGATCTATACCACATAGAACAGATATACCGCTTGTTAGACTGGCTTTCAAAGAGAAGGACAGATCTATACCACATAGAACAGATATATCGCTTGTTAGACTGGCTTTCAATGAGAAGGACAGATCTATACCACATAGAACAGATATACCGCTTGTTAGACTGGCTTTCAATGAGAAGGACAGATCTATACCACATAGAACAGATATACCGCTTGTTAGACTGGCTTTCAATGAGAAGGACAGATCTATACCTGTATTCGGTCGGGTCACCCAATAAGGTCCATATTGTCAGAGAAGGTGTTTTCCTCTGTGTGGAAAACTAGTGGCTGAATAGAATGACAATGTTGTTCCATGAAGCTCTGCAGTTCTGCTTATTAATGACACATAGCGTCCATATTACACACGCCTTGCATATGCACTAACCTATACACCGTTTATTAGGTACACCACCCCGGTCACCAAAATGGTTTGCTCCTATAGACAGTGAGTCACGTGTCCACGGCATCCAGTTGCTGTCTGACACAATGTTAGAATGGGCAAAACGAGTGACCTAAGAGACGTTGAGCGTGGTATGATCGTAGGTGCCAGGCGCACCGGTTCCATTATCTCAGAAACAGACGGCCTCCTCACGCACAACAGTTTCTAGTGTTTACCAAGAATGGTGCGACAAACTAAAAACATCCAGTCAGCAGCAATCCTATGGGGCGGAAGCAGCATGGCCCCATCCTGCCTGGGGTCAATGGTACAGGCTGGTGGAGGTGCTGTACTGGTCTGGGGAATGTTTTCCTGGCACACGTTAGGTCCCTTGATACCAATTGACCAATGTTTCCATGCCCCATGTCTGACTTGGTACTTGATGGGTGTACCTAATAAACTGTCCACGGTGTATATTTTTTAAGTGATTTGGCTGTAGGGCGAGTGCAGTGGCTGACAGTCTAATTGTGTACAGTGGTCGACAGTCAGACCACATTTCCCTCAGGCTCAAAGCTGGTGCATCACCATTGAAGCCTTTTCTTTGTAAATCTGCCCCCCCCCCTCAGGATAGATCTGATATTTATGTCTCTGGATGTCTTATGTTACTTTATGCTGTATACAGCTATATACACTTGAATTCCCTGCATACAATATATTCACGTGAAGTTACCTTTGATTTATTCATGTTTTAATGAATGATTCTTATGGAAATTGTTAATTTTAATGGGAAATTCTTAGTCACCTCTTGATTCTATGCATGAAATCTGGAGACCTGTTAAAATGGAAGCCTATGGTAGATGATGTGTAGATCTGAAGATCTGTTAAAATGGAAGCCTATGGTAGATGATGTGTAGATCTGGAGACCTGTTAAAATGGAAGCCTATGGTAGATGATGTGTAGATCTGGAGACCTGTTAAAATGGAAGCCTATGGTAGATTATGTGTAGATCTGAAGACCTGTTAAAATGGAAGCCTATGGTAGATGATGTGTAGATCTGAAGACCTGTTAAAATGGAAGCCTATGGTAGATGATGTGTAGATCTGAATACCTGTTAAAATGGAAGCCTATGGTAGATGATGTGTAGATCTGAAGACCTGTTAAAATGGAAGCCTATGGTAGATGATGTGTAGATCTGAAGACCTGTTAAAATGGAAGCCTATGGTAGATGATGTGTAGATCTGAAGACCTGTTAAAATGGAAGCCTATGGTAGATGATGTGTAGATCTGGAGACCTGTTAAAATGGAAGCCTATGGTAGATGATGTGTAGATCTGGAGACCTGTTAAAATGGAAGCCTATGGTAGATGATGTGTAGATCTGAAGACCTGTTAAAATGGAAGCCTATGGTAGATGATGTGTAGATCTGAAGACCTGTTAAAATGGAAGCCTATGGTAGATGATGTGTAGATCTGAAGACCTGTTAAAATGGAAGCCTATGGTAGATGATGTGTAGATCTGGAGACCTGTTAAAATGGAAGCCTATGGTAGATGATGTGTAGATCTGAAGACCTGTTAAAATGGAAGCCTATGGTAGATGATGTGTAGATCTGAAGACCTGTTAAAATGGAAGCCTATGGTAGATGATGTGTAGATCTGAAGACCTGTTAAAATGGAAGCCTATGGTAGATGATGTGTAGATCTGAAGACCTGTTAAAATGGAAGCCTATGGTAGATGATGTGTAGATCTGGAGACCTGTTAAAATGGAAGCCTATGGTAGATGATGTGTGCAAAATAAAGCTTTGAATGAGTAAACAAATCAACCTGTAATATTTCTGTGTTTGTACGTAAGATGCTCATGTGAAAGAGAACATAATTCATAATTAATCAGTGAAATTGATTGATTAGGACCATTTAATTTCCTGGCAACAAACATTGAAGATGATCTCGATCTGCTTGTCTTTTCTCTTTCATTGGCTTCCTGAATGCTTCAGGTTGTCTTCCACTAGGGAGCAGTAAACACCAGGCTGACTCTAAACCCCTAGTTGTCTTTCACTAGGGAGCAGTAAACACCAGGCTGACTCTAAACCCCTAGTTGTCTTCCACTAGGGAGCAGTAAACACCAGGCTGACTCTAAACCCCTAGTTGTCTTCCACTAGGGGGCAGTAAACACTAGGCTGACTCTAAACCCCTAGTTGTCTTCCACTAGGGGGCAGTAAACAATAGGCTGACTCTAAACCCCTAGTTGTCTTCCACTAGGGGGCAGTAAACACTAGGCTGACTCTAAACCCCTAGTTGTCTTCCACTAGGGGGCAGTAAACACCAGTCTGACTCTAAACCCCTAGTTGTCTAATGTGAACCATTAGATCCCTAACCTGACACTCATGTGAACCTGTAGAACCCTAAACTGACAGTCATGTGAACCAGTAGAACCCTAACCTGACAGTCATGTGAACCTGTAGAACCCTAACCTGACAGTCATGTGAACCAGTAGAACCCTAACCTGACAGTCATGTCCCGTATGAGAACCAGTAGAACCCTAACCTGACAGTCATGTGAACCAGCAGAACCCTAACCTGACAGTCATGTGAACCTGTAGAACCCTAACCTGACAGTCATGTGAACCAGTAGAACCCTAACCTGACAGTCATGTCCTGTATGAGAACCAGTAGAACCCTAACCTGACAGTCATGTGAACCAGCAGAACCCTAACCTGACAGTCATGTGAACCTGTAGAACCCTAACCTGACAGTCATGTGAACCAGTAGAACCCTAACCTGACAGTCATGTCCCGTATGAGAACCAGTAGAACCCTAACCTGACAGTCATGTGAACCAGCAGAACCCTAACCTGACAGTCATGTGAACCAGTAGATCCCTAACAGTCATGTGAACCATTAGAACCCTAACCTGACAGTCATGTGAACCAGTAGAACCCTAACCTGACAGTCATGTGAACCAGCAGAACCCTAACCTGACAGTCATGTGAACCAGCAGAACCCTAACCTGACAGTCATGTGAACCAGTAGATCCCTAACAGTCATGTGAACCTGTAGAACCCTAACCTGACAGTCATGTGAACCAGCAGAACCCTAACCTGACAGTCATGTGAACCTGTAGAACCCTAACCTGACAGTCATGTCCCGTATGTGAACCAGTAGAACCCTAACCTGACAGTCATGTGAACCAGTAGAACCCTAACCTGACAGTCATGTGAACCAGTAGAACCCTAACCTGACAGTCATGTCCCGTATGTGAACCATTAGATCCCTAACCTGACACTCATGTGAACCTGTAGAACCGTAACCTGACAGTCATGTGAACCTGTAGAACCCTAACCTGACAGTCATGTGAACCATTATAACCCTAACCTGACAGTCATGTGAACCTGTAGAACCCTAACCTGACAGTCATGTGAACCTGTAGAACCCTAACCTGACAGTCATGTCCCGTATGTGAACCAGTAGAACCCTAACCTGAGTCATGTGAACCAGTAGAACCCTAACCTGACAGTCATGTCCCGTATGTGAACCATTAGATCCCTAACCTGACACTCATGTGAACCTGTAGAACCCTAACCTGACAGTCATGTCCCGTATGTGAACCAGTAGAACCCTAACCTGACAGTCATGTGAACCAGTAGAACCCTAACCTGACAGTCATGTGAACCAGTAGAACCCTAACCTGACAGTCATGTGAACCTGTAGAACCCTAACCTGACAGTCATGTGAACCTGTAGAACCCTAACCTGACAGTCATGTGAACCTGTAGAACCCTAACCTGACAGTCATGTGAACCTGTAGAACCCTAACCTGACAGCCATGTGAATCAGCAGAACCCTAACCTGACAGTCATGTGAACCTGTAGAACCCTAACCTGACAGTCATGTCCCGTATGTGAACCAGTAGAACCCTAACCTGACAGTCATGTGAACCAGTAGAACCCTAACCTGACAGTCATGTCCCGTATGTGAACCATTAGATCCCTAACCTGACACTCATGTGAACCTGTAGAACCCTAACCTGACAGTCATGTCCCGTATGTGAACCATTAGATCCCTAACCTGACAGTCATGTGAACCAGTAGAACCCTAACCTGACAGTCATGTCCCGTATGTGAACCATTAGATCCCTAACCTGACACCCATGTGAACCTGTAGAACCCTAACCTGACAGTCATGTGAACCATTAGAACCCTAACCTGACAGTCATGTGAACCATTAGAACCCTAACCTGACAGTCATGTGAAACTGTAGAACCCTAACCTGACAGTCATGTGAACCAGTAGAACCCTAACCTGACAGTCATGTGAACCAGTAGAACCCTAACCTGACAGTCATGTGAACCAGTAGAACCCTAACCTGACAGTCATGTGAACCAGTAGAACCCTAACCTGACAGTCATGTGAACCAGTAGAACCCTAACCTGACAGTCATGTCCTGTATGTGAACCATTAGAACCCTAACCTGACGGTCATGTCCGTATGTGAACCAGTAGAACCCTAACCTGACTTGATAGATCTGATATTAATATAGAATGAACCACGATGCCTTTAGAACCCTAGTGAGGCTTTATACTTTTCAGACAGAAGGGGAGGTTTATTTAGTGCAATTAACAGTTCTTACTCTCAGAAGGAGGGGAGGAAAGAGGAGGAGAATTAGATGACCCACTGGGCACAGATGTCATTTCAACATCTAGTTTTAATTTACATTGGTTGAGTTGTCAACTAATGTGAATTCAATGCAAAATTAACACAAAATGTCACCATGTAGTTGGATTTATGTTAAAATCCCAAATTCTCTTACATTGATGCCTTTTTGCAAATCCAATCATTGATTTTGTTTGTGGGGGAGGGTGACATGGAAACTACATTGATCCAACCAGTTTGTGCCAGGTGGGGGTAGAGGAGGGAGTGGAGAGGGGGGACGGGAGAAGAGGACGGGAAAGGAGAGGAAGGGAGAAGAGGACAGGAGAGGAGAGCTTCTGAGCATCACACACACTAAATTGGGGCAGCCCGCCCGCTCTGGAGAGGAGAGAGAGATGTGGACAGACGTCACAGTACTGAGTCTCATGTGATATGCGTGCGTCATTTGGACTATTCATATCCTCCCTGTGTAGATTATATCATCCCTGTACTGTGCATCTCCTCCCCTCCCTGAGACTGTGTTGGGTAAGATAGGTGTTATCGTGGCAAAGTGACTAACTGTTATGCACAGGTGCTGTATGAGCCTTAAACCTGTACGTTTCCACTGTCTGTTTCAAGGTAAGAAGAAGCTGATATTTTTCCACTCAGCCTCGGTTTATCTCAGTCACACAGCCAAGACAAAGGGACCGTTTTTGGTCCATCCTGTTCTTTTCGTCTCTTTTAAGGGCTGTGTGGAGATATGAAGAGAACAGACTGGCTTGATCATCATTGACCTATCAGCAGACAGGAGTAACGTTATCACTTGTTTGGGAGCTATGATCTCACACACCTGCTAAACTGCCACAATGTTGTATTTTCCTGTAAAGGTTTAGACCCGACTCTTGTTTCATTAAGCTCTCGGCCTTCCACTTCAGAGTGTATGGTTGACCAGCTTCATTATTGCAATTCATATTAAAGCAACAAGTCGGAGTCAGAGGCAGAGCCTTCTCTGGTCTCTCCTCCCGTTACGGGGTCTGAGACGCCGAAGCCTCCCACCATTAGCTCTGACAAATTGAAAACCCTAGTCATTGGCGACTCCATTACCCGCAGTATTAGACTTAAAACGAATCATCCAGCGATCATACACTGTTTACCAGGGGGCAGGGCTACCAACGTAAAGGCTAATCTGAAGATGGTGCTGGCTGAGGCTAAAACTGGCGAGTATAGAGAGATTGTTATCCACGTCGGCACCAACGATGTTAGGATGAAACAGTCAGAGGTCACCAAGTGCAACATAGCTTCAGCGTGTAAATCAGCTAGAAAGATGTGTCAGCATCGAGTAATTGTCTCTGGCCCCCTCCCAGTTAGGGGGAGTGATGAGCTCTACAGCAGAGTCTCACAACTCAATCGCTGGTTGAAAACTGTTTTCTGCCCCTCCCAAAAGATAGAGGGCCAATTATCTACAAATTATTTAGTGGACTCACCACAAACAGGACCAAGCCTGGCCTGTTGAGGAGTGACGGACTCCATCCTAGCTGGAGGGGTGCTCTCCACTTATCTACGAACATTGACAGGGCTCTAACTCCCCTAGCTCCACAATGAAATAGGGTGCAGACCAGGCAGCAGGCTGTTAACCAGCCTGCCAGCTTAGTGGAGTCTGGCACAGTCAGTGTAGTCAGCTCAGCTTTCCCAATTGAGACCGTGTCTGTGCCTCGACCTAGGTTGGGCAAAACTAAACATGGCGGTGTTCGCCTTAGCAATCTTACTAGGATAAAGACCTCCTCCATTCTTGTCATTTTTGAAAGAGATTGTGAAATCTCACATCTTCATAGGACTACTTAATGTTAGATCCCTCACTTCCAAGGCAGTTATAGTCAATGAACTAATCACTGATCATAATCTTGATGTGATTGGCTTGACTGAAACATGGCTCAGGCCTGATGAATTTACTGTGTTAAATGAGGCCTCTCCTCCTGGTTACACCAGTGACCATATCCCCAGCGCATCCCGAAAAGGCGGAGGTGTTGCTAACATTTACGATAGATAATTTCAATTTACAATAAAAACCCTAAGTTTTTGTCTTTTGAGCTTCTAGTCATGAAATCTATGCAGCCTACTCAATCACTTTTTATAGCTACTGTTTACAGGCCTCCTGGGCCATGTACAGCGTTTCTCACTGAGTTCCCTGAATTCCTATCGGACCTTGTAGTCATAGCAGATAATATTCAAATTTTTGGTGACTTTAATATTCACATGGAAAAGTCCACAGACCCACTCCAAAAGGCTTTCGGAGCCATCATCGACTCAGTGGGTTTTGTGCAACGTCTCCAGACCTACTCACTGCCACAGTCATACTCTGGACCTAGTTTTGTCCCGTGGATCTTAATGTTTTTCTCATAATCCCGGACCACCATTTTATTACATTTGCAATCGCAACAAATAATCAGACCCCAACCAAAGATCACCAAAAGCTGTGTTATAAATTGTCAGACAACCCAAAGATTCCTAGATGTCCTTCCAGACTCCCTCCACCTACCCAAGGACGTCAGAGGACAAAAATCAGTTAACCACCTAACTGAGGAACTCAATTTAACCTTGCGCAATACCCTAGATGCAGTTGCACCCCTAAAAACAAAAACATTTGTCAGAAGAAACTAGCTCCCTGGTACACAGAAAATACCCGAGCTCTGAAGCAAGCTTCCAGAAAATTGGAACGGAAATGTCGCTACACCAAACTGGAAGTCTTCCGACTAGCTTGGAAAGACAGTACCGTGCCGTATCGAAGAGCCCCCACTGCTGCTGTAACGGCAGATTTCCTCCTCTTCGTCTGAAGAGGAGTAAGGATCGGACCAAGATGCGGCGTGTTAAGTGTTCATGACGATTTTAATAAGAAAAGCAATACAAAAACAATAAACGAATACGTGAAATTACCAAACCAAAACAGTACCGTGTGGCGACAAACACACACACGGAAACAAATACCCACAAACCAACAGTGAAACCCAGGCTACCTAAATATGGTTCTCAATCAGAGACAACTAACGACACCTGCCTCTGATTGAGAACCATACTAGGCCAAAACAGAAACCAAACATAGAAAAACAAAACATAGACTGCCCACCCCAACTCACGCCCTGACCATACTAAATAAAAACAAAACAAAGGAAATAAAGGTCAGAACGTGACAGCTTCTCGATCATCCTATTTTTCCAACTTAATTGAGTATAATATGAACAATCCAAAATTAATTTTTGATACTGTCACAAAGCTAACTAAAAAGCACCATTCCCCAAGAGAAGATGGCTTTCACTTCAGCAGTGATAAATTCATGAACTTCTTTGAGGATATTATCATGATCCTTAGAAAGAAAATTACGGACTCCTCTTTAAAACTGAGTATTTCTCCAAAGCTCAGTTGTCCTGAGTCTGCACAACTCTGCCAGGACCTAGGATCAAGAGAGACGCTCAAGTGTTTTAGTACTATATCTCTTGACACAATGATGAAAATAATCATGGCCTCTAAACCTTCAATCTGCATACTGGACCCTTTGCAACTAAACTACTGAAGAGCTGCTTCCTGTGCTTGGCCCTCCTATGTTGAACATAATAAACGGCTCTCTATCCACGAGTTTGTGTACCAAACTCACTAAAAGTGGCAGTAATAAAGCCTCTCTTGAAAAAGCCAAACCTTGACCCAGAAAATATTAAAACCTATCGGCCTATATCGAATCTCCCATTCCTCTCAATTTTTTTAGAAAAATCTGTTGCGTAGCAACTCACTGCCCTCCTGAAGACAAACAATGTATACGAAATGCTTCAGTCTGGTTTTAGACTGCACCATAGCACTGAGACTGCACTTGTGGAGGTGGTAAATTATCTTTTAATGGCATCAGACCGAGGCTCTGCATCTGTCCTTGTGCTCCTAGACCTTAGTGCTGCTTTTGATACCATCGATCACCACATTCGTTTGGAGAGATTGGAAACCCAAATTGGTCTACACGGACACGTTCTGGCCTGGTTTAGATCTTATCTATCGGAAAGATATCAGTTTGTCTCTGTGAATGGTTTGTCCTCTGACAAATCAACTGTACATTTCGGTGTTGCTCAAGGTTCCGTTTTAGGACCACTATTGTTTACACTATATATTTTACCTCTTGGTGATGTCATTCGCAAACATAATGTTAACTCCCGCTGCTATGCAGATGACACACAGCTGTACATTTCTATGAAACATGGTGAAGCCCCAAAATTGCCCTCGCAAAGCAGCTCGCCTGTGTTTCAGACATCAGGAAGTGGATGGATGCAAACTTTCTACTTTTAAACTCGGACAAAACAGAGATGCTTGTTCTGAGAGATCTTCTGTTGAATCTGACAATTAATCTTGATGGTTGTACAGTCGTCTCAAATAAAACTGTGAAGGACCTCGGCGTTACTCTGGACCCTGATCTCTCTTTTGACGAACAAATCTAACTGCCTGTAGCTCAGGCCCAGAACCAAGGATATGCATATTCTTGGTTTCATTTGAAAGAAAACACTCTGAAGTTTGTGTAAATGTGAATATAATGTAGGAGAATATAACACAATGGTTTAGATAATACAATGAAAAAAAACATAAGTTTTTTCATTTTGATTGTTGTATCATCTTTAAAATGAACAAGGCAAAACAAACATTCAGATAGGATGATGGGGACAATTTCAGTGAAAAACATGAGGGCAACAGTACTTGTGCAAAGTTTCAGAATGATAACTTCCAAAATGAGTGTGCTACATGACATTTATCATGAAGTCACCCAGGTGTCCCACACAAGTAACGGGTTCGGTGCGCAGAGAGGTTAAAGGACAGCATTTTTCCATCTACGTAACATTGCAATAATCAGATACTTTCTGTCCAAAAATGATGCAGAAAAATTAATCCATGCTTTTGTCACTTCTAGGTTAGACTACTGCAATGCTGTACTTTCCGGCTACCCGGATAAAGCACTAAATAAACTTCAGTTAGTGCTAAACACGGCTGCTAGCCTCTCTACAATGGCTTCCTGTTAAGGCAAGGGCTGATTTCAAGGTTTTACTGCTACCCTACAAAGCATTACATAGGCTTGCTCCAACCTATCTTTCCGATTTAGTCCTGACGTACATACCTACACGTACGCTACTGTCACAAGACGCAGGCCCCCCCTTGGGTTGTGCTGTGGCAGAGATCTTTGTGGGCTATACTCAGCCTTGTCTCAGGATGGTACGTTGGTGGTTGAAGATAACCCTCTGGTGGTGTGGGGGCTGTGCTTTGGCAAAGTGGGTGGGGTTATATCCTGCCTGTTTGGCCCTGTCCAGGGGTGTCCTCGGATGGGGCCACAGTGTCTCCCTACTTCCTGTCTCAGCCTTCAGTATTTATGCTGCAGTAGTTGATGTGTCTTGGGGCTAGGGTCAGTCTTATCCGGTGTCCAGTGTGAATTTAAGTACGCTCTCTCTCTAATTCTTTCTTTCTCTCTATTGGAGGACCTGAGCCCTAGGACCATGCCTCAGGACTACCTGGCCTAATGACTCCTTGCTGGCCCCTGATGACTCCTTCCTGGCCGTGTTGCTGCTCCAGTGTCAACTGTTCTGCCTGCGGCTATGGAACCCTGACCTGTTCACCAGACATGCTACCTGTCCCAGACCTGCTGTTTTCAACTCTCTAGAGACAGCAGGAGCGGTAGAGATACTCTTAATGAAAGCCAACTGACATATACTCCTGAGGTGCTGACCTGTTGCACCCTCGACAACTACTGTGATTACTATTATTTGACCCTGCTGGTCATCTATGACCATTTGAACATCTTGGCCATCTGTTATAATCTCCACCCGGCACAGCCAGAAGAGGACTGGCCACCCCTCATAGCCTGGTTCCTCTCTAAGTTTCTTCCTAGGTTTTGGCCTTTCTAGGGAGTTTTTCCTAGCCACCGTGCTCCTACATCTGCATTGCTTGCTGTTTGGAGTTTTAGGCTGGGTTTCTGTACAGCACTTTGAGATATCAGCTGATGTAAGAAGGGCTATATAAATACATTAGATTTTAATCCCTGTTCCTGTGTTGGGTAAGATAGGGGTGCATCTCTTCCCTGTTCCTGTGTTGGGTAAGATAGGGGTGCATCTCTTCCCTGTTCCTGTGTTGGGTAAGATAGGGGTGCATCTCTTCCCTGTTCCTGTGTTGGGTGAGATAGGGGTGCATCTCTTCCCTGTTCCTGTGTTGGGTGAGATAGGGTGCATCTCTTCCCTGTTCCTGTGTTGGGTAAGATAGGGTGCATCTCTTCCCTGTTCCCTGTTCCTGTGTTGGGTAAGATAGGGGTGCATCTCTTCCCTGTTCCCTGTTCCTGTGTTGGGTGAGATAGGGGTGCATCTCTTCCCTGTTCCTGTGTTGGGTAAGATAGGGGTGCATCTCTTCCCTGTTCCTGTGTTGGGTGAGATAGGGGTGCATCTCTTCCCTGTTCCTGTGTTGGGTAAGATAGGGGTGCATCTCTTCCCTGTTCCTGTGTTGGGTGAGATAGGGGTGCATCTCTTCCCTGTTCCTGTGTTGGGTGAGATAGGGGTGCATCTCTTCCCTCTTCCCTGTTCCTGTGTTGGGTAAGATAGGGGTGCATCTCTTCCCTGTTCCTGTGTTGGGTAAGATAGGGGTGCATCTCTTCCCTGTTCCTGTGTTGGGTAAGATAGGGGTGCATCTCTTCCCTGTTCCTGTGTTGGGTGAGATAGGGGTGCATCTCTTCCTGTTCCCTGTTCCTGTGTTGGGTAAGATAGGGGTGCATCTCTTCCCTGTTCCTGTGTTGGGTAAGATAGGGGTGCATCTCTTCCCTGTTCCTGTGTTGGGTGAGATAGGGGTGCATCTCTTCCCTGTTCCCTGTTCCTGTGTTGGGTGAGATAGGGGCATCTCTTCCCTGTTCCTGTGTTGGGTAAGATAGGGGTGCTCTTCCCTGTTCCTGTGTTGGGTAAGATAGGGGTGCATCTCTTCCCTGTTCCCTGTTCCTGTGTTGGGTAAGATAGGGGTGCATCTCTTCCCTGTTCCTGTGTTGGGTAAGATAGGGGTGCATCTCTTCCCTGTTCCTGTGTTGGGTGAGATAGGGGTGCATCTCTTCCCTGTTCCCTGTTCCTGTGTTGGGTGAGATAGGGGTGCATCTCTTCCCTGTTCCCTGTTCCTGTGTTGGGTATGATAGGGGTGCATCTCTTCCCTGTTCCCTGTTCCTGTGTTGGGTATGATAGGGGTGCATCTCTTCCCTGTTCCTGTGTTGGGTAAGATAGGGTGCATCTCTTCCCTGTTCCTGTGTTGGGTAAGATAGGGGTGCATCTCTTCCTGTTCCCTGTTCCTGTGTTGGGTGAGATAGGGGTGCATCTCTTCCCTTCCCTGTTCCTGTGTTGGGTAAGATAGGGGTGCATCTCTTCCCTGTTCCTGTGTTGTGGTAAGATAGGGGTGCATCTCTTCCCTGTTCCTGTGTTGGGTGAGATAGGGGTGCATCTCTTCCCTGTTCCTGTGTTGGGTAAGATAGGGGTGCATCTCTTCCCTGTTCCTGTGTTGGGTGAGATAGGGGTGCATCTTCTTCCCTGTTCCTGTGTTGGGTAAGATAGGGTGCATCTCTTCCCTGTTCCTGTGTTGGGTAAGATAGGGGTGCATCTCTTCCCTGTTCCTGTGTTGGGTGAGATAGGGGTGCATCTCTTCCCTGTTCCTGTGTTGGGTAAGATAGGGGTGCATCTCTTCCCTGTTCCTGTGTTGGGTGAGATAGGGGTGCATCTCTTCCCTGTTCCCTGTTCCTGTGTTGGGTAAGATAGGGGTGCATCTCTTCCCTGTTCCTGTGTTGGGTGAGATAGGGGTGCATCTCTTCCCTGTTCCTGTGTTGGGTAAGATAGGGTGCATCTCTTCCCTGTTCCCTGTTCCTGTGTTGGGTAAGATAGGGTGCATCTCTTCCCTGTTCCTGTGTTGGGTAAGATAGGGGTGCATCTCTTCCCTGTTCCTGTGTTGGGTAAGCTAGGGGTGCATCTCTTCCCTGTTCCTGTGTTGGGTAAGATAGGGGTGCATCTCTTCCCTGTTCCTGTGTTGGGTGAGATCCCTGTTCCTGGGTGCATCTCTTCCCTGTTCCTGTGTTGGGTAAGATAGGGGTGCATCTCTTCCCTGTTCCTGTGTTGGGTGAGATAGGGGTGCATCTCTTCCCTGTTCCTGTGTTGGGTAAGATGTGGGGTGCATCTCTTCCCTGTTCCTGTGTTGGGTAAGATAGGGGTGCATCTGTTCCTGTGTTGGGTAAGATAGGGGTGCATCTCTTCCCTGTTCCTGTGTTGGGTAAGATAGGGTGCATCTCTTCCCTGTTCCTGTGTTGGGTAAGATAGGGTGCATCTCTTCCCTGTTCCTGTGTTGGGTAAGATAGGGGTGCATCTCTTCCCTGTTCCTGTGTTGGGTATGATAGGGGTGCATCTCTTCCCTGTTCCCTGTTCCTGTGTTGGGTAAGATAGGGGTGCATCTCTTCCCTGTTCCTGTGTTGGGTAAGATAGGGGTGCATCTCTTCCCTGTTCCTGTGTTGGGTAAGATAGGGTGCATCTCTTCCCTGTTCCTGTGTTGGGTATGATAGGGGTGCATCTCTTCCCTGTTCCTGTGTTGGGTAAGATAGGGGTGCATCTCTTCCCTGTTCCTGTGTTGGGTAAGATAGGGGTGCATCTCTTCCCTGTTCCCTGTTCCTGTGTTGGGTGAGATAGGGGTGCATCTCTTCCCTGTTCCCTGTTCCTGTGTTGGGTATGATAGGGGTGCATCTGTTCCTCTTCTGTTCCTGATAGGGTGCATCTGTTCCTGTGTTGGGTATGATAGGGGTGCATCTCTTCCCTGTTCCTGTGTTGGGTAAGATAGGGGTGCATCTCTTCCCTGTTCCTGTGTTGGGTGAGATAGGGGTGCATCTCTTCCCTGTTCCTGTGTTGGGTAAGATAGGGGTGCATCTCTTCCCTGTTCCTGTGTTGGGTGAGATAGGGGTGCATCTCTTCCCTGTTCCTGTGTTGGGTGAGATAGGGGTGCATCTCTTCCCTGTTCCTGTGTTGGGTAAGATAGGGGTGCATCTCTTCCCTGTTCCTGTGTTGGGTAAGATAGGGGTGCATCTCTTCCCTGTTCCTGTGTTGGGTAAGATAGGGGTGCATCTCTTCCCTGTTCCTGTGTTGGGTAAGATAGGGGTGCATCTCTTCCCTGTTCCTGTGTTGGGTAAGATAGGGGTGCATCTTCCCTGTTCCTGTTCCTGTGTTGGGTAAGATAGGGTTGCATCTGTTCCTGTGTTGGGTAAGATAGGGGTGCATCTCTTCCCTGTTCCTGTGTTGGGTAAGATAGGGGTGCATCTCTTCCCTGTTCCCTGTTCCTGTGTTGGGTGAGATAGGGGTGCATCTCTTCCTGTTCCCTGTTCCTGTGTTGGGTGAGATAGGGGTGCATCTCTTCCCTGTTCCTGTGTTGGGTAAGATAGGGGTGCATCTCTTCCCTGTTCCTGTGTTGGGTGAGATAGGGGTGCATCTCTTCCCTGTTCCTGTGTTGGGTAAGATAGGGGTGCATCTCTTCCCTGTTCCTGTGTTGGGTGAGATAGGGGTGCATCTCTTCCCTGTTCCTGTGTTGGGTGAGATAGGGGTGCATCTCTTCCCTGTTCCTGTGTTGGGTGAGATAGGGGTGCATCTCTTCCCTGTTCCTGTGTTGGGTGAGATAGGGGTGCATCTCTTCCCTGTTCCTGTGTTGGGTGAGATAGGGGTGCATCTCTTCCCTGTTCCTGTGTTGGGTGAGATAGGGGTGCATCTCTTCCCTGTTCCCTGTTCCTGTGTTGGGTGAGATAGGGGTGCATCTCTTCCCTGTTCCCTGTTCCTGTGTTGGGTGAGATAGGGGTGCATCTCTTCCCTGTTCCTGTGTTGGGTAAGATAGGGGTGCATCTCTTCCCTGTTCCTGTGTTGGGTGAGATAGGGTGCATCTCTTCCCTGTTCCTGTGTTGGGTAAGATAGGGGTGCATCTCTTCCCTGTTCCTGTGTTGGGTAAGATAGGGTGCATCTCTTCCCTGTTCCTGTGTTGGGTGAGATAGGGGTGCATCTCTTCCCTGTTCCTGTGTTGGGTGAGATAGGGGTGCATCTCTTCCCTGTTCCTGTGTTGGGTAAGATAGGGGTGCATCTCTTCCCTCTTCCTGTGTTGGGTGAGATAGGGGTGCATCTCTTCCCTCTTCCTGTGTTGGGTGAGAGAGGCCAATTTGAGGTAAAAAAAAAAACAGTATCTCAGGTAAACTGGCTGTGCAAGAGAACAAAAACAGTTTAGCAGGTACTCACACGTTTTACGTAAGGAAATGGAATGGAATTATGAACTATACAGGAACCAGATCAGCTGAGAGAAAATTATCTGTGGGATGAAAACACTCCTTCCTCTCAGAATTTGGTTCTAAACCCTTATTCTCCTCCATATTGTCTGAGAGGTCATGGTGTGTCTTCCTCCATATTGTCTGAGAGGTCTGCCTCAATTATTTACCAGCCAGGACAGGCACTCTTTTGTTGGGGAGGGAAGGGAGAGGGAGAGGGGTGGTAGACTGTCAGAGTGTGTGTAGTGGACCAGAGAGAGATTCTATGTGAGGTGTGTCTGTAAAAGCCAGAGATGGAGAGTATTAAATTAAATTATTACATCATCTGGCTCTACAGCACCTCAGGGATAAAGAGACAGAGAGTATAAACAGAGACTGGGACAGAGAGTTAAAACAAATAGGGACTGGGACAGACAGGGAGTTATAACCGGGACTGGGACAGAGTTAAAACGGACAGGGACTGGGACAGAGTTAAAACAGGGACTGGGACAGAGTTAAAACAGGGACTGGGACAGAGTTAAAACAGGGACTGGGACAGAGAGAATTAAAACAGGGACTGGGACAGAGAGAGTTAAAACAGTGACTGGGAAAGAGAGAGTTAAAACAGGGACAGTGACTGGGACAGACAGAGAGTTAAAACAGGGACTGGGACAGACAGAGTTAAAACAGGGACTGGGACAGACAGAGTTAAAACAGGGACTGGGACAGACAGAGAGTTAAAACAGGGACTGGGACAGACAGAGTTAAAACAGGGACTGGGACAGACAGAGTTAAAACAGGGACTGCGACAGACAGAGAGTTAAAACAGGGACTGGGACAGACAGAGTTAAAACAGGGACTGCGACAGACAGAGAGTTAAAACAGGGACTGCGACAGACAGAGTTAAAACAGGGACTGCGACAGACAGAGAGTTAAAACAGGGACTGCGACAGACAGAGAGTTAAAACAGGGACTGCGACAGACAGAGAGTTAAAACAGGGACTGCGACAGACAGAGAGTTAAAACAGGGACTGGGACAGACAGAGAGTTAAAACAGGGACTGGGACAGACAGAGAGTTAAAACAGGGACTGGGACGGACAGAGTTAAAACAGGGACTGGGACAGACAGAGTTAAAACAGGGACTGGGACAGACAGAGTTAAAACAGGGACTGGGACAGACAGAGAGTTAAAACAGGGACTGGGACAGACAGAGAGTTAAAACAGGGACTGGGACAGACAGAGAGTTAAAACAGGGACTGGGACAGACAGAGAGTTAAAACAGGGACTGGGACAGACAGAGAGTTAAAACAGGGACTGGGACAGACAGAGTTAAAACAGGGACTGGGACAGACAGAGAGTTAAAACAGGGACTGGGACAGACAGAGAGTTAAAACAGGGACTGGGACAGACAGAGAGTTAAAACAGGGACTGGGACAGACAGAGTTAAAACAGGGACTGGGACAGACAGAGAGTTAAAACAGGGACTGGGACAGAGTTAAAACTGGGACTGGGACAGACAGAGAGTTAAAACAGAGACTGGGACAGAGTTAAAACAGGGACTGGGACAGACAGAGAGTTAAAACAGAGACTGGGACAGAGTTAAAACAGGGACTGGGACAGAGTGTTAAAACAGGGACTGGGACAGAGAGAGTTAAAACAGGAACTGGGACAGAGAGAGTTAAAACAGGAACTGGGACAGAGAGAGTTAAAACAGTAACTGGGACAGAGAGTTAAAACAGGGACTGGGACAGACAGAGTTAAAACAGGGACATGGACTGGGACAGAGTTAAAACAGGTACTGGGACAGAGTTAAAACAGGTACTGGGACAGAGTTAAAACAGGTACTGGGACAGAGTTAAAACAGGGACTGGGACAGACAGAGAGTTAAAACAGGGACTGGGACGGACAGAGAGTTAAAACAGGGACTGGGACAGACAGAGAGTTAAAACAGGGACTGGGACAGACAGAGAGTTAAAACAGGGACTGGGACAGACAGAGAGTTAAAACAGGGACTGGGACAGACAGAGTTAAAACAGGGACTGGGACAGACAGAGTTAAAACAGGGACTGGGACAGACAGAGAGTTAAAACAGGGACTGGGACAGAGTTAAAACAGGGACTGGGACTGGGACAGACAGAGAGTTAAAACAGGGACTGGGACAGAGTTAAAACAGGGACTGGGACAGACAGAGAGTTAAAACAGGGACTGGGACAGAGTTAAAACAGGGACTGGGACAGAGTTAAAACAGGGACTGGGACAGAGTGTTAAAACAGGGACTGGGACAGAGTGTTAAAACAGGGACTGGGACAGAGAGAGTTAAAACAGGAACTGGGACAGAGAGAGTTAAAACAGGAACTGGGACAGACAGAGAGTTAAAACAGTAACTGGGACAGACAGAGTTAAAACAGGGACTGGGACAGACAGAGTTAAAACAGGGACATGGACTGGGACAGAGTTAAAACAGGTACTGGGACAGAGTTAAAACAGGTACTGGGACAGAGTTAAAACAGGGACTGGGACAGAGTTAAAACAGGGACTGGGACAGACAGAGAGTTAAAACAGGGACTGGGACAGACAGAGAGTTAAAACAGGGACATGGACTGGGACAGAGTTAAAACAGGGACTGGGACAGAGTTAAAACAGGGACTGGGACAGAGAGTTAAAACAGGGACTGGGACAGACAGAGTTAAAACAGGTACTGGGACAGAGAGAGTTAAAACAGGGACTGGGACAGAGTTAAAACAGGGACTGGGACAGACAGAGAGTTAAAACAGAGACTGGGACAGAGTTAAAACAGGGACTGGGACAGAGTGTTAAAACAGGGACTGGGACAGAGAGAGTTAAAACAGGAACTGGGACAGAGAGAGTTAAAACAGGAACTGGGACAGAGAGAGTTAAAACAGTAACTGGGACAGAGAGAGTTAAAACAGGGACTGGGACAGACAGAGTTAAAACAGGGACATGGACTGGGACAGAGTTAAAACAGGTACTGGGACAGAGTTAAAACAGGTACTGGGACAGAGTTAAAACAGGTACTGGGACAGAGTTAAAACAGGGACTGGGACAGACAGAGAGTTAAAACAGGGACTGGGACGGACAGAGAGTTAAAACAGGGACTGGGACAGACAGAGTTAAAACAGGGACTGGGACAGACAGAGAGTTAAAACAGGGACTGGGACAGACAGAGAGTTAAAACAGGGACTGGGACAGACAGAGAGTTAAAACAGGGACTGGGACAGACAGAGAGTTAAAACAGGGACTGGGACAGACAGAGAGTTAAAACAGGGACTGGGACAGACAGAGAGTTAAAACAGGGACTGGGACAGACAGAGAGTTAAAACAGGGACTGGGACAGACAGAGTTAAAACAGGGACTGGGACAGACAGAGTTAAAACAGGGACTGGGACAGACAGAGAGTTAAAACAGGGACTGGGACAGACAGAGTTAAAACAGGGACTGGGACAGACAGAGTTAAAACAGGGACTGGGACAGACAGAGAGTTAAAACAGGGACTGGGACAGAGTTAAAACAGGGACTGGGACAGACAGAGAGTTAAAACAGGGACTGGGACAGAGTTAAAACAGGGACTGGGACAGACAGAGAGTTAAAACAGAGACTGGGACAGAGTTAAAACAGGGACTGGGACAGAGTTAAAACAGGGACTGGGACAGAGTTAAAACAGGGACTGGGACAGAGTGTTAAAACAGGGACTGGGACAGAGTGTTAAAACAGGGACTGGGACAGAGAGAGTTAAAACAGGAACTGGGACAGAGAGAGTTAAAACAGGAACTGGGACAGAGAGAGTTAAAACAGTAACTGGGACAGACAGAGTTAAAACAGGGACTGGGACAGACAGAGTTAAAACAGGGACATGGACTGGGACAGAGTTAAAACAGGTACTGGGACAGAGTTAAAACAGGTACTGGGACAGAGTTAAAACAGGTACTGGGACAGAGTTAAAACAGGGACTGGGACAGACAGAGAGTTAAAACAGGGACTGGGACAGACAGAGTTAAAACAGGGACATGGACTGGGACAGAGTTAAAACAGGGACTGGGACAGAGTTAAAACAGGGACTGGGACAGAGAGTTAAAACAGGGACTGGGACAGACAGAGTTAAAACAGGTACTGGGACAGAGTTAAAACAGGTACTGGGACAGAGTTAAAACAGGGACTGGGACAGACAGAGTTAAAACAGGGACTGGGACAGAGAGTTAAAACAGGGACTGGGACAGACAGAGTTAAAAAAGGGACATGGACTAGGACAGAGTTAAAACAGGTACTGGGACAGAGTTAAAACAGGGACTGGGACAGAGTTAAAACAGGGACTGGGACAGAGTTAAAACAGGGACTGGGACAGACAGAGTTAAAACAGGGACATGGACTGGGACAGAGAGTTAAAACAGGGACTGGGACAGACAGAGTTAAATCAGAGACATGGACTGGGACAGACAGAGAGTTAAATCAGAGACATGGACTGGGACAGACAGAGAGTTCAAACAGATAGGGACTGGGACAGACAGAGAGTTAAAACAGATAGGGACTGGGACAGACAGAGAGTTAAAACAGGGACTGGGACAGACAGAGTTAAAACTGGGACTGGGACAGACAGAGAGTTAAAACTGGGACTGGGACAGACAGCGAGTTAAAACTGGGACTGGGACAGACAGAGTTAAAACAGAGACATGGACTGGGACAGAGAGTTAAAACGGACTGGGACCGACAGAGAGCTAAAACAGATGGGGACTGGGACAGACAGAGAGTTAAAACAGGGACTGGGACAGACAGAGTTAAAACAGGGACATGGACTGGGACAGAGAGTTAAAACAGGGACTGGGACAGACAGAGTTAAATCAGAGACATGGACTGGGACAGACAGAGAGTTAAATCAGAGACATGGACTGGGACAGACAGAGAGTTAAAACAGATAGGGACTGGGACAGACAGAGAGTTAAAACATGGACTGGGACAGACAGAGAGTTAAAACAGATAGGGACTGGGACAGACAGAGTTAAAACAGGGACTGGGACAGACAGCGAGTTAAAACTGGGACTGGGACAGACAGAGTTAAAACAGAGACATGGACTGGGACAGAGAGTTAAAACGGACTGGGACCGACAGAGAGTTAAAACAGATGGGGACTGGGACAGACAGAGTTAAAACAGGGACTGGGACAGACAGGGACCAACAGCTTCTTTCAGCTAAAGCTTTGACTCCAGATGCTGAAGAGCACATGATGCTTGTTGGCTGCGACTGTGTTTGTGCTCCAGTAATCTTCTGTTCTCTAGGAAAGTCAGAGGCTGTGGAAACGACCCAAACTGCACCAGTTTTCTTTTCATATTATATCATTCATCCTCTGTTGTTAGTCATGTGAACTGGATCTATCACTTGGTAGAAAAGAGACTTTTGGTTCTTTTGGATCCGGGTTGAGCAGGCAGAGTGAAGTAGAGACCAGGTTCTTTTGGATCCGGGTTGAGCAGGCAGAGTGAAGTAGAGACCAAACAGAATGGCAGTTTCATAACATTTCATGAATTTAAATACAAGGCAAATTAATCTACAAACTTACAAACAAACCAAACAGACAAGAACCAAAAAGGGGACAGAGGCGGCAGGAGGCGGTGCGGCCCGGTAGGCGGTGCGGCCCGGTAGGCGGTGCGGCCCGGTAGGCGGACGCGGCCCGGGAGGCAGGAGACGGCCCGGGAGGAGATGCGGCCCAGTAGTCAGACGCAGCCCAGGAGGCAGACAGATGTTCCATAAAAAGTCAATATCACAATCTTCAGCAGCCATGTGCTCTCACCAAAATGCTGCCACCAGAGGAGGATGGGGGATGGTGGGAGGAGCTATAGGAGGACAGGCTCATTGTAATGACTGGAATGGAATAAATGGAACGATATCAAAGACATCGGACATATAGAAACCATGGAAACTGCATGTTTGACTCCATTCCATTGATTCCATTCCAACCATTACAATGAGCCCGTTCTCTTATAGCTCCTCCCACCAGTCCCCTATGGCTGTCATGCTCTCTACAGATGGGGCTCCATCATGCTTCTGGACTGCATCACTTTCTGTGGCGGCTGCCTAGAATACAAGAATACATTTAGAAATTTGGCATACAAAATAGATTTCCTGCTAGGTTGCGTTTCCATGGGACTGTCTTGTGTCGCTCCAAACAGCTGGACGTAATGACATCACTCCTTCACAACAACCTACAGTGTCCAATAAAAATGTAGTGGTTGAAGTGTTGCCATGACCCATTTAGGAAAATTGCACATTAATTATTATTATTGTTTTATATATTTCTCCTTTATTTAACCAGGTGGCCAGTTGAGAGAACGCTAGTAGAACACTGCATCTAATTGATTGATGTGTGGGCAGAACACTGCATCTAATTGATGTGTGGGCAGAACGCTGCATCTAATTGATGTGTGGGCAGAACACTGCATCTAATTGATGTGTGGGCAGAACACTGCATCTAATTGATGTGTGGGCAGAACACTGCATCTAATTGATGTGTGGGCAGAACACTGCATCTAATTGATGTGTGGGCAGAACACTGCATCTAATTGATGTGTGGGCAGAATGCTGCATCTAATTGATGTGTGGGCAGAACACTGCATCTAATTGATGTGTGGGCAGAACACTGCATCTAATTGATGTGTGGGCACAACACTGCATCTAATTGATGTGTGGGCAGAACACTGCATCTAATTGATGTGTGGGCACAACACTGCATCTAATTGATGTGTGGGCAGAACACTGCATCTAATTGATGTGTGGGCACAACACTGCATCTAATTGATGTGTGGGCAGAACACTGCATCTAATTGATGTGTGGGCAGAACACTGCATCTAATTGATGTGTGGGCAGAACACTGCATCTAATTGATGTGTGGGCAGAATGCTGCATCTAATTGATGTGTGGGCAGAACACTGCATCTAATTGATGTGTGGGCAGAATGCTGCATCTAATTGATGTGTGGGCAGAACACTGCATCTAATTGATGTGTGGGCAGAATGCTGCATCTAATTGATGTGTGGGCAGAACACTGCATCTAATTGATGTGTGGGCAGAATGCTGCATCTAATTGATGTGTGGGCAGAATGCTGCATCTAATTGATGTGTGGGCAGAATGCTGCATCTAATTGATGTGTGGGCAGAACACTGCATCTAATTGATGTGTGGGCAGAACACTGCATCTAATTGATGTGTGGGCACAACACTGCATCTAATTGATGTGTGGGCAGAATGCTGCATCTAATTGATGTGTGGGCAGAATGCTGCATCTAATTGATGTGTGGGCAGAACACTGCATCTAATTGATGTGTGGGCAGAACACTGCATCTAATTGATGTGTGGGCAGAACACTGCATCTAATTGATGTGTGGGCAGAATGCTGCATCTAATTGATGTGTGGGCACAACACTGCATCTAATTGATGTGTGGGCAGAACACTGCATCTAATTGATGTGTGGGCACAACACTGCATCTAATTGATGTGTGGGCACAACACTGCATCTAATTGATGTGTGGGCAGATCCCTGCATCTAATTGATGTGTGGGCAGAATGCTGCATCTAATTGATGTGTTGTCAGATCCCTGCATCTGTCTCTGACAGAGTGTGAAGTTAACTCACCACCAAAGGAATCATTTCAGCTAATCCTACGGTATGGCAAAGTCTAGTCTTCTAGCAGGTAGCATAATGTGTTTTACAGAGGAGAGCAGAGATCTAGCAGGTAGCTGGCTATAATATCTGTATTACAGTGAGGAGAGCAGAGCTCCAGCTGGCTATAATATCTGTATTACAGTGAGGAGAGCAGAGCTCTAGCTGGCTATAATATCTGTATTACAGTGAGGAGAGCAGAGCTCCAGCTGGCTATAATATCTGCATTACAGTGAGGAGAGCAGAGCTCCAGCTGGCTATAATATCTGTATTACAGTGAGGAGAGCAGAGCTCCAGCTGGCTATAATATCTGCATTACAGTGAGGAGAGCAGAGCTCCAGCTGGCTATAATATCTGTATTACAGTGAGGAGAGCAGATCCCTAGCTGGCTATAATATCTGCATTACAGTGAGGAGAGCAGAGATCTAGCAGGTAGCTGGCTATAATATCTGTATTACATTGAGGAGAGCAGATCCCTAGCTGGCTATAATATCTGCATTACAGTGAGGAGAGCAGAGCTCTAGCTGGCTATAATATCTGCATTACAGTGAGGAGAGCAGATCCCTAGCTGGCTATAATATCTGTATTACAGTGAGGAGAGCAGATCCCTAGCTGGCTATAATATCTGTATTACAGTGAGTAGAGCAGATCCCTAGCTGGCTATAATATCTGTATTACAGTGAGGAGAGCAGATCCCTAGCTGGCTATAATATCTGTATTACATTGAGGAGAGCAGATCCCTAGCTGGCTATAATATCTGCATTACAGTGAGGAGAGCAGAGCTCTAGCTGGCTATAATATCTGCATTACAGTGAGGAGAGCAGATCCCTAGCTGGCTATAATATCTGTATTACAGTGAGGAGAGCAGATCCCTAGCTGGCTATAATATCTGTATTACAGTGAGTAGAGCAGATCCCTAGCTGGCTATAATATCTGTATTACAGTGAGGAGAGCAGATCCCTAGCTGGCTATAATATCTGTATTACATTGAGGAGAGCAGATCCCTAGCTGGCTATAATATCTGTATTACAGTGAGGAGAGCAGATCCCTAGCTGGCTATAATATCTGCATTACAGTGAGTAGAGCTGCTGCAACAAAAATAGCTCAGATGTGCGATCACCTTTGAAAGTTGTATGTACAGTACCAGTCAAAAGTTTGGACACATCTACTCATTCAATGGGTATTCATTATTTTTACTTTTTTTCTACATTGTAGAATAATAGTGAAGACATCAAAACTATGAAATAACACACAAAAAAATCTCAAATTTGGATTACCTCATCCGACCAGATTTGAACTCAAGGGCAGATGTCCACAGGTCTAATGTCCACATTGCTCGTGTTTCTTACAAGTCTCTTCTTCTTATTGGTGTCCTTTAGTAGTGGTTTCTGTGCAGCAAATCAACCATGAAGGCCTAATTCATGCAGTCTCCTCTTGAACAGTTGATGTTGAGATGTGTCTGTTACTTGAACTCTGTGAAGCATTTATTTGGGCTGCAATCTGAGGTGCAGTTAACTCTAATGAACTTATCCTCTGCAGCAAAGGTAACTCTGGGTCTTCCTTTCCTATGGCGGTTCTCATGAGAGCCAGTTTCATCATAGCGCTTGATGGTTTTTTGGACTGCACTTGAAGAAACGTTAAAAGTTCTTCAAATGTTCCACATTTACTGGCCTTCATGTCTTAAAGTAATGATGGACTGTCATTTCTCTTTGCTTATTTGAGCTGTTCTTGCCATAATAGAGACCTTGTCACAAAACAACTGATAGACTCAAATGCATTAAGAAGAAAATAAATACCACAAATTCCACAACTTTTAACAAGGCACACCTGTTACTTGAAATGCATTCCAGGTGACTACCTCATGAAGCTGGTTGAGAGAATCTAGAGTGTGCAAAGCTGTCATCAAGTTAAAGGGTGGTTACTTTGAAGGATCTTAAATCTAAAATATATTTTGTCACGCCCTGACCATAGTAAGCTGTTTATTCTCTATGTTGGTTGGGGCGTGATAGTGACTAGGGTGGGTCATCTAGGTGAATATGTATTTCTATGGTGGCCTGATATGGTTCCCAATCAGAGACAGCTGTTTATCGTTGTCTCTGATTGGGGATCATATTTTGGTAGACATTTTCCCCATTGTTAGTTGTGGGATCTTGTCTACAGATATTTGCCTGTGTGCACACCAGTAGCTTCACGTTTTGTTTGGTATTTTGTTGTTTTTGTTCGGTGTTCATTTAATAAAGTAATATGTATGCCTATCACGCTGCACCTTGGTCCACTCATTACGAAGATCATGACATATTTTGATTTAAGACTTTTTTGGTTACTACATGATTCCATATGTGTAATTTCATAGTTTTTAGCTCTTCACTATTATTCTACAATGTAAAAAATAGTAAATGTTGGTAATGTTCTCTAGTTGTGCTGTGATTGGCTCAGTGTTCTGTCACTCATGGGGACACTATGTCACCGCAAAAAATGATGATGTGATGATCACACCTACACACCAGCGTGGTCTCATAGACACAACATAATAAATAACATAATAAAAGTTCATCCGGGACAATCAAATTAATATGATATGTTACGTTTAGTATGCTTACGTAAAGGCAAAAAATTCAAGTAAGGTGTTAGTCGGGATGGATGGGTGGGTGTTGAAGTATAATGCTAACTTCTAGCAACCCACAGGTTGTATGTTTGACGCTCATTAAGGACAACTTTAGCATTTTTGTTAATTCGCAACTTTTCAACTACTTACAACTTTTAAGCTACTTTGCAACAACTTAGCATGTTAGCTAGCCCTTTCCAAAAACCTAACATTAAGAATGTTAGCTAAACGTAAACCTAAACTTAACCTTAACCTAACGTTAGCCTCCTAGCTAGAATTCTTAACATATCATACGCTTTGCAAATAAATTTGTAACATATTGTACATTTTGCAGGTAGCCTAGTGGTTAGAGCGTTGTGCCAGTAACCAAAAGATCGAATCCCTGAGCTGACAAGCTAAACATCTGTCCTTCTGCCCCCGAACAAGGCAGTTAACCCACTCTTCCAAGGCTGTCATTGAAAATAAGAACGTGTTCTTAACTGACTTGCCTAGTTAAATATCATAGGTGATGGACAAAAAATTCAAAGATACCATATGAAACCTAATGTATATAAATTGAGTGTATCGGAATTTACATGCAGAATAACACTAAATGCTCTGAGACCAGGTTGGACACACATCCCCATCCCCCCAACCCATGGTAGTTGGTGACATTTTTCGTAGTGTTGGTCTTGGTGTGTAATGTTTTGAGAGGGGAGAGACGCTGTAGCTTACTTCTTCCATCGGTTCCAGCCATTCTTTCACTCGCGCCCATCTAACGTCAGTGGAGAACTTCTCGTGTCTCGCACACAGACACCTTGTCTGTTAAAGACGCGCAGCATCCACTCCACGGGAAGATGGAGAAACGGCAAGCACAGTTCTCCAGATTTACAGAACAAGAAAAATCAAGGAATTCTGTCATTTAGGATGCAAATAGTGCTTTTCCGTCGATAGGAACTTCTTTTAGGGAAAGGGTAAGTGATATTTCACATTTTTACAGAATATTATTTTATTCGTTTTTGAATAATATAATTGTGCACTGGATATGTAGTTCTGTTTGACCAGACCTTTGGCGATAAGCTACTCTATACTGCCACAACATTATTACATTATGTTATAATGACAGGCTTTCTCAGGAAATTGACATATTTTAGATTTATATATTGTTGCAGACAAACCGGAACGTTAGAAACGGGCACACGTTGACGTCAAATGTTAACGAATTGCGCACGAGTAGTCTGCATGCGTAAATATCAAAAGTATTGCCACTCTGTCATTTGAAGCTTTATGCGTGTAGTTTATATTAATGTAATACAAAAAATTGTATTAGGAAAATATTTATTCTGAGATTATTTGATTGTGAATCGAGATTGGTTCAAGGTTGGTTCCGTTACTTATCCAAGAACTCCCGGATGAAATTGGGATTTCTCCCTTTTCCTACGTTTGATTATGAATTCTACCCTCTCAAAGTACCACTTTTTCCTCGAGCAAATTGTGTTTTGCGAGGGTTTCCACCTAAATGAATAAATACCTTTTAAACTCGTCAAGCTTTTCCAGACATAGTCTTTTCAACAGCCATAGGCTACTTGAAATATAAAGCAAATCAGTTATTTTTGACTTATAATAATCAAATATGTGAATGTTTGACCAGAAGGCAATGTATCAGAGATGAGAGAGTAGTGGTAGTGGAGTGAGGGAGATATAGAGAGACAGAGGGAGAGAGACAGAGATATATAGAGACAGAGGGAGAGAGACAGAGATATAGAGAGACAGGGAGAAAAAGAGACGGGGGTTTGGTTGGGGGGTTTGTCAGATAGGAAGGCACATATCTCTGCCCCTGCCCCCTTGTGGTAGGAACTGAGATTACAGAGTGTTGGCCAGACTTCCAGTTTGGTATAGCCAAGGAGGGCTTTTCATTCTCTAGCTGTTAATCCATTATTATCAAGAGTTGGGCTGCATGGGGCTGGAAACCACCACCTTGAGGCGGGAGAAATAGCTTACAGCTAAAGCGGATTTCTTTTAGAAATCGTAATGGATGTTCATTTGGTCATGGGTATTGGTATTGGTCATGGGTATTGGTATTGGTCATGGGGAAGGTATTGGTCATGGGGAAGGTATTGGTCATGGGGAAGGTATTGGTCATGGGTATTGGTATTGGTCATGGGTATAGGTATTGGTCATGGGTATTGGTATTGGTCATGGGGAAGGTATTGGTCATGGGTATTGGTATTGGTCATGGGTATTGGTCATGGGGAAGGTATTGGTCATGGGTATTGGTATTGGTATTGGTCATGGGTATTGGTATTGGTCATGGGGAAGGTATTGGTCATGGGTATTGGTATTGGTCATGGGGAAGGTATTGGTCATGGGGAAGGTATTGGTCATGGGTATTGGTATTGGTCATGGGTATTGGTATTGGTCATTGGGAAGGTATTAGTCATGGGGAAGGTATTGGTCATGGGGAAGGTATTGGTCATGGGGAAGGTATTGGTCATGGGTATTGGTATTGGTCATGGGGAAGGTATTGGTCATGGGGAAGGTATTGGTCATGGGGAAGGTATTGGTCATGGGGAAGGTATTGGTCATGGGTATTGGTATTGGTCATGGGGAAGGTATTGGTCATGGGGAAGGTATTGGTCATGGGGAAGGTATTGGTCATGGGTATTGGTATTGGTCATGGGTATTGGTATTGGTCATGGGTATTGGTATTGGTTGGTCATGGGTATTGGTATTGGTCATGGGTATTGGTATTGGTCATGGGGAAGGTATTGGTCATGGGTATTGGTATTGGTCATGGGGAAGGTATTGGTCATGGGGAAGGTATTGGTCATGGGGAAGGTATTGGTCATGGGTATTGGTATTGGTCATGAGGAAGGTATTGGTCATGGGGAAGGTATTGGTCATGGGTATTGGTATTGGTCATGGGTATTGGTATTGGTCATGGGGAAGGTATTGGTCATGGGGAAGGTATTGGTCATGGGTATTGGTATTGGTCATGGGTATTGGTATTGGTCATGGGTATTGGTATTGGTCATGGGTATTGGTATTGGTCATGGGGAAGGTATTGGTCATGGGTATTGGTATTGGTCATGGGGAAGGTATTGGTCATGGGGAAGGTATTGGTCATGGGGAAGGTATTGGTCATGGGTATTGGTATTGGTCATGAGGAAGGTATTGGTCATGGGGAAGGTATTGGTCATGGGTATTGGTATTGGTCATGGGTATTGGTATTGGTCATGGGGAAGGTATTGGTCATGGGGAAGGTATTGGTCATGGGTATTGGTATTGGTCATGGGTATTGGTATTGGTCATGGGGAAGGTATTGGTCATGGGGAAGGTATTGGTCATGGGGGGTATTGGTTGGTTTTGGTCATGGGTATTGGTCATTGGTCATGGGGAAGGTATTGGTCATGGGGAAGGTATTGGTCATGGGGAAGGTATTGGTCATGGGGAAGGTATTGGTCATGGGGAAGGTATTGGTATTGGTCATGGGGAAGGTATTGGTATTGGTCATGGGTATTGGTATTGGTCATGGGGAAGGTATTGGTCATGGGTATTGGTATTGGTCATGGGTATTGGTATTGGTCATGGGGAAGGTATTGGTCATGGGTATTGGTATTGGTCATGGGGAAGGTATTGGTCATGGGGAAGGTATTGGTCATGGGTATTGGTATTGGTCATGGGGAAGGTATTGGTCATGGGGAAGGTATTGGTCATGGGGAAGGTATTGGTCATGGGTATTGGTATTGGTCATGGGTATTGGTATTGGTCATGGGGAAGGTATTGGTCATGGGGAAGGTATTGGTCATGGGGAAGGTATTGGTCATGGGTATTGGTATTGGTCATGGGTATTGGTATTGGTCATGGGTATTGGTATTGGTCATGGGTATTGGTATTGGTCATGGGTATTGGTATTGGTCATGGGTATTGGTATTGGTCATGGGGGTATTGGTATTGGTCATGGGGAAGGTATTGGTCATGGGGAAGGTATTGGTCATGGGTATTGGTATTGGTCATGAGGAAGGTATTGGTCATGGGGAAGGTATTGGTCATGGGTATTGGTATTGGTCATGGTCATGGGTATTGGTCATGGGGAAGGTATTGGTCATGGGTATTGGTATTGGTCATGGGTATTGGTATTGGTCATGGGGAAGGTATTGGTCATGGGGAAGGTATTGGTCATGGGTATTGGTTTTGGTCATGGGTATTGGTATTGGTCATGGGGAAGGTATTGGTCATGGGGAAGGTATTGGTCATGGGGAAGGTATTGGTCATGGGGAAGGTATTGGTATTGGTCATGGGGAAGGTATTGGTATTGGTCATGGGTATTGGTATTGGTCATGGGTATTATATTGGTCATGGGGAAGGTATTGGTCATGGGTATTGGTATTGGTCATGGGTATTGGTATTGGTCATGGGGGGGAAGGTATTGGTCATGGGGGGTATTGGTCATGGGGAAGGTATTGGTCATGGGTATTGGTATTGGTCATGGGTATTGGTATTGGTCATGGGGAAGGTATTGGTCATGGGGAAGGTATTGGTCATGGGGAAGGTATTGGTCATGGGGAAGGTATTGGTCATGAGGAAGGTATTGGTCATGGGGAAGGTATTGGTCATGGGGAAGGTATTGGTCATGGGGCAGGTATTGGTCATGGGTATTGGTCATTGGTATTGGTCATGGGGAAGGTATTGGTCATGGGGAAGGTATTGGTATTGGTCATGGGTATTGGTATTGGTCATGGGGAAGGTATTGGTCATGGGGAAGGTATTGGTCATGGGTATTGGTATTGGTCATGGGTATTGGTATTGGTCATGGGGAAGGTATTGGTCATGGGTATTGATATTGGTCATGGGGAAGGTATTGGTCATGGGTATTGGTATTGGTCATGGGGAAGGTATTGGTCATGGGTATTGGTATTGGTCATGGGGAAGGTATTGGTCATGGGTATTGGTATTGGTCATGGGGAAGGTATTGGTCATGGGTATTGGTATTGGTCATGGGGAAGGTATTGGTCATGGGTATTGGTATTGGTCATGGGTATTGGTATTGGTCATGGGGAAGGTATTGGTCATGGGTATTGGTATTGGTCATGGGGAAGGTATTGGTCATGGAAGGTATTGGTCATGGAAGGTATTGGTCATGGAAGGTATTGGTCATGGAAGGTATTGGTCATGGGGAAGGTATTGGTCATGGGGAAGGTATTGGTATTGGGGAAGTTGACTTCCGGCGCCGACAGAGATGGCCGCCTCGCTTCGCGTTCCTAGGAAACTATGCAGTTTTTTGTTTTTTTTACGTGTTATTTCTTACACTAGTACCCCAGGTCATCTTAGGTTTCATTACATACAGCCGAGAAGAACTACTGAATATAAGATCAGCGTCAACTCACCATCAGTACGACCAAGAATATGTTTTTCGCGATGCGGATCCTGTGTTCTGCCTTACAACCAGTGTAACGGAGTGGATTACATGCAGCGACCCGAAAAAACGACTCAGAAAAAGAGGGAAACGAAGCGGTCTTCTGGTCAGACTCCGGAGACGGGCACATCGTGCACCACTCCCTAGCATTCTTCTCGCCAATGTCCAGTCTCTTGACAACAAGGTTGATGAAATCCGAGCAAGGGTAGCATTCCAGAGGGACATCAGAGACTGCAACGTTCTCTGCTTCACGGAAACATGGCTAACTGGAGAGACGCAATCCGAAGCGGTGCAGCCAGCGGGTTTCTCCACGCATCGCGCCGACAGAAACAAACATCTTTCTGGTAAGAAGAGGGGCGGGGGCGTATGCCTTATGACTAACGTGACATGGTGTGATGACAGAAACATACAGGAACTCAAATCCTTCTGTTCACCTGATTTAGAATTCCTCACAATCAAATGTAGACCGCATTATCTACCAAGAGAATTCTCTTCGATTATAATCACAGCCGTATATATCCCCCCAAGCAGACACATCGATGGCTCTGAACGAACTTTATTTAACTCTCTGCAAACTGGAAACGATTTATCCGGAGGCTGCATTCATTGTAGCTGGGGATTTTAACAAGGCTAATCTGAAAACAAGACTCCCTAAATTTTATCAGCATATCGATTGCGCAACCAGGGGTGGAAAGACCCTGGATCATTGTTACTCTAACTTCCGCGACGCATATAAGGCCCTGCCCCGCCCCCCTTTCGGAAAAGCTGACCACGACTCCATTTTGTTGATCCCTGCCTACAGACAGAAACTAAAACAAGAAGCTCCCAAGCTGAGGTCTGTCCAACGCTGGTCTGACCAAGCTGACTCCACACTCCAAGACTGCTTCCATCACGTGGACTGGGAGATGTTTCGTATTGCGTCAGACAACAACATTGACGAATACGCTGATTCGGTGTGCGAGTTCATTAGAACGTGCGTTGAAGATGTCGTTCCCATAGCAACGATAGAAAACATTCCCTAACCAGAAACCTTGGATTGATGGCAGCATTCGTGTGAAACTGAAGGCACGAACCACTGCTTTTAATCAGGGCAAGGTGTCTGGTAACATGGCTGAATACAAACAGTGCAGCTATTCCCTCCGCAAGGCTATCAAACAAGCTAAGCGCCAGTACAGAGACAAAGTAGAATCTCAATTCAACGGCTCAGACACAAGAGGCATGTGGCAGGGTCTACAGTCAATCACGGACTACAGGAAGAAACCCAGCCCAGTCACGGACCAGGATGTCTTGCTCCCAGGCAGACTAAATAACTTTTTTGCCCGCTTTGAGGACAATACAGTGCCACTGACACGGCCTGCAACGAAAACATGCGGTCTCTCCTTCACTGCAGCCGAAGTGAGTAAGACATTTAAACGTGTTAACCCTCGCAAGGCTGCAGGCCCAGACGGCATCCCCAGCCGCGCCCTCAGAGCATGCGCAGACCAGCTGGCCGGTGTGTTTACGGACATATTCAATCAATCCCTATACCAGTCTGCTGTTCCCACATGCTTCAAGAGGGCCACCATTGTTCCTGTTCCCAAGAAAGCTAAGGTAACTGAGCTAAACGACTACCGCCCCGTAGCACTCACATCCGTCATCATGAAGTGCTTTGAGAGACTAGTCAAGGACCATATCACCTCCACCCTACCTGACACCCTAGACCCACTCCAATTTGCTTACCGCCCAAATAGGTCCACAGACGATGCAATCTCAACCACACTGCACACTGCCCTAACCCATCTGGACAAGAGGAATACCTATGTGAGAATGCTGTTCATCGACTACAGCTCGGCATTCAACACCATAGTACCCTCCAAGCTCGTCATCAAGCTCGAGACCCTGGGTCTCGACCCCGCCCTGTGCAACTGGGTTCTGGACTTCCTGACGGGCCGCCCCCAGGTGGTGAGGGTAGGCAACAACATCTCCTCCCCGCTGATCCTCAACACTGGGGCCCCACAAGGGTGCGTTCTGAGCCCTCTCCTGTACTCCCTGTTCACCCACGACTGCGTGGCCACGCACGCCTCCAACTCAATCATCAAGTTTGCGGACGACACAACAGTGGTAGGCTTGATTACCAACAACGACGAGACGGCCTACAGGGAGGAGGTGAGGGCCCTCGGAGTGTGGTGTCAGGAAAATAACCTCACACTCAACGTCAACAAAACTAATGAGATGATTGTGGACTTCAGGAAACAGCAGAGGGAACACCCCCCCATCCACATCGATGGAACAGTAGTGGAGAGGGTAGCAAGTTTTAAGTTCCTCGGCATACACATCACAGACAAACTGAATTGGTCCACTCACACAGACAGCATCGTGAGGAAGGCGCAGCAGCGCCTCTTCAACCTCAGGAGGCTGAAGAAATTCGGCTTGTCACCAAAAGCACTCACAAACTTCTACAGATGCACAATCGAGAGCATCCTGGCGGGCTTTATCACCGCCTGGTATGGCAACTGCACCGCCCTCAACCGTAAGGCTCTCCAGAGGGTAGTGAGGTCTGCACAACGCATCACCGGGGGCAAACTACCTGCCCTCCAGGACACCTACACCACCCGATGCTACAGGAAGGCCATAAAGATCATCAAGGACATCAACCACCCGAGCCACTGCCTGTTCACCCCGCTGTCATCCAGAAGGCGAGGTCAGTACAGGTGCATCAAAGCTGGGACCGAGAGACTGAAAAACAGCTTCTATCTCAAGGCCATCAGACTGTTATACAGCCACCACTAACATTGAGTGGCTACTGCCAACACACTGTCAATGACACTGACTCTACTCCAGCCACTTTAATAATGGGAATTGATGGGAAATGATGTAAATATATCACTAGCCACTTTAAACAATGCTACCTTATATAATGTTACTTACCCTACATTATTCATCTCATATGCATACGTAGATACTGTACTCTATATCATCGACTGCATCCTTATGTAATACATGTATCACTAGCCACTTTAACTATGCCACTTGGTTTACATACTCATCTCATATGTATATACTGTACTCGATATCATCTACTGTATCTTGCCTATGCTGCTCTGTACCATCACTCATTCATATATCCTTATGTACATATTCTTTATCCCCATACACTGTGTATAAGACAGTAGTTTTTTTGTTGTTGGAATTGTTAGTTAGATTACTTGTTCGTTATTACTGCATTGTCGGAACTAGAAGCACAAGCATTTCGCTACACTTGCATTAACATCTGCTAACCATGTGTATGTGACAAATAAAATTTGATTTGATTTGATTTATTGGTCATGGGGAAGGTATTGGTATTGGTCATGGGTATTGGTATTGGTCATGGGGAAGGTATTGGTCATGGGGAAGGTATTGGTCATGGGGAAGGTATTGGTCATGGGTATTGGTCATGGGGAAGGTATTGGTCATGGGTATTCGTATTGGTCATGAGGAAGGTATTGGTATTTGTCATGGGGAAGGTATTTGTCATGGGTTATTTTGAGTTCCATTACCTTCCAAATGTCCAGGGTTCAGGGGAATACCACTGGTTATGGGTAGGAGAGCAGGAAACTGGTCTGAGAGCTCTGTTGGAGGTTTCATGTTGTTGGGATGTTTCATGTCTACAGATTGTCACGCCCTGGTCTTAGTATTTTGTGTTTTCTATATTTATTTGGTCAGGCCAGGGTGTGTCATGGGTTTATTTTGTGTTGTGTTTATGTATGGGGGTTTTTCGTAGGTTTTGGGATTGTGGCTTAGTGGGGTGTTCTAGCAAAGTCTATGGTTGCCTGAGGCGGTTCTCAATCAGAGTCAGGTGATTCTCGTTGTCTCTGATTGGGAACCATATTTAGGCAGCCATATTCTTTGAGTGTTTCGTGGGTGATTGTTCCTGTCTCTGTGTTAGTTGTCACCAGAGAGGCTGTATAGGTTTTCACATTCCGTTTGTTGTTTTTGTATTGTTCGCTTTTCTTCTTCATTAAACATGTATCAAAATTACCACGCTGCATTTTGGTCCGACTCTCCTTCAACGGAAGAAAACCGTAACACAGATGTAGGATGTTAATTTGAGCCAGTTTGTTGCCGAAGAAAAATAATCCCACAGCAAACAGGAAATGTAAATTATTATGTTGATTATAATTAATGGACATTTTTGTAGGGGTTGATACATTTTTTCGTTAGTGCAAATCAAGTCAAATTTAAAATTAGAATCACAAACTTTAGAAGCCTATTTAAACCTCAAAAACACTACACACTTGGATTTCCTACTGTGCAAGACAATGTTCAGCAACAAAAGAGTGATCAAATTAAGATCCTCCGTCTGCAGTATGGGGGTGGATGGAACTGAGCATCCCACAAGGAGAGGATTCATAATTCCAGTTAGTATATAATGTATTATAAGACCAAGGATAGGTCTGCTGTGTTTTGTTGTACTAAACACAATGTTTTTCGATTCTTACAAGACGTCTAGAAATGTTTCTTATCATTAGATAGTAGAACATTTGAATATCATTTGTACTCTCCAGCCCCATTCCCTCTCAGTTCTCTGTGTAGTTATTATGAGTAGGCTATGGTAGTGCACGGCAGGCTAGTGCACGGCAGCATGCATCGAGCTGTCATTCCCCTCCCTAGGGGTGGCATCTTTTGGGGCGCTCAGTCAAGCAGCTAATAGGGAAACATCATGTGACTCATTTAACTGTGTAATTATGTCTCTGGTCCAAGATGGAGGGTAGAGAGAAGAGTCCCCCCTCCCCTATAGCATCATCACAGCCTGCTTCATTACATTACCCCTCTCTCTGTGCCTCAGCTGAGCTAGCGCTGCCTGGATATATAGGAAATAGACATGAGACCACACAAGAGAAAGAAGGTGAGAGAGGAGGGGAGAAGGGTGTGAGAGAAAGATACAGAGAGAGAGAGGGACAGAAAAAGAGATCGCTGAGGCAGTGAGTTATGAATTATGTAAGTGTTTCATCAGTGGGAAGACCTCTGTCTTTCTATGGTATTTCTCCCTTTGCTGTTCCTCTCCAAGACCGCACAATGTATTCACATTTTAGATTTTAAAAACATTTTCTTCTGGCTTCTTTATTTCTTGTGAATTGTTCCATAAACAATCATATTTTTAACATATCAGATACATTATTTGATATCACTCAAGAAACAGTATATTACCACCAGTCAGTATATTACTACCAGTCAGTATATTACCACCAGTCAGTATATTACCACCAGTCAGTATATTACCACCAGTCAGTATATTACTACCAGTCAGTATATTACTACCAGTCAGTATATTACCACCAGTATATTACCACCAGTCAGTATATTACCACCAGTCAGTATATTACCACCAGTCAGTATATTACTACCAGTCAGTATATTACCACCAGTATATTACCTCCAGTCAGTATATTACTACCAGTCAGTATATTACCACCAGTCAGTATATTACCACCAGTCAGTATATTACCACCAGTCAGTATATTACTACCAGTCAGTATATAACCACCAGTCAGTATATTACCACCAGTATATTACCACCAGTCAGTATATTACCACCAGTCAGTATATTACTACCAGTATATTACACCCAGTCAGTGTATTACCACCAGTCAGTATATTATCACCAGTCAGTATATTACTACCAGTATATTACCACCAGTCAGTATATTACCACCAGTCAGTATATTACCACCAGTATATTACCACCAGTCAGTATATTACCACCAGTCAGTATATTACCACCAGTCAGTATATTACCACCAGTATATTACCACCAGTCAGTATATTACCACAGTCAGTATATTACCACCAGTCAGTATATTACCACCAGTCAGTATATTACTACCAGTCAGTATATTACCACCAGTCAGTATATTACCACCAGTCAGTATATTACTACCAGTATATTACCACCAGTCAGTATATTACTACCAGTATATTACCACCAGTCAGTATATTACCACCAGTCAGTATATAACCACCAGTCAGTATTTTACCACCAGTCAGTATATTACCACCAGTATATTACCACCAGTCAGTATATTACCACCAGTCAGTATATTACCACCAGTATATTACCACCAGTCAGTATATTACCACCAGTCAGTATATTACCACCAGTCAGTATATTACCACCAGTCAGTATATTACTACCAGTCAGTATTTTACTACCAGTCAGTATATTACCACCAGTCAGTATATTACCACCAGTCAGTATATTACTACCAGTCAGTATATTACTACCAGTATTTTACCACCAGTCAGTATTTTACCACCAGTCAGTATATTACTACTAGTCAGTATATTACTACCAGTATTTTACCACCAGTCAGTATGTTACCACCAGTCAGTATATTACTCCCAGTCAGTATATTACCACCAGTCAGTATATTACTACCAGTATATTACTACCAGTCAGTATATTACTACCAGTATATTACCACCAGTCAGTATATTACCACCAGTCAGTATATTACTACCAGTCAGTATATTACCACCAGTCAGTATATTACCACCAGTCAGTATATTACTACCAGTCAGTATATTACCACCAGTCAGTATATTACCAACAGTCAGTATATTACCAACAGTATATTACCGCCAGTCAGTATATTACCACCAGTCAGTATATTACCACCAGTCAGTATATTACCACCAGTATATTACCACCAGTCAGTATATTACCACCAGTCAGTATATTACCACCAGTCAGTATATTACTACCAGTCAGTATATTACCACCAGTCAGTATATTACCACCAGTCAGTATATTACTACCAGTATATTACCACCAGTCAGTATATTACTACCAGTATATTACCACCAGTCAGTATATTACCACCAGTATATTACCACCAGTACATTACTACCAGTATATTACCACCAGTCAGTATATTACCACCAGTCAGTATATTACCACCAGTATATTACCACCAGTATATTACTACCAGTATATTACCACCAGTCAGTATATTACCACCAGTATATTACCACCAGTCAGTATATTACCACCAGTCAGTATATTACCACCAGTATATTACTACCAGTATATTACCACCAGTCAGTATATTACCACCAGTATATTACCACCAGTCAGTATATTACCACAAGTCAGTATATTACCACCAGTCAGTATATTACCACCAGTATATTTCCACCAGTCAGTATATTACCACCAGTCAGTATATTACCACCAGTATATTACCACCAGTCAGTATATTACCACCAGTCAGTATATTACTACCAGTATATTACCACCAGTCAGTGTATTACCACCAGTCAGTATATTACCACCAGTATATTACCACCAGTCAGTATATTACTACCAGTATATTACCACCAGTCAGTATATTACCACCAGTCAGTATATTACCACCAGTCAGTATATTACTACCAGTCAGTATATTACCACCAGTCAGTATATAACCACCAGTCAGTATATTACCACCAGTATATTACCACCAGTCAGTATATTACCACCAGTCAGTATATTACTACCAGTATATTACCACCAGTCAGTGTATTACCACCAGTCAGTATATTACCACCAGTGTATTACCACCAGTCAGTATATTACTACCAGTATATTACCACCAGTCAGTATATTACCACCAGTATATTACCACCAGTATATTACCACCAGTATATTACCACCAGTCAGTATATTACCACCAGTCAGTATATTACCACCAGTATATTACCACCAGTCAGTATATTACCACCAGTATATCACCACCAGTATATTACCACCAGTATATTACCACCAGTATATTACCACCAGTATATTACTACCAGTATATTACCACCAGTCAGTATATTACCACCAGTATATTACCACCAGTCAGTATATTACCACCAGTCAGTATATTACCACCAGTATATTACCACCAGTCAGTATATTACCACCAGTCAGTATATTACTACCAGTATATTACCACCAGTCAGTATATTACCACCAGTCAGTATATTACCACCAGTCAGTATATTACTACCAGTATATTACCACCAGTCAGTATATTACCACCAGTCAGTATATTACCACCAGTCAGTATATTACCACCAGTCAGTATATTACCACCAGTCAGTATATTACCAGTCAGTATATTACCACCAGTCAGTATATTACCACCAGTCAGTATATTACCACCAGTCAGTATATTACCACCAGTCAGTATATTCAGTATATTACCACAGTCAGTATATTACCACCAGTCAGTATATTACCACCAGTATATTACCAGTCAGTATATTACCACCAGTCAGTATATTACCACCAGTCAGTATATTACCACCAGTCAGTATATTACTACCAGTTTATTACCACCAGTCAGTATATTACCACCAGTCAGTATATTACCACCAGTCAGTATATTACCACCAGTCAGTATATTACCACCAGTCAGTATATTACCACCAGTCAGTATATTACCACCAGTCAGTATATTACTACCAGTATATTACCACCAGTCAGTATATTACTACCAGTATATTACCACCAGTCAGTATATTACCACCAGTCAGTATATAACCACCAGTCAGTATTTTACCACCAGTCAGTATATTACCACCAGTATATTACCACCATTCAGTATATTACCACCAGTATATTACTACCAGTATATTACTACCAGTATATTACCACCAGTCAGTATATTACCACCAGTATATTACCACCAGTATATTACTACCAGTATATTACCACCAGTCAGTATATTACCACCAGTCAGTATATTACTACCAGTATATTACCACCAGTCAGTATATTACCACCAGTCAGTATATTACCACCAGTCAGTATATTACTACCAGTCAGTATATTACTACCAGTCAGTATATTACCACCAGTCAGTATATTACCACCAGTCAGTATATTACCACCAGTCAGTATATTACCACCAGTCAGTATATTACTACCAGTATATTACCACCAGTCAGTATATTACCACCAGTATATTACCACCAGTCAGTATATTACTACCAGTATATTACCACCAGTCAGTATATTACCACCAGTCAGTATATTACCACCAGTCAGTATATTACCACCAGTATATTACCACCAGTCAGTATATTACCACCAGTATATTACTACCAGTATATTACCACCAGTCAGTATATTACCACCAGTCAGTATATTACCACCAGTATATTACCACCAGTCAGTATATTACTACCAGTATATTACCACCAGTCAGTATATTACCACCAGTCAGTATATTACCACCAGTCAGTATATTACTACCAGTCAGTATATTACCACCAGTCAGTATATTACCACCAGTCAGTATATTACCACCAGTCAGTATATTACCACCAGTCAGTATATTACTACCAGTATATTACCACCAGTCAGTATATTACCACCAGTATATTACCACCAGTCAGTATATTACCACCAGTATATTACCAGCAGTCAGTATATTACCACCAGTCAGTATATTACCACCAGTCAGTATATTACCACCAGTATATTACCACCAGTCAGTATATTACCACCAGTCAGTATATTACTACCAGTATATTACTACCAGTCAGTATATTACCACCAGTATATTACCACCAGTCAGTATATTACTACCAGTATATTACCACCAGTCAGTATATTACTACCAGTATATTACCACCAGTCAGTATATTACCACCAGTCAGTATATAACCACCAGTCAGTATTTTACCACCAGTCAGTATATTACCACCAGTATATTACCACCATTCAGTATATTACCACCAGTATATTACTACCAGTATATTACTACCAGTATATTACCACCAGTCAGTATATTACCACCAGTATATTACCACCAGTATATTACTACCAGTATATTACCACCAGTCAGTATATTACCACCAGTCAGTATATTACTACCAGTATATTACCACCAGTCAGTATATTACCACCAGTCAGTATATTACCACCAGTCAGTATATTACTACCAGTCAGTATATTACTACCAGTCAGTATATTACCACCAGTCAGTATATTACCACCAGTCAGTATATTACCACCAGTCAGTATATTACCACCAGTCAGTATATTACCACCAGTCAGTATATTACCACCAGTATATTACCACCAGTCAGTCAGTATATTACCACCAGTATATTACCAGCAGTCAGTATATTACCACCAGTATATTACCACCAGTCAGTATATTACCACCAGTATATTACCACCAGTCAGTATATTACCACCAGTCAGTATATTACCACCAGTCAGTATATTACTACCAGTCAGTATATTACCACCAGTCAGTATATTACCACCAGTCAGTATATTACTACCAGTATATTACCACCAGTCAGTATATTACTACCAGTATATTACCACCAGTCAGTATATTACCACCAGTCAGTATATAACCACCAGTCAGTATTTTACCACCAGTCAGTATATTACCACCAGTATATTACCACCATTCAGTATATTACCACCAGTACCAGTATATTACCACCAGTCAGTATATTACCACCAGTATATTACCACCAGTATATTACTACCAGTATATTACCACCAGTCAGTATATTACCACCAGTCAGTATATTACCACCAGTCAGTATATTACCACCAGTCAGTATATTACCACCAGTCAGTATATTACCACCAGTATATTTACCACCAGTCAGTATATTACCACCAGTCAGTCAGTATATTACCACCAGTCAGTATATTACCAGTATATTACCAGTCAGTATATTACCACCAGTCAGTATATTACCACCAGTCAGTATATTACCAGTATATTACCACCAGTCAGTATATTACCACCAGTATATTACCACCAGTATATTACCACCAGTATATTACCACCAGTCAGTATATTACTACCAGTATTATTACCACCAGTCAGTATATTACCACCAGTCAGTATATTACTACCAGTCAGTATATTACCACCAGTCAGTATATAACCACCAGTCAGTATATTACCACCAGTATATTACCACCAGTCAGTATATTACCACCAGTCAGTATATTACTACCAGTATATTACCACCAGTCTGTGTATTACCACCAGTCAGTATATTACCACCAGTATATTACCACCAGTCAGTATATTACTACCAGTATATTACCACCAGTCAGTATATTACCACCAGTCAGTATATTACCACCAGTCAGTATATTACCACCAGTATATATTACCACCAGTATATTACCACCAGTATATTACCACCAGTCAGTATATTACCACCAGTCAGTATATTACCACCAGTCAGTATATTACCACCAGTATATTACCACCAGTCAGTATATTACCACCAGTCAGTATATTACCACCAGTATATTACCACCAGTCAGTATATTACCACCAGTATATTACCACAGTATATTACCACCAGTCAGTATATTACCACCAGTCAGTATATTACCACCAGTCAGTATATTACCACCAGTATATTACCACCAGTCAGTATATTACAGTATATTACCAGTATATTACCACCAGTCAGTATATTACCACCAGTCAGTATATTACCACCAGTCAGTATATTACCAGTATATTACCACCAGTCAGTATATTACCAGTCAGTAGTCAGTATATTACCACCAGTCAGTATATTACCACCAGTCAGTATATTACCACCAGTCAGTATATTACCACCACCAGTCAGTATATTACCACCAGTCAGTATATTTACCACCAGTCAGTATATTACCACCAGTATATTACCACCAGTCAGTATATTACCACCAGTCAGTATATTACCACCAGTCAGTATATTACCACCAGTCAGTATTACCACCAGTCAGTATATTACCACCAGTCAGTATATTACCACCAGTCAGTATATTACCACCAGTCAGTATATTACCACCAGTCAGTATATTACCACCAGTCAGTATATTACTACCAGTATATTACCACCAGTCAGTATATTACTACCAGTATATTACCACCAGTCAGTATATTACCACCAGTCAGTAGTCAGTATATTACCACCAGTCAGTATATTACCACCAGTCAGTATATTACCACCAGTCAGTATATTACCACCAGTCAGTATATTACTACCAGTCAGTATATTACCACCAGTCAGTATATTACCACCAGTCAGTATATTACCACCAGTCAGTATATTACCACCAGTCAGTATATTACTACCAGTCAGTATATTACCACCAGTCAGTATATTACCAGTCAGTATATTACCACCAGTCAGTATATTACCACCAGTCAGTATATTACCACCAGTCAGTATATTACCACCAGTCAGTATATTACCACCAGTCAGTATATTACCACCAGTCAGTATTTTACCACCAGTCAGTATATTACCACCAGTCATATTATCACCAGTCAGTATATTACCACCAGTCAGTATATTACCACCAGTCAGTATATTACCACCAGTCAGTATATTACTACCAGTCAGTATATTACCACCAGTCAGTATATTACCACCAGTCAGTATATTACCACCAGTCAGTATATTACTACCAGTCAGTATATTACTACCAGTCAGTATATTACTACCAGTATATTACCACCAGTCAGTATATTACCACCAGTATATTACCACCATTCAGTATATTACCACCAGTATATTACCACCAGTATATTACCACCAGTCAGTATATTACCACCAGTATATTACCACCAGTATATTACTACCAGTATATTACCACCAGTCAGTATATTACCACCAGTATATTACCACCAGTCAGTATATTACCACCAGTCAGTATATTACCACCAGTATATTACCACCAGTATATTTCCACCAGTCAGTATATTACCACCAGTCAGTATATTACCACCAGTATATTACCACCAGTCAGTATATTACCACCAGTCAGTATATTACTACCAGTATATTACCACCAGTCAGTGTATTACCACCAGTCAGTATATTACCACCAGTATATTACCACCAGTCAGTATATTACCACCAGTCAGTATATTACTACCAGTATATTACCACCAGTCAGTATATTACCACCAGTCAGTATATTACCACCAGTCAGTATATTACTACCAGTCAGTATATTACCACCAGTCAGTATATAACCACCAGTCAGTATATTACCACCAGTATATTACCACCAGTCAGTATATTACCACCAGTCAGTATATTACTACCAGTATATTACCACCAGTCTGTGTATTACCACCAGTCAGTATATTACCACCAGTATATTACCACCAGTCAGTATATTACTACCAGTATATTACCACCAGTCAGTATATTACCACCAGTATATTACCACCAGTATATTACCACCAGTCAGTATATTACCACCAGTATATTACTACCAGTCAGTATATTACCACCAGTATATTACTACCAGTCAGTATATTACCACCAGTATATTACCACCAGTCAGTATATTACCACCAGTCAGTATATTACCACCAGTATATTACCACCAGTCAGTATATTACCACCAGTATATTACCACCAGTCAGTATATTACCACTAGTATATTACCACCAGTATATTACCACCAGTCAGTATATTACCACCAGTATATTACCACCAGTCAGTATATTACCACCAGTATATTACCACCAGTCAGTATATTACCACCAGTATATTACCACCAGTCAGTATATTACCACCAGTATATTACCACCAGTCAGTATATTACCACCAGTCAGTATATTACCACCAGTATATTACCACCAGTCAGTATATTACTACCAGTCAGTATATTACCACCAGTATATTACCACCAGTCAGTATATTACCACCAGTCAGTATATTACTACCTGTCAGTATATTACCACCAGTCAGTATATTACTACCAGTCAGTATATTACCACCAGTCAGTATATTACTACCAGTCAGTATATTACCACCAGTATATTACCACCAGTCAGTATATTACTACCAGTCAGTATATTACCACCAGTATATTACTACCAGTCAGTATATTACCACCAGTATATTACCACCAGTCAGTATATTACCACCAGTATATTACTACCAGTCAGTATATTACCACCAGTACCAGTCAGTATATTACCACCAGTCAGTATATTACTACCAGTCAGTATATTACACCAGTATATTACCACCAGTCAGTATATTACCACCAGTATATTACTACCAGTCATATTATTACCAGTCAGTATATTACCACCAGTATATTACCACCAGTCAGTATATTACCACTACCAGTCAGTATATTACCACCAGTATATTACCACCAGTCAGTATATTACCAGTCAGTATATTACCACCAGTCAGTATATTACCACCAGTCAGTATATTACCACCAGTATATTACTACCAGTCAGTATATTACCACCAGTATATTACCACCAGTCAGTATATTACCACCAGTATATTACTACCAGTCAGTATATTACCACCAGTCAGTATATTACCGCCAGTATTTTACCACCAGTCAGTATATTACCACCAGTCAGTATATTACCACCAGTATATTACTACCAGTATATTACTACCAGTCAGTATATTACCACCCAGTATATTACCACCAGTAGTATATTACCACCAGTCAGTATATTACCACCAGTCAGTATATTACCACCAGTCAGTATATTACCACCAGTCAGTATATTACCACCAGTCAGTATATTACCAGTCCAGTCAGTATATTACCACCAGTCAGTATATTACCACCAGTCAGTATATTACCACCAGTCAGTATATTACCACCAGTCAGTATATTACCACCAGTCAGTATATTACCACCAGTCAGTATATTACCACCAGTCAGTATATTACCACCAGTCAGTATATTACCACCAGTCAGTATATTACCACCAGTCAGTATATTACCACCAGTCAGTATATTACCACCAGTCAGTATATTACCACCAGTCAGTATATAACCACCAGTCAGTATTTTACCACCAGTCAGTATATTACCACCAGTCAGTATATTACCACCAGTCAGTATATTACTACCAGTATATTACCACCAGTCAGTATATTACCACCAGTATATTACCACCAGTCAGTATATTACCACCAGTATATTACCAGCAGTCAGTATATTACCACCAGTCAGTATATTACCACCAGTCAGTATATTACCACCAGTATATTACCACCAGTCAGTATATTACCACCAGTCAGTATATTACCACCAGTCAGTATATTACTACCAGTCAGTATATTACCACCAGTCAGTATATTACCACCAGTCAGTATATTACTACCAGTATATTACCACCAGTCAGTATATTACTACCAGTATATTACCACCAGTCAGTATATTACCACCAGTCAGTATATTACCACCAGTCAGTATATTACCACCAGTCAGTATATTACTACCAATCAGTATATTACCACCAGTCAGTATATTACCACCAGTCAGTATATTACCACCAGTCAGTATATTACCACCAGTCAGTATATTACCACCAGTCAGTATATTACCACCAGTCAGTATATTACCACCAGTCAGTATATTACCACCGTATATTATCACCAGTCAGTATATTACCACCAGTCAGTATATTACCACCAGTCAGTATATTACCACCAGTCAGTATATTACTACCAGTCAGTATATTACCACCAGTCAGTATTTTACCACCAGTCAGTATATTACCACCGTATATTATCACCAGTCAGTATATTACCACCAGTCAGTATATTACCACCAGTCAGTATATTACTACCAGTCAGTATATTACCACCAGTCAGTATATTACCACCAGTCAGTATATTACCACCAGTCAGTATATTACTACCAGTCAGTATATTACCACCAGTCAGTATATTACCACCGTATATTACCACCAGTCAGTATATTACCACCAGTATATTACCACCATTCAGTATATTACCACCAGTATATTACCACCAGTATATTACCACCAGTCAGTATATTACCACCAGTATATTACCACCAGTATATTACTACCAGTATATTACCACCAGTCAGTATATTACCACCAGTATATTACCACCAGTCAGTATATTACCACCAGTCAGTATATTACCACCAGTCAGTATATTACCACCAGTATATTTCCACCAGTCAGTATATTACCACCAGTCAGTATATTACCACCAGTCAGTATATTACCACCAGTCAGTATATTACTACCAGTATATTACCACCAGTCAGTGTATTACCACCAGTCAGTATATTACCACCAGTATATTACCACCAGTCAGTATATTACTACCAGTATATTACCACCAGTCAGTATATTACCACCAGTCAGTATATTACCACCAGTCAGTATATTACTACCAGTCAGTATATTACCACCAGTCAGTATATAACCACCAGTCAGTATATTACCACCAGTATATTACCACCAGTCAGTATATTACCACCAGTCAGTATATTACCACCAGTATATTACCACCAGTCTGTGTATTACCACCAGTCAGTATATTACCACCAGTATATTACCACCAGTCAGTATATTACTACCAGTATATTACCACCAGTCAGTATATTACCACCAGTATATTACCACCAGTATATTACCACCAGTCAGTATATTACCACCAGTATATTACTACCAGTCAGTATATTACCACCAGTATATTACTACCAGTCAGTATATTACCACCAGTATATTACCACCAGTCAGTATATTACCACCAGTCAGTATATTACCACCAGTATATTACCACCAGTCAGTATATTACCACCAGTATATTACCACAAGTCAGTATATTACCACTAGTATATTACCACCAGTATATTACTACCAGTCAGTATATTACCACCAGTATATTACCACCAGTCAGTATATTACCACCAGTATATTACCACCAGTCAGTATATTACCACCAGTATATTACCACCAGTCAGTATATTACCACCAGTATATTACCACCAGTCAGTATATTACCACCAGTCAGTATATTACCACCAGTATATTACCACCAGTCAGTATATTACTACCAGTCAGTATATTACCACCAGTATATTACCACCAGTCAGTATATTACCACCAGTCAGTATATTACTACCTGTCAGTATATTACCACCAGTCAGTATATTACTACCAGTCAGTATATTACCACCAGTCAGTATATTACTACCAGTCAGTATATTACCACCAGTATATTACCACCAGTCAGTATATTACTACCAGTCAGTATATTACCACCAGTATATTACTACCAGTCAGTATATTACCACCAGTATATTACCACCAGTCAGTATATTACCACCAGTATATTACTACCAGTCAGTATATTACCACCAGTCAGTATATTACTACCAGTCAGTATATTAACACCAGTATATTACCACCAGTCAGTATATTACTACCAGTCAGTATATTACCACCAGTATATTACTACCAGTCAGTATATTACCACCAGTATATTACTACCAGTCAGTATATTACTACCAGTCAGTATATTACCACCAGTATATTACCACCAGTCAGTATATTACCACCAGTATATTACCACCAGTCAGTATATTACTACCAGTCAGTATATTACCACCAGTATATTACTACCAGTCAGTATATTACCACCAGTATATTACCACCAGTCAGTATATTACCACCAGTATATTACTACCAGTCAGTATATTACCACCAGTCAGTATATTACCGCCAGTATTTTACCACCAGTCAGTATATTACCACCAGTCAGTATATTACCACCAGTATATTACTACCAGTCAGTATATTACCACCAGTATATTATTAACACCAGTATATTACCACCAGTATATTACCACCAGTATATTACTACCAGTATATTACCACCAATCAGTATATTACTACCAGTCAGTATATTACCACCAGTCAGTATGTTACCACCAGTCAGTATATTACCACCAGTATATTACTCCCAGTCAGTATATTACTACCAGTATATTACTCCCAGTATATTACCACCAGTATATTACCACCAGTCAGTATATTACCACCAGTCAGTATGTTACCACCAGTCAGTATATTACCACCAGTATATTACCACCAGTCAGTATATTACCACCAGTCAGTATATTACCACCAGTATATTACCACCAGTCAGTATATTACCACCAGTCAGTATATTACCACCAGTCAGTATATTACCACCAGTATATTACTACCAGTCAGTATATTACCACCAGTATATTACTACCAGTATATTACTACCAGTCAGTATATTACTACCAGTCAGTATATTACCACCAGTCAATATATTACCACCAGTATATTACTCCCAGTCAGTATATTACCACCAGTCAGTATATTACCATCAGTATATTACTACCAGTATATAACCACCAGTCAGTATATTACCACCAGTCAGTATATTACCACCAGTCAGTATATTACATCAGTATATTACTACCAGTATATTACTACCAGTATATTACTACCAGTGTATTACTACCAGTATACTACCACCAGTATATTACTACCAGTATATTACTACCAGTATACTACCACCAGTATATTACTACCAGTATACTACCACCAGTATATTACTACCAGTATACTACCACCAGTATACTACCACCAGTATAATACTACCATCAGTATATTACCACCAGTCAGTATATTACCACCAGTCAGTATATTACCACCAGTATATTACTACCAGTATACTACCACCAGTATATTACTACCAGTATATTACCACCAGTATATTACCACCAGTATATTACCACCAGTATATTACCACCAGTATATTACCACCAGTATATTACCACCAGTCAGTATATTACCACCAGTCAGTATATTACCACCAGTCAGTATATTACCACCAGTCAGTATATTACCACCAGTATATTACTACCAGTATATTACCACCAGTATATTACCACCAGTATATTACCACCAGTCAGTATATTACCACCAGTATATTACCACCAGTCAGTATATTACCACCAGTCAGTATATTACCACCAGTATATTACCACCAGTCAGTATATTACCACCAGTCAGTATATTACTACCAGTCAGTATATTACCACCAGTCAGTATATTACCACCAGTATATTACCACCAGTATATTACCACCAGTATATTACCACCAGTATATTACCACCAGTATATTACCACCAGTCAGTATATTACCACCAGTCAGTATATTACTACCAGTCAGTATATTACCACCAGTCAGTATATTACCACCAGTATATTACCACCAGTATATTACCACCAGTATATTACCACCAGTATATTACCACCAGTATATTACCACCAGTATATTACCACCAGTCAGTATATTACCACCAGTCAGTATATTACCACCAGTCAGTATATTACCACCAGTATATTACCACCAGTCAGTATATTACCACCAGTCAGTATATTACCACCAGTCAGTATATTACCACCAGTATATTACCACCAGTATATTACCACCAGTATATTACCACCAGTCAGTATATTACCACCAGTCAGTATATTACCACCAGTCAGTATATTACCACCAGTCAGTATATTACCACCAGTCAGTATATTACCACCAGTCAGTATATACCCTCCAGTCAGTAATGTAGTCATGTTTAACTCTGACCTCTGTCCTTCTCCAGTGTGCTCTGATCTGCTGAAGGAACATGGATGTGTCTGGGGGCCAGCAGCAGTATGGAGGATCTAAGAAGAGGGTGAAGATCCACCCCAATTCCGTCACAGTGAAATACGCCACCCACTTCCCCCAGCCTGGAGACGAGGGTTACGACGATGCTCCATCCTTTGAGGACTTTGATTCATTTGCGAAGGCCAGCCCTGCTAAGAGGCTGGTGACAGACAGTAGTAGGAAGACCATGGAGACCCCCAGGACGCTATGGGGAGGGGTGGAGCCCCAGAGTCGGGACAAGGGGGTCGGGGGGCAGCTGGCTAGCTTCGGGGAGGCCAACGTCCTGGCGTCCCGGGTCACCTGGATGGCGTTGTTCGGGGCAGCGGTGGCTCACGGCTGCGTTGCTCTGATCACACGGCTGGCGGCGGACCGCTCCAAAGTGCCGTCCTTGGAGCTGATCTTCATCCGGTCTGTGATCCAGGTCCTGTCCATCACAGTGGTGTTTTATAACCAGGAGGAACCCTTCGGCCCGAAGGGGTACCGCCTCCGGCTCTTCTTTTATGGTGTCTGCAATGTCATCTCCATCACCTGCGCCTACACCGCCTTCGCCATCGTGCCACCCAGCAACGGTACCATCATGTGGCGCGCAACCACCACGGTGTTCAGCGGCGTGATGGCCTTCCTGTTGTTAGACGAGAGGCTGGGCTACACGGACGTTGTGACGGTGGTGGGCAGCGTTTTCGGCCTGTGTCTCGTCATGATCCCCAATGTGGCCGACGAGGAGAAGTCTCGCCTCACCTTCTGGAAGGAGGCGTTCGGCTACACCATGACGGTGATGGCCGGCCTCACCGGAGCCCTGTCCATGATCGTCTACCGGGCCATCAAGGAGCGCGTCAGCATGTGGACAGCCCTGTTCACGTTCGGCTGGACGGGCACGGTGTGGGGCGCCTCCACCATGTTCATTATGCAGGAGCCGATCATCCCCCTGGATGGGGAGACGTGGGGCTACCTCATGGGGATCTGTATCTGTTCCACCGTGGCGTTCCTGGGGGTCTACTACGCCCTCAACAAGTTCCACCCCGCCCTGGTGAGCACCGTGCAGCACCTGGAGATAGTGGTGGCCATGTTGCTTCAGCTCATGGTGCTGCGCATGGTCCCCTCCATCTACGACGTCATCGGGGGGCTGGTCATCATGGCCAGTGTGTTTACTCTAATGGGAGTGAAGCTATACAGGGTCAGCCGGGCTGTACGGCAGGACTACCAGGAGATACTGAACTCACCCATCAAATAGAGTCTGGAGTTCTGATTCAGGATCAGTTTGGCCCTATAGACCATAATGCATAAGATTACATGGACAGGGGTGAAACAGATTGTATACCTCCACTTCTACTCTCTCTATATATTTAGAATTGTGGTGGTCATTAACTTGGCGGAGTGTCAACTTGTGTGAATGTCTTTGCTAAAGTTCTATTTGTCTGTGAAAAGATATTCCACGATGAAACGATTTGTTCTGATAGCTTTGATTTCATGTCAACTGTGATGAAGAAGAGTGTCAAAGTAACATGTGTTGTTTAGATTGTATGATCCGTTCTGTACCTTAACTTTACAGCTATGGCGTAAATATGTGTCAGAGATATTCAGGCTGTGTCTGTCTCTGCTAGATGACCAGCATCTAAATAAGATACTAGATACTACTGCTGCTGACAGTGTGTTAACAGGGCCGTGTTGACAAGGTGATAAATCATCTTCCTTTGTTTCCTGCATAAGGGTGTATCTTTTATCTCACACTATCACAGTGTCTGCTACGCAGAACCCACTGGTTAAAATACACTCATGTTTATTTATTCATAGTGAAAGAAAGAAAAAACAGGCTGCGTTTCAGATTGTCATAAATGAACTTCTGTTGATCTCTGGAGAAAATGAAAACAGTAGTCTAAATCAAATACTACAGATTGTATATATACTACAGATTGTATATACTACAGAAGGTACAGTGCCTTGCGAAAGTATTCGGCCCCCTTGAACTTTGCGACCTTTTGCCACATTTCAGGCTTCAAACATAAAGATAGAAAACTGTATTTTTTTGTGAAGAATCAACAACAAGTGGGACACAATCATGAAGTGGAACGACATTTATTGGATATTTCAAACTTTTTTAACAAATCAAAAACTGAAAAATTGGGCGTGCAAAATTATTCAGCCCCCTTAAGTTAATACTTTGTAGCGCCACCTTTTGCTGCGATTACAGCTGTAAGTCGCTTGGGGTATGTCTCTATCAGTTTTGCACATCGAGAGACTGAAATTTTTTCCCATTCCTCCTTGCAAAACAGCTCGAGCTCAGTGAGGTTGGATGGAGAGCATTTGTGAACAGCAGTTTTCAGTTCTTTCCACAGATTCTCGATTGGATTCAGGTCTGGACTTTGACTTGGCCATTCTAACACCTGGATATGTTTATTTTTGAACCATTCCATTGTAGATTTTGCTTTATGTTTTGGATCATTGTCTTGTTGGAAGACAAATCTCCGTCCCAGTCTCAGGTCTTTTGCAGACTCCATCAGGTTTTCTTCCAGAATGGTCCTGTATTTGGCTCCATCCATCTTCCCATCCATTTGAACCATCTTCCCTGTCCCTGCTGAAGAAAAGCAGGCCCAAACCATGATGCTGCCACCACCATGTTTGACAGTGGGGATGGTGTGTTCAGGGTGATGTGCTGTGTTGCTTTTACGCCAAACATAACGTTTTGCATTGTTGCCAAAAAGTTAAATTTTGGTTTCATCTGACCAGAGCACCTTCTTCCACATGTTTGGTGTGTCTCCCAGGTGGCTTGTGGCAAACATTAAACAACACTTTTTATGGATATCTTTAAGAAATGACTTTCTTCTTGCCACTCTTCCATAAAGGCCAGATTTGTGCAATATACGACTGATTGTTTGCAGTGGTCTGATACTCCTTCCATTTCAATATTATCGCTTGCACAGTGCTCCTTGGGATGTTTAAAGCTTGGGAAATCTTTCTGTATCCAAATTCGGCTTTAAACTTCTTCACAACAGTATCTCGGACCTGCCTGGTGTGTTCCTTGTTCTTCATGATGCTCTCTGCGCTTTTAACGGACCTCTGAGACTATCACAGTGCAGGTGCATTTATACGGAGACTTGATTACACACAGGTGGATTGTATTTATCATCATTAGTCATTTAGGTCAACATTGGATCATTCAGAGATCCTCACTGAACTTCTGGAGAGAGTTTGCTGCACTGAAAGTAAAGGGGCTGAATAATTTTGCACGCCCAATTTTTCAGTTTTTGATTTGTTAAAAAAGTTTGAAATATCCAATAAATGCCGTTCCACTTCATGATTGTGTCCCACTTGTTGTTGATTCTTCACAAAAAAATACAGTTTTATATCTTTATGTTTGAAGCCTGAAATGTGGCAAAAGGTCGCAAAGTTCAAGGGGGCCGAATACTTTCGCAAGGCACTGTATATACTACAGAAGGTATATACTACAGAAGGTATATACTACAGATTGTATATACTACATAAGGTATATACTACAGATTGTATATACTACAAAAGCTATATACTACAGATTGTATATACTACAGATTGTAAATACTACAGAAGGTATAAACTACAGAAGGTATATACTACAGATTGTATATACTACAGAAGGTATATACTACAAAAGCTATATACTACAGATTGTATATACTACAGATTGTATATACTACAGAAGGTATATACTACAGAAGGTATATACTACAGATTGTATATACTACAGAAGGTATATACTACAGAAGGTATATACTACAGATTGTATATACTACGGATTGTATATACTACAGATTGTATATACTACAGAAGGTATATACTACAGAAGGTATATACTACAGATTGTATATACTACAGAAGGTATATACTACAGAAGGTATATACTACAAAAGGTATATCCTACAGATTCTATATACTACAGATTGTAAATACTACAAAAGGTATATACTACAGAAGGTATATACTACAGATTGTATATACTACAGAAGTTATATACTACAGAAGGTATATACTACAGATTGTATATACTACGGATTGTATATACTACAGATTGTATATACTACAGAAGGTATATACTACGGATTGTATATACTACGGATTGTATATACTACAGATTGTATATACTACAGAAGGTATATACTACAGATTGTATATACTAGAGATTGTATATACTACATAAGGTATATACTACAGAAGATATATACTACAGAATGTATATACTACAGAAGGTATATACTACAAAAGGTATATACTACAAAAGGTATATCCTACAGATTGTATATACTACATAAGGTATATACTACAGATTGTATATACTACAGAAGGTATATACTACAAAAGCTATATACTACAGATTGTATATACTACAGATTGTAAATACTACAGAAGGTATAAACTACAGAAGGTATATACTACAGATTGTATATACTACAGAAGGTATATACTACAAAAGCTATATACTACAGATTGTATATACTACAGATTGTATATACTACAGAAGGTATATACTACAGAAGGTATATACTACAGATTGTATATACTACAGAAGGTATATACTACAGAAGGTATATACTACAGATTGTATATACTACGGATTGTATATACTACAGATTGTATATACTACAGAAGGTATATACTACAGAAGGTATATACTACAGATTGTATATACTACAGAAGGTATATACTACAGAAGGTATATACTACAAAAGGTATATCCTACAGATTGTATATACTACAGATTGTAAATACTACAAAAGGTATATACTACAGAAGGTATATACTACAGATTGTATATACTACAGAAGGTATATACTACAGATTGTATATACTACAGAAGGTATATACTACAGAAGGTATATACTACAGATTGTATATACTACGGATTGTATATACTACAGATTGTATATACTACAGAAGGTATATACTACAGATGGTATATACTACAGATGGTATATACTACAGAAGGTATATACTACAGATTGTATATACTACAGAAGGTATATACTACAGATTGTATATACTACAGATTGTATATACTGCAGATTGTATATACTACAGATTGTAAATACTACAGATTGTATATACTACAGATTGTATATACTACAGAAGGTGAATACTACAGATTGTATATACTACAGAAGGTATATACTACAGATTGTATATACTACAGATTGTATATACTACAGAAGGTATATACTACAGATTGTATATACTACAGAAGGTATATACTACAGAAGGTATATACTACAGATTGTATATACTACAGATTGTTTATAGTACAGATTGTATATACTACAGATTGTAAATACTACAGAAGGTAAATACTACAGATTTTATATACTACAGATTGTATATACTACAGAAGGTAAATACTACAGATTGTATATACTACAGATTGTATATACTACAAAAGGTATATACTACAGATTGTATATCCTACAGAAGGTATATACTACAGATTGTATATACTACAGATTGTATATACTACAGAAGGTATATACTACAGAAGGTAAATACTTCAGATTGTATATACGACAGAAGGTATATACTACAGAAGGTATATACTACAGATTGTATATACTACAGAAGGTATATACTACAGAAGGTATATACTACAGATTGTATATACTACGGATTGTATATACTACAGAAGGTATATACTACAGATTGTATATACTACAGAAGGTATATACTACAGATTGTATATACTACAGATTGTATATACTACATAAGGTATATACTACAGAAGGTATATACTACAGATTGTATATACTACAGAAGGTATATACTACAGAAGGTATATACTACAAAAGGTATATCCTACAGATTGTATATACTACAGATTCTAAATACTACAAAAGGTATATACTACAGAAGGTATATACTACAGATTGTATAAAATACAGAAGGTATATACTACAAAAGCTATATACTACAGATTGTATATACTACAGATTGTATATACTACAGAAGGTATATACTACAGAAGGTATATACTACAGAAGGTATATACTACAGATTGTATATACTACGGATTGTATATACTACAGATTGTATATACTACAGAAGGTATATACTACAGATTGTATATACTACAGAAGGTATATACTACAGATTGTATATACTACGGATTGTATATACTACAGAAGGTAAATACTACAGATTGTATATACTACAGATTGTATATACTACAGAAGGTATATACTACAGATTGTATATACTACAGAAGGTATATACTACAGAAGGTATATACTACAGATTGTATATACTACGGATTGTATATACTACAGATTGTATATACTACAGAAGGTAAATACTACAGATTGTATATACTACAGAAGGTATATACTACAGGTTGTATATACTACAGAAGGTATATACTACAGATTGTATATACTACAGATTGTATATACTACAGATTGTATATACTACAGAAAGGATATATATATACTGAACAAAAAGAGAAACGCAACATGCAACAACTTCAAATGTTACAGTTCATAGGAAATCAGTCAATTGAATTCTTTTTATTTTTTTATCTATGGATTTCACATGACTGGGCAGTGGCGCAGCCATGGGTGGGCCTGGGAGGGCATAGGCCCACCCACTTGGTTGCCAGGTCCACCCACTGTGGAGCCAGGCCCAGCCAATCAGAATGAGTTTCCCAACAAAAGGGCTTTATTACAGACAGAAATACTCCTCAGTTTCGTCATCTGTCCAGGTGGCTGGTCTCAGACGATCCAGCAGGTGAAGAAGCCGGATGTGGAGGTCCTGGGCTGGTGTGGTTACACGTGGTCTGCGGTTGTGAGGCTGGTTGGATGTTCTGCCAATTTTTATAAAAATGACGTTTATAGTAGAGAAATTAACATTACGTTGTCTGGCAACAGCTCTGTTGGACATTCCTGCAGTCAGCATGCCTGCACATACCTGCAATCAAAACTGTACATTTTAGAGTGGCCTTGTCTTGTCCCCGCACAAGGTGCACCTGTGTAATGATCAGTTTCATCCGTTTATTGATATGCCACACTTGTCAGGTGGATGGATTATCTTGGTAAAGGACAAATGCTCACTAGCAGGGATGTAAATCAATTTCTGCACAACATTTTAGAAATAAGCTTTTTGTACATATGGAACATGATTATCGGTATCTACACATCACAGAACACCATGTGGTTTCCTTACTCCTATATAATGTGTACATACTCCACTATCTTTTACTATCCTGTTAGCCAGCAGCATAAGGAACTGATTACCATGATGTTGGCTTCGTGATGTGTGTGTGTTCTTCCTCTGTTTAGATTCAGCTGGCGATCATGTAAATGGGCTGAGGCAGGCGTCAGCGCCACTAAATGAGTTAAACCACCTAAATACATAAACCTTCGCTGCCGCCCTCTCCTCTCCTCTCCCCTCGCTGCCTCCCTCTCCTCTCCTCTCCCCTCGCTGCCTCCCTCTCCTCTCCTCTCCCCTCGCTGCCTCCCTCTCCTCTCCTCTCCCCTCGCTGCCTCCCTCTCCTCTCCTCTCCTCTTCCCTCGCTGCCTCCCTCTCCTCTCCTCTCCCCTCGCTGCCTCCCTCTCCTCTCCTCTCCCCTCGCTGCCTCCCTCTCCTCTCCTCTCCCCTCGCTGCCTCCCTCTCCTCTCCTCTCCCCTCGCTGCCTCCCTCTCCTCTCCTCTCCCCTCGCTGCCTCCCTCTCCTCTCCTCTCCCCTCGCTGCCTCCCTCTCCTCTCCTCTCCCCTCGCTGCCTCCCTCTCCTCTCCTCTCCCCTCGCTGCCTCCCCTCCTCCTCTCCTCCCCTCGCTGCCTCCCTCTCCTTTCCCCTCCCCTCGCTGCCTCCCTCTCCCTCTCCTCTCCCCTTGCTGCCTCCCTCTCCTCCCCCTCGCTGCCTCCCTCCCCTCTCCCTTCGCTGCCTCCCTCTTCTCTCCTCTCCCCTCGCTGCCTCCCTCTCCTCTCCTCTCCCCTCGCTGCCTCCCTCTCCTCTCCCCTCGCTGCCTCCCTCTCCTCTCCCCTCACTGCCTCCCTCTCCTCTCCCCTCACTGCCTCCCTCTTCTCTCCCCTCGCTGCCTCCCTCTCCTCTCCTCTCCCCTCGCTACCTCCCTCTCCTCTCCTCTCCCCTCGCTGCCTCCCTCTTCTCTCCTCTCCCCTCGCTGCCGCCCTCTCCTCTCCCCTCGCTACCTCCCTCTCCTCTCCCCTCGCTGCCTCCCTCTCCTCTCCCCTCACTGCCTCCCTCTCCTCTCCTCTCCCCTTGCTACCTCCCTCTCCTCTCCGCTCGCTGCCTCCCTCTCCTCTCCCCTCGCTGCCTCCCTCTCCTCCCCCCCCTCGCTGCCTCCCTCCCTCTCCCTTCGCTGCCTCCCTCTTCTCTCCTCTCCCCTCGCTGCCTCCCTCTCCTCTCCTCCCCCTCGCTGCCTCCCTCTCCTCTCCCCTCACTGCCTCCCTCTCCTCTCCCCTCGCTACCTCCCTCTCCTCTCCCCTCACTGCCTCCCTCTTCCCCTCGCTAGCTCCCTCTCCTCTCCCCTCACTGCCTCCCTCTCCTCTCCCCTCGCTACCTCCCTCTCCTCTCCGCTCACTGCCTCCCTCTCCTCTCCCCTCGCTGCCGCCCTCTCCTCTCCCCTCGCTACCTCCCTCTCCTCTCCCCTCGCTGCCTCCCTCTCCTCTCCCCTCACTGCCTCCCTCTCCTCTCCTCTCCCCTCGCTACCTCCCTCTCCTCTCCTCTCCCCTCGCTGCCTCCCTCTCCTGTCCTCTTCCCTCGCTGCCTCCCTCTCCTCTCCTCTCCTCTCCCCTCGCTGCCTCCCTCTCCTCTCCTCTACCCTCGCTGCCTCCCTCTCCTCTCCTCTCCTCTTCCCTCGCTGCCACCCTCCCTCTCCTCTCCCCTCGCTGCCTCCCTCTCCTCTCCTCTCACTGCCTCCCTCTCCTCTCCCCTCGCTGCCTCCCTCTTCTCTCCTCTCTCCCCTCGCTGCCTCCCTCTTCTCTCCTCTCCCCTTGCTGCCTCCCTCTTCTCTCCTCTCCCCTCACTGCCTCCCTCTCCTCTCCCCTCGCTGCCTCCCTCTCCTCTCCCCTCGCTGCCTCCCTCTCCTCTTCCCTCGCTGCCTCCCTCTCCTCTCCCCTCGCTACCTCCCTCTCCCTCCTCTCTCCCCTCGCTGCCTCCCTCTCCTGTCCTCTTCCCTCACTGCCTCCCTCTCCTCTCCCCTCGCTGCCTCCCTCTCCTCTCCTCTCCTCTACCCTCGCTGCCTCCCTCTCCTCTCCTCTCCTCTTCCCTCGCTGCCTCCCTCCCTCTCCTCTCCTCTCCCCTCGCTGCCTCCCTCTCCTCTCCTCTCACTGCCTCCCTCTCCTCTCCCCTCGCTGCCTCCCTCTTCTCTCCTCTCCCCTCGCTGCCTCCCTCTCCTCTCCCCTCGCTGCCTCCCTCTTCTCTCCTCTCCCCTTGCTGCCTCCCTCTTCTCTCCTCTCCCCTCACTGCCTCCCTCTCCTCTCCCCTCGCTGCCTCCATCTCCTCTCCCCTCGCTGCCTCCCTCTCCTCTCCCCTCCCTCTCTACCTCCCTCTCCTCTCCTCTCCCCTCGCTGCCTCCCTCTCCTCTCCCCTCGCTGCCTCCCTCTCCTCTCCTCTTCCCTCGCTGCCTCCCTCTCCTCTTCCCTCGCTGCCTCCCTCTCCTCTCCTCTTCCCTCGCTGCCTCCCTCTCCTCTCCTCTTCCCTCGCTGCCTCCCTCCCTCTCCTCTCCTCTCCCCTCGCTGCCTCCCTCCCCTCTCCTCTCCTCTCCCCTCGCTGCCTCCCTCTCCTCTCCTCTCCTCTCCTCTCACTGCCTCCCTCTCCTCTCCCCTCGCTGCCTCCCTCACATCTCCCCTCTCTGCCTCCCTCTCCTCTCCCCTCATTGCCTCGCTCTCCTCTTCCCTCGCTGCCTCCCTCTCCTCTCCTCTTCCCTCGCTGCCTCCCTCTCCTCTTCCCTCGCTGCCTCCCTCCCTCTCCTCTCCCCTCGCTGCCTCCCTCCCTCTCCTCTCCTCTCCCCTCGCTGCCTCCCTCGCCTCTCCTCTCCCCTCGCTGCCTCCCTCTCCTCTCCCCTCGCTGCCTCCCTCACCTCTCCCCTCGCTGCCTCCCTCTCCTCTCCCCTCACTGCCTCGCTCTCCTCTCCCCTCGCTGCCTCCTTCTCCTCGCCTCTTCCCTCGCTGTCTCCCTCTCCTCTCCTCTTCCCTCGCTGCCTCCCTCCCTCTCCTCTCCTCTCCCCTCGCTGCCTCCCTCTCCTCTCCTCTTCCCTCGCTGCCTCCCTCCCTCTCCTCTCCTCTCCCCTCGCTGCCTCCCTCTCCTCTCCTCTCCTCTCACTGCCTCCCTCTCCTCTCCCCTCGCTGCCTCCCTCTCCTCTCCCCTCGCTGCCTCCCTCACCTCTCCCCTCCCTGCCTCCTTCTCCTCTCCTCTCCTCTCACTGCCTCCCTCTCCTCTCCCCTCGCTGCCTCCCTCACCTCTCCCCTCCCTGCCTCCCTCTCCTCTCCCCTCCTCTCCTCTCACTGCCTCGCTCTCCTCTCCCCTCGCTGCCGCCCTCTCCTCTCCTCTCCCCTCGCTACATCCCTCTCCTCTCCTCTACCCTCGCTGCCTCCCTCTCCTCTCCTCTACCCTCGCTGCCTCCCTCTCCTCCTCCCCCCACTGCCTCCCCCCCCTCTCCTCCCCTCACTGCATCTCCTCTCTTCTCCCTCCATGCTGCCTCCCATCTCCTTTCCTCCCCCTCCTCCACCCTCCCCCTCATTTCCGCTCCCTCTCCTCTCTCTCTCCCGTCCATGCTCAGTGATAGGTATTCGTCTACAGAGGTGAAACTCATTTAATAAAGCAATATAATCAGTCTCAGTATTATTCTCCAAATTTTCATATCAATATAATAATGATGAAAAGGCTTGAGGAGCTCCAAGGTGATTTTGTGTATAGTGGTAATAAAGAAATCATTTTTTTAGGATATGTCCACCAGGTGGCGTACGAAACATTTTAGTCAATGTATTTACAAAGTATTTTTTACACCAAGTGCTGTACAGAAACAAGCAGCAATACAGACGTGGAAGCACGGTATCTAGGAAAGACTCCCTAGAAAGGACGGAGCCTTTGAAGAAACATAGAGAGGAACCAGGTTCTGAGGGGTGACCAGTCCTCTACTGGCTGTACTGGGTAGAGAGGAACCAGGCTCTGAGGGGTGGTCAGTCCTCTACTGGCTGTACTGGGTAGAGAGGAACCAGGCTCTGAGGGGTGACCAGTCCTCTACTGGCTGTACTGGTTAGAGAGGATCCAGGCTCTGAGGGGTGACCAGTCCTCTACTGGCTGTACTGGGTAGAGAGGAACCAGGCTCTGAGGGTGGTCAGTCCTCTACTGGCTGTACTGGGTAGAGAGGAACCAGGCTCTGAGGGTGGTCAGTCCTCTACTGGCTGTACTCGGTAGAGAGGAACCAGGCTCTGAGGGGTGACCAGTCCTCTACTGGCTGTACTGGGTAGAGAGGAACCAGGCTCTGAGGGTGGTCAGTCCTCTACTGGCTGTACTGGGTAGAGAGGAACCAGGCTCTGAGGGGTGGTCAGTCCTCTACTGGCTGTACTGGGTAGAGAGGAACCAGGCTCTGAGGGGTGACCAGTCCTCTACTGACTGTACTGGGTAGAGAGGAACCAGGCTCTGAGGGGTGACCAGTCCTCTACTGGCTGTACTGGGTAGAGAGGTACCAGGCTCTGAGGAGTGACCAGTCCTCTACTGGCTGTACTGAGTAGAGAGGAACCAGGCTCTGAGGGGTGACCAGTCCTCTACTGGCTGTACTGGGTAGAGAGGAACCAGGCTCTGAGGGGTGACCAGTCCTCTACTGGCTGTACTGGGTAGAGAGGAACCAGGCTCTGGGGGTGGTCAGTCCTCTACTGGCTGTACTGAGTAGAGAGGAACCAGGTTCTGAGGGGTGACCAGTCCTCTTCTGGCTGCAATGGGTAGAGAGGAACCAGGCTCTGAGGGGTGACCAGTCCTCTACTGGCTGTACTGGGTAGAGAGGAACCAGGCTCTGAGGGGTGACCAGTCCTCTACTGGCTGTACTGGGTAGAGAGGAACCAGGTTCTGAGGGGTGACCAGTCCTCTACTGGCTGTACTGGGTAGAGAGGAACCAGGCTCTGAGGGTGGTCAGTCCTCTACTGGCTGTACTGGGTAGAGAGGAACCAGGCTCTGAGGGTGGTCAGTCTTCTACTGGCTGTACTGGGTAGAGAGGAACCAGGCTCTGAGGGGTGACCAGTCCTCTACTGGCTGTACTGGGTAGAGAGGAACCAGGCTCTGAGGGGTGACCAGTCCTCTACTGGCTGTACTGGGTAGAGAGGAACCAGGTTCTGAGGGGTGACCAGTCCTCTACTGGCTGTACTGGGTAGAGAGGAACCAGGCTCTGAGGGTGGTCAGTCCTCTACTGGCTGTACTGGGTAGAGAGGAACCAGGCTCTGAGGGTGGTCAGTCCTCTACTGGCTGTACTGGGTAGAGAGGAACCAGGTTCTGAGGGGTGACCAGTCCTCTACTGGCTGTACTAGGTAGAGAGGAACCAGGCTCTGAGGGGTGACCAGTCCTCTACTGGCTGTACTGGGTAGAGAGGAACCAGGCTCTGAGGGGTGACCAGTCCTCTACTGGCTGCACTGGGTAGAGAGGAACCAGGCTCTGAGGGGTGACCAGTCCTCTACTGGCTGTACTGGTTAGAGAGGATCCAGGCTCTGAGGGGTGACCAGTCCTCTACTGGCTGTACTGGGTAGAGAGGAACCAGGCTCTGAGGGGTGACCAGTCCTCTACTGGCTGTACTGGGTAGAGAGGAACCAGGCTCTGAGGGGTGGCCAGTCCTCTACTGGCTGTACTGGTTAGAGAGGAACCAGGCTCTGAGGGGTGACCAGTCCTCTACTGGCTATACTGGGTAGAGAGGAACCAGGCTCTGAGGGGTGACCAGTCCTCTACTGGCTGTACTGAGTAGAGAGGAACCAGGCTCTGAGGGTGGTCAGTCCTCTACTGACTGTACTGGGTAGAGAGGAACCAGGCTCTGAGGTGTGACCAGTCCTCTTCTGGCTGTACTGGGTAGAGAGGAACCAGGCTCTGAGGGGTGGCCAGTCCTCTACTGGCTGTACTGGTTAGAGAGGAACCAGGCTCTGAGGTGTGACCAGTCCTCTACTGGCTGTACTGGGTAGAGAGGAACCAGGTTCTGAGGGGTGACCAGTCCTCTACTGGCTGTACTGGGTAGAGAGGAACCAGGTTCTGAGGGGTGACCAGTCCTCTACTGGCTGTACTGGGTAGAGAGGAACCAGGCTCTGAGGGGTGACCAGTCCTCTACTGGCTGTACTGGGTAGAGAGGAACCAGGCTCTGAGGGGTGACCAGTCCTCTACTGGCTGTACTGGGTAGAGAGGAACCAGGTTCTGAGGGGTGACCAGTCCTCTACTGGCTGTACTCGGTAGAGAGGAACCAGGTTCTGAGGTGTGACCAGTCCTCTACTGGCTGTACTGGGTAGAGAGGAACCAGGCTCTGAGGGGTGACCAGTCCTCTACTGGCTGTACTGGGTAGAGAGGAACCAGGCTCTGAGGGGTGACCAGTCCTCTACTGGCTGTACTGGGTAGAGAGGAACCAGGCTCTGAGGGGTGACCAGTCCTCTACTGGCTGTACTGGGTAGAGAGGAACCAGGTTCTGAGGGGTGACCAGTCCTCTACTGGCTGTACTGGGTAGAGAGGAACCAGGCTCTGAGGGGTGGTCAGTCCTCTACTGGCTGTACTGGGTAGAGAGGAACCAGGCTCTGAGGGGTGACCAGTCCTCTACTGGCTGCACTGGGTAGAGAGGAACCAGGCTCTGAGGGGTGACCAGTCCTCTACTGGCTGTACTGGTTAGAGAGGAACCAGGCTCTGAGGGGTGACCAGTCCTCTACTGGCTGTACTGGGTAGAGAGGAACCAGGCTCTGAGGGGTGACCAGTCCTCTACTGGCTGCACTGGGTAGAGAGGAACCAGGTTCTGAGGGGTGACCAGTCCTCTACTGGCTGTATTGGTTAGAGAGGATCCAGGCTCTGAGGGGTGACCAGTCCTCTACTGGCTGTACTGGTTAGAGAGGAACCAGGCTCTGAGGGGTGACCAGTCCTCTACTGGCTGTACTGGGTAGAGAGGAACCAGGCTCTGAGGGGTGACCAGTCCTCTACTGGCTGTACTGGGTAGAGAGGAACCAGGCTCTGAGGGGTGACCAGTCCTCTACTGGCTGTACTGGGTAGAGAGGAACCAGGCTCTGAGGGGTGGCCAGTCCTCTACTGGCTGTACTGGGTAGAGAGGAACCAGGCTCTGAGGGTGGTCAGTCCTCTACTGGCTGTACTGGGTAGAGAGGAACCAGGCTCTGAGGGTGGTCAGTCCTCTACTGGCTGTACTGGGTAGAGAGGAACCAGGCTCTGAGGGGTGGCCAGTCCTCTACTGGATGTACTGGGTAGAGAGGAACCAGGCTCTGAGGGGTGACCAGTCCTCTACTGGCTGTACTGAGTAGTCCTCTACTGGCTGTACTGAGTAGAGAGGAACCAGGCTCTGAGGGTGGTCAGCCCTCTACTGACTGTACTGGGTAGAGAGGAACCAGGCTCTGAGGTGTGACCAGTCCTCTTCTGGCTGTACTGGGTAGAGAGGAACCAGGCTCTGAGGGGTGACCAGTCCTCTACTGGCTGTACTGGGTAGAGAGGAACCAGGCTCTGAGGGGTGACCAGTCCTCTACTGGCTGTACTGGGTAGAGAGGAACCAGGCTCTGAGGGGTGACCAGTCCTCTACTGGCTGTACTGGGTAGAGAGGAACCAGGCTCTGAGGGTGGTCAGTCCTCTACTGACTGTACTGGGTAGAGAGGAACCAGGCTCTGAGGTGTGACCAGTCGTCTTCTGGCTGTACTGGGTAGAGAGGAACCAGGCTCTGAGGGGTGACCAGTCCTCTACTGGCTGTACTGGTTAGAGAGGAACCAGGCTCTGAGGGGTGGCCAGTCCTCTACTGGCTGTACTGGGTAGAGAGGAACCAGGCTCTGAGGGGTGACCAGTCCTCTACTGGCTGTACTGGGTAGAGAGGAACCAGGCTCTGAGGGGTGACCAGTCCTCTACTGGCTGTACTGGGTACCCTTCTACCATTCTAGTTCAGTACATTCATTCTACCATTCTAGTTCAGTACATTCTACCATTCTAGTTCAGTCCATTCTACCATTCTAGTTCAGTCCATTCTACCATTCTAGTTCAGTGCATTCTACCACTCTAGTTCAGTACATTCTACCACTCTAGTTCAGTACATTCTACCATTCTAGTTCAGTACATTCTACCATTCTAGTTCAGTACATTCTACCATTCTAGTTCAGTGCATTCTAGTTCAGTCCATTCAACTATTCTAGTTCAGTACATTCTACCATTCTAGTTCATAACATTCTACCATTCTAGTTTAGTACATTCTACCATTCTAGTTCAGTACATTCTACCATTCTAGTTCAGTACATTCTACCATTCTAGTTCATAACATTCTACCATTCTGGTTTAGTACATTCTACCATTCTAGTTCAGTACATTCTACCATTCTATTTCAGTACATTCTACCACTCTAGTTCAGTACATTCTACCATTCTAGTTCAGTACATTCTACCATTCTAGTTCAGTACATTCTACCATTCTAGTTCAGTACATTCTACCACTCTAGTTCAGTACATTCTACCATTCTAGTTTAGTACATTCTACCATTCTAGTTTTGTACATTACTCTATTCTAGTTCAGTACGTTCTACCATTCTAGTTTAGTACATTCTACCATTCTAGTTTAGTACATTCTACCATTCTAGTTTTGTACATTACTCTATTCTAGTTCAGTACATTGTTAAGGTGGTTGGACACTTTATTCAGTCAGTAGATGGGTAGAAACATTGGCAAGGTTGGAAGCAGGATCCCTGTTCTCTAGAAACAGTTGGAAGGTTGGAAGCAGGATCCCTGTTCTCTAGAAACAGTGGGAAGGTTGGAAGCAGGATCCCTGTTCTCTAGAAACAGTGGGAAGGTTGGAAGCAGGATAACCCTGTTCTCAGTTGGATGTGTTACCGCTACAAGGCTCTGCACAGGAAATGGTCATGTTAATCAGTAGCTAACTAAATCATAGACTGCAGTCTGCTTTTCCATATACTGCTTTCAAGGTAAGGACTAGGGTTGCACATCTTGGGGAATATTCAGAGGGGGAAACTTTCCTTGGGAATTAAGGGAATTAAAAGGGAATAGATGGGAATTAACAGAAATATATGCAAATGTTTTTTGCATTGGATATATTTACCATATCATATGGAGACAGAAACATAAACATTTGACTTTATAATAAGTATACATAATTGCAAATGATGAAACCCTTCCAATAAAAATAAAAAACAACAATTTAGTTACGAATTGAACTTTAATGAAATGAGTTGACTCTTCACATGGGAGGATTTCACTGAACAACAAAAGAAAGGGAATATTAAATGATCCCCAATGATCCATCGAATCTCCCAAAAATAATTTCAACATGCATCTGTAAAATGATATTCTAGAAACTAAAGCGTTGCTTGTCTCCCTCTCAGGCTTCCGTGTCTTCTCCCTGGACCTCAATGTCCACCTCTTGAACATCAGACTCTGAGGTCTCATCTTCACTGTCACTTTCCAACCTTGTTGAGGATAACTCATTGTCAGGCTCAAAAAGCCTCAAATTTGCCCAGATGGCCACCAATTTTTCAACCCTTGTATTGGTCAGCCTGTTGCGTGCTTTGGTGTGTGTGTTCCCAAACAAGGACCAGTTGCACTCTGATGCGACTGATGTTGGTGGGATTTGGAGGATGATAGAGGCAACAAGGGAAAGAGCCTCAGATCCACAAAGTCCCTTCCACCAGGTGGCTGATGAGATATGTTGGCACGACTGCCATATTACATCTCCATCCCAAAGCCCATGCTTGGAAGTGTACTTCGCCAGACTGCCAAGAACCTTGACCTCATCCAGGCCAAGGTGGCGAGACACGGTAGTGATGACACCATAGGCCTTGTTGATCTCTGCACCAGACAGGATGCTCTTGCCAGCATGCTGGGGGTCCAACATGTACGCTGCAGTGTGTATGAGCCTCAAGCAGAAGTCTTCACGCTTATTGATGTATTTCAGACCTGCAGTTTCCTCTGCTTGGAGCAACAGTGAAGTGGGCAGTACGGATTTCTTCTCTTACATCCTCAAGCAGAGTCTGAACATCAGACAGGATGGCATTGTCTCCCTCAATCCGTGCAATGGCTACTGCTATAGGTTTCAGGAGTTTCAGGCTGCTTACCACTCACCCAAAATGCATCATCCAGGAGGATCCTTTTGATGGGGCTGTCCATATCGGCAGACTGTGATATTGTCACAACCTGATCTGTTTCACCTGTCTTTGTGTTGTCTACACCCCCCTCCAGGTGTCGCCCATCTTCCCCATTATCCCCTGTGTATTTATACCTGTGTCATCAGTTTGTCTGTTGTCAGTTCATCTTGTTTGTCAAGTCAACCAGTGTTTTTCTCAGCTCCTGCTTTTCCCCAATCTCTCTTTTTCCTCTCTCTCCTGGTATTGACCCTTGCCTGTCCTGACTCTGAGCTCTCCTGCCTGACCACTCTGCCTGTCCCTGAGCCTGCCTGCCGACCTGTACCATTGCCCCACCTCTGGTTTACTGACCTGTCTATTGCCTGCCGCTTTTGGATTATTAAACCATTGTTAATTCGACGATGTCTGCATAGTACGAACTGGCCATTACTGACCCAGCAGACCCGGGCCAGCTGCCCAAGCCATCTCCTCCCAAGGAGCCTCCATTGGTAGGCATGAGGAATTGCTTTGTCTTATGGAGGGGGTACAAACGTTGGTTGACCGGGCGTTGGACATGTTGCTGGAATGTTGCTTGCAATTCCGTGGGTTATCTGGAGGGCAGCCTGCCAAGGTGGTAACCCCACCGCCCCTCAGTAACTCGCTGGTTAGCAGCGCCGCCCCATCGGCCACTCCACCTCCCGGGAGCCTCGTTTACCTCCCCCAGGAACACTTTAATGGAGAGCCGAGCACCTTTCGGGCGTTTTTTGCTTAGTGTGGCCTCATTTTCGAGCTTCAGCCCTCGTCCTAACCCCTCGGAACGCTCCAAGATAGCTTCCCTCATCACGCTGGGTATGGGAACAACAGCTGGCCATGTGCATGAGCCTGGCCTCCTCCCTGTCTGCACTCACCTCTACCAGGGTTCCGTTCACGTGGTCGGGAGCTTCTCACGGTGAAGATGGCGTTGGAGGAATGGAGGCATTCCTCCAACGCCATCCGTTCATTGTGTGGACCGTCCACAAAAACCTGGAGTATCTCCGCACCGCCAAGCGTATGAACTCCAGAGATGGGCCCTGCTGTTTACCCGGTTCAACTTTTCCCTCTCCTACCAGCCGGGGTCCAAGAACCTCAAGCTGAATGACCTGTCTCGCCGCTATAACCCCACGGTTAACACCCCGGAACCCGAGACCATCCTTCCCACCTTGTGCCTGGCAACGGCACTCAGCTGGGGAATAGTGAAACAAGTCCGGGAGTCACAGCGGCCCCAGCCGAACCTTAGGGGGGGTCCAGATACCAGATGTTCGTGACTGACGCTGTCCGCTCTGCGGTCCTGGAGTATGTCCGCAACACCCTTCCATGCTCAACCACAGGTCTCAACTGTAGGTCTGCCTGCTGTCAGTCACCACACTACCCTGCTACAACATACTGTCTGTCTGCTGTCAGTCATCACACTACCCTGCTACAACATACTGTCTGTCTGCTGTCAGTCACCACACTACCCTGCTACAACATACTGTCTGTCTGCTGTCAGTCACCACACTATCCTGCTACAACATACTGTCTGCCTGCTGTCAGTCACCACACTACCCTGCTACAACATACTGTCTGTCTGCTGTCAGTCACCACACTACCCTGCTACAACATACTGTCTGTCTGCTGTCAGTCACCACACTATCCTGCTACAACATACTGTCTGTCTGCTGTCAGTCACCACACTACCCTGCTACAACATACTGTCTGTCTGCTGTCAGTCACCACACTACCCTGCTACAACATACTGTCTGTCTGCTGTCAGTCACCACACTATCCTGCTACAACATACTGTCTGTCTGCTGTCAGTCACCACACTACCCTGCTACAACATACTGTCTGTCTGCTGTCAGTCACCACACTACCCTGCTACAACATACTGTCTGTCTGCTGTCAGTCACCACACTACCCTGCTACAACATACTGTCTGTCTGCTGTCAGTCACCACACTACCCTGCTACAACATACTGTCTGTCTGTCTGCTGTCAGTCACCACACTACCCTGCTACAACATACTGTCTGTCTGCTGTCAGTCACCACACTACCCTGCTACAACATACTGTCTGTCTGCTGTCAGTCACCACACTACCCTGCTACAACATACTGTCTATCAGTCACCACACTACCCTGCTACAACATACTGTCTGTCTGCTGTCACCACATTACCCTGCTACAACATGCTGTCTGTCTGCTGTCAGTCACCACACTACCCTGCTACAACATACTGTCTGCCTGTCTGCTGTCAGCCACCACACTACCCTGCTACAACATACTGTCTGTCTGCTGTCACCACATTACCCTGCTACAACATGCTGTCTGTCTGCTGTCATTCACCACACTACCCTGCTACAACATACTGTCTGCTTTCAGTTACCACACTACCCTGCTACAACATACTGTCTGTCTGCTGTCAGTGACCACACCACCCTGCTACAACATACTGTCTGTCTGCTGTCAGTCACCACACTACCCTGCTACAACATACTGTCTGTCAGTCACCACACTACCCTGCTACAACATACTGTCTGTCTGCTGTCAGTCACCACACTACCCTGCTACAACATACTGTCTGTATGCTGTCAGTCACCACACCACCCTGCTACAACATACTGTCTGTCTGCTGTCAGTCACCACACTACCCTGCTACAACATACTGTCTGTCTGCTGTCAGTCACCACACTATCCTGCTACACCATACTGTCTGTCTGTTTGCTGTCAGCCACCACACTACCCTGCTACAACATACTGTCTGCTGTCAGTCACCACACCACCCTGCTACAACAGACTGTCTGTCTGTCTGCTGTCAGTCACCACACTAACCTGCTACAACATACTGTCTGTCTGCTGTCAGTCACCACACCACCCTGCTACAACATACTGTCTGTCTGCTGTCAGTCACCACACCACCCTGCTACAACATACTGTCTGTCTGCTGTCAGTCACCACACTACCCTGCTACAACATACTGTCTGTCTGCTGTCAGTCACCACACTACCCTGCTACAACATACTGTCTGTCAGTCACCACACTACCCTGCTACAACATACTGTCTGTCAGTCACCACACCACCCTGCTACAACATACTGTCTGTCAGTCACCACACTACCCTGCTACAACATACTGTCTGTCTGCTGTCAGTCACCACACTACCCTGCTACAACATACTGTCTGTCAGTCACCACACCACCCTGCTACAACATACTGTCTGTCAGTCACCACATCACCCTGCTACAACATACTGTCTGTCAGTCACCACACCACCCTGCTACAACATACTGTCTGTCAGTCACCACACTACCCTGCTACAACATACTGTCTGTCTGCTGTCAGTCACCACACTACCCTGCTACAACATACTGTCTGTCAGTCACCACACCACCCTGCTACAACATACTGTCTGTCAGTCACCACACCACCCTGCTACAACATACTGTCTGTCAGTCACCACATCACCCTGCTACAACATACTGTCTGTCAGTCACCACATCACCCTGCTACAACATACTGTCTGTCAGTCACCACACCACCCTGCTACAACATACTGTCTGTCAGTCACCACACCACCCTGCTACAACATACTGTCTGTCAGTCACCACATCACCCTGCTACAACATACTGTCTGTCAGTCACCACATCACCCTGCTACAACATACTGTCTGTCTGTCACCACACCACCCTGCTACAACATACTGTCTGTCTGTCACCACATCACCCTGCTACAACATACTGTCTGTCTGTCACCACATCACCCTGCTACAACATACTGTCTGTCAGTCACCACATCACCCTGCTACAACATACTGTCTGTCAGTCACCACACCACCCTGCTACAACATACTGTCTGTCTGTCACCACACCACCCTGCTACAACATACTGTCTGCCTGTCACCACATCACCCTGCTACAACATACTGTCTGTCAGTCACCACATCACCCTGCTACAACATACTGTCTGTCAGTCACCACACCACCCTGCTACAACATACTGTCTGTCAGTCACCACACCACCCTGCTACAACATACTGTCTGTCAGTCACCACATCACCCTGCTACAACATACTGTCTGTCAGTCACCACATCACCCTGCTACAACATACTGTCTGTCTGTCACCACACCACCCTGCTACAACATACTGTCTGTCAGTCACCACATCACCCTGCTACAACATACTGTCTGTCAGTCACCACATCACCCTGCTACAACATACTGTCTGTCAGTCACCACATCACCCTGCTACAACATACTGTCTGTCAGTCACCACACTACCCTGCTACAACATACTGTCTGTCTGCTGTCAGTCACCACACCACCCTGCTACAACATACTGTCTGTCTGTCACCACACCACCCTGCTACAACATACTGTCTGTCTGTCACCACACACCCTGCTACAACATACTGTCTGTCTGCTGTCAGTCACCACACCACCCTGCTACAACATACTGTCTGTCTGTCACCACACCACCCTGCTACAACATACTGTCTGTCTGTCACCACACTACCCTGCTACAACATACTGTCTGTCTGCTGTCAGTCACCACACTACCCTGCTACAACATACTGTCTGTCAGTCACCACATCACCCTGCTACAACATACTGTCTGTCAGTCACCACATCACCCTGCTACAACATACTGTCTGTCAGTCACCACATCACCCTGCTACAACATACTGTCTGTCTGTCACCACACACCCTGCTACAACATACTGTCTGTCTGCTGTCAGTCACCACATCACCCTGCTACAACATACTGTCTGTCAGTCACCACATCACCCTGCTACAACATACTGTCTGTCAGTCACCACATCACCCTGCTACAACATACTGTCTGTCAGTCACCACATCACCCTGCTACAACATACTGTCTGTCAGTCACCACATCACCCTGCTACAACATACTGTCTGTCAGTCACCACATCACCCTGCTACAACATACTGTCTGTCAGTCACCACACCACCCTGCTACAACATACTGTCTGTCTGCTGTCAGTCACCACACTACCCTGCTACAACATACTGTCTGTCAGTCACCACACCACCCTGCTACAACATACTGTCTGTCTGCTGCGTTTTTGTTGTCATTGGAACGGGAGTAAGAGCAACATGACTTTGTTGACAACATTGTACATAAAACAGGCTATCATGCTACTCTTTTTACAGTTTTACAAACTCGGCAGAGAACGCTCTCTCCATTCAGCTCCACTCTAACCTTGATGGGCGTTTCTTTGAAACATGCATCCAATCCCATTTAGCCCTTACATAACTAGACCAATCATATGCTTCAATGTGCCGCGAGTCACAGTGCAGTGGCAAGACGGGACAATGACAGAGGTTCCGCTTGTGATGTTACATTGGTGGCGCAGATTCTCCAATTTCAAAACGATTTTGAGCACGGTTGAAAAGTTAACGCACTGACTATGCAATGGACTAATTAGAACAAAAAATGCAGTACTTTTGAATGCGTGAGATAAGAGGTGTGACTTGAGAGCATGAGAAGAGGGTCAAATGAGCGTGTCTCACGGCCAATGCGTGAGAGTTGGTAGCTCTGTGCCAATAGGATGAATTCTACCATGGCTCATATAGCGAGGATTGCTACAATACATTGCAGTGGCGTGACTTCAAGGAAAGGTTCACCTATTTTGATAGTTTATATTCTTTTTGTGCTTCGCTGAGTGATTGTTCTATCGATTCCCTGGGTCATTTCATGTTTTCATGTTTATCTGGGTTATTAGCATTCAAGCTGGCAGAAATACGGTCTGTAGGACTTACTACTGTGGTAAATTCTCTCTCAGAATGACGTAGTACTGTGGTAAAGTCTCTCTCAGTAGGACGTAGTACTGTGGTAAAGTCTCTCTCAGTATGATGTAGTACTGTGGTAAAGTCTCTCTCTCAGTAGGACGTAGTACTGTGGTAAAGTCTCTCTCAGTATGACGTAGTACTGTGGTAAAGTCTCTCTCAGTAGTACTGTGGTAAAATCTCTCTCAGTATGACGTAGTACTGTGGTAAAGTCTCTCTCAGTATGACGTAGTACTGTGGTAAAGTCTCTCTCAGTAGTACTGTGGTAAAGTCTCTCTCAGTATGACGTAGTACTGTGGTAAAGTCTCTCTCAGTATGACGTAGTACTGTGGTAAAGTCTCTCTCAGTATGACGTAGTACTGTGGTAAAGTCTCTCTCAGTAGGACGTAGTACTGTGGTAAAGTCTCTCTCAGTATGACGTAGTACTGTGGTAAAGTCTCTCTCAGTATGACGTAGTACTGTGGTAAAGTCTCTCTCAGTATGACGTAGTACTGTGGTAAAGTCTCTCTCAGTATGACGTAGTACTGTGGTAAAGTCTCTCTCAGTAGTACTGTGGTAAAGTCTCTCTCAGTATGACATAGTACTGTGGTAAAGTCTCTCTCTCAGTATGACGTAGTACTGTGGTAAAGTCTCTCTCAGTATGACGTAGTACTGTGGTAAAGTCTCTCTCAGTATGACGTAGTACTGTGGTAAAGTCTCTCTCAGTATGATGTAGTACTGTGGTAAAGTCTCTCTCAGTATGATGTAGTACTGTGGTAAAGTCTCTCTCAGTAGTACTCTGGTAAAGTCTCTCTCAGTAGGACGTAGTACTGTGGTAAAGTCTCTCTCAGTATGATGTAGTACTGTGGTAAAGTCTCTCTCTCAGTAGGATGTAGTACTGTGGTAAAGTCTCTCTCAGTAGTACTGTGGTAAAATCTCTCTCAGTATGACGTAGTACTGTGGTAAAATCTCTCTCAGTATGACGTAGTACTGTGGTAAAGTCTCTCTCTCAGTATTTATTTATTTATTTATTTTATTTTACCTTTATTTAACCAGGTAGGCACTGTGCTATCTAACCTCCAAACAAGCTTCAATGCCATACAACACTCCTTCCGTGGCCTCCAACTGCTCTTAAACGCTAGTAAAACCAAATGCATGCTTTTCAACCGATCGCTGCCTGCACCCGCATGCCCGACTAGCATCACCACCCTGGATGGTTCCGACCTTGAATATGTGTACATCTATAAGTACCTAGGTGTCTGACTAGACTGCAAACTCTCCTTCCAGACTCATATCAAACATCTCCAATCGAAAATCAAATCAAGAGTCGGCTTTCTATTCCGCAACAAAGCCTCCTTCACTCACGCCACCAAGCTTACCCTAGTAAAACTGACTATCCTTCCGATCCTCGACTTCGGCGATGTCATCTACAAAATGGCTTCCAACACTCTACTCAGCAAACTGGATGCAGTCTATCACAGTGCCATCCGTTTTGTCACTAAAGCACCTTATACCACCCACCACTGCGACCTGTATGCTCTGGTCGGCTGGCCCTCGTTACATATTCGTCGCCAGACCCACTGGCTCCAGGTCATCTACAAGTCCATGCTAGGTAAAGCTCCGCCTTATCTCAGTTCACTGGTCACGATGGCAACACCCATCCGTAGCACGCGCTCCAGCAGGTGTATCTCACAGATCATCCCTAAAGCCAACACCTCATTTGGCCGCCTTTCGTTCCAGTACTCTGCTGCCTGTGACTGGAACGAATTGCAAAAATCGCTGAAGTTGGAGACTTTTATCTCCTCACCAACTTCAAACATCAGCTATCTGAGCAGCTAACCGATCGCTGCTGCTGTACATAGTCTATTGGTAAATAGCCCACCCATTTTCACCTACCTCATCCCCATACTGTTTTTATTTATTTACCTGCTCTTTTGCACACCAATATCTCTACCTGTACATGACCATCTGATCATTTATCACTCCAGTGTTAATCTGCAAAATTGTAATTATTCGCCTACCTCCTCATGCCTTTTGCACACATTGTATATAGACTCCCCCCTTTGTTTTCTACTGTGTTATTGACTTGTTAATTGTTTATTCCATGTGTAACTGTGTTGTCTGCTCACACTGCTATGCTTTATCTTGGCCAGGTCGCAGTTGCAAATGAGAACTTGTTCTCAACTGGCCTACCTGGTTAAATAAAGGTGAAATAAAAAAATAAAAATAAAAAGGCAAGTTGAGAACAAGTTCTCATTTACAATTGCGACCTGGCCAAGATAAAGCAAAGCAGTTCGACAGATACAACGACACAGAGTTACACATGGAGTAAAACAAACATACAGTCAATAATACAGTATAAACAAGTCTATATACAATGTGAGCAAATGAGGTGAGAAGGGAGGTAAAGGCAAAAAAGGCCATGGTGGCAAAGTAAATACAATATAGCAAGTAAAACACTGGAATGGTAGTTTTGCAATGGAAGAATGTGCAAAGTAGAAATAAAAATAATGGGGTGCAAAGGAGCAAAATAAATAAATAAATTAAAATTAAATACAGTTGGGAAAGAGGTAGTTGTTTGGGCTAAATTATAGGTGGGCTATGTACAGGTGCAGTAATCTGTGAGCTGCTCTGACAGTTGGTGCTTAAAGCTAGTGAGGGAGATAAGTGTTTCCAGTTTCAGAGATTTTTGTAGTTCGTTCCAGTCATTGGCAGCAGAGAACTGGAAGGAGAGGCGGCCAAAGAAAGAATTGGTTTTGGGGTGACTAGAGAGATATACCTGCTGGAGCGTGTGCTACAGGTGGGAGATGCTATGGTGACCAGCGAGCTGAGATAAGGGGGACTTTACCTAGCAGGGTCTTGTAGATGACATGGAGCCAGTGGGTTTGGCGACGAGTATGAAGCGAGGGCCAGCCAACGAGAGCGTACAGGTCGCAATGGTGGGTAGTATATGGGGCTTTGGTGATAAAACGGATTGCACTGTGATAGACTGCATCCAATTTGTTGAGTAGGGTATTGGAGGCTATTTTGTAAATGACATCGCCAAAGTCGAGGACTGGTAGGATGGTCAGTTTTACAAGGGTATGTTTGGCAGCATGAGTGAAGGATGCTTTGTTGCGAAATAGGAAGCCAATTCTAGATTTAACTTTGGATTGGAGATGTTTGATATGGGTCTGGAAGGAGAGTTTACAGTCTAACCAGACACCTAAGTATTTGTAGTTGTCCACGTATTCTAAGTCAGAGCCGTCCAGAGTAGTGATGTTGGACAGGCTGGTAGGTGCAGGTAGCGATCGGTTGAAGAGCATGCATTTAGTTTTACTTGTATTTAAGAGCAATTGGAGGCCACGGAAGGAGAGTTGTATGGCATTGAAGCTTGCCTGGAGGGTTGTTAACACAGTGTCCAAAGAAGGGCCGGAAGTATACAGAATGGTGTCGTCTGCGTAGAGGTGGATCAGGGACTCACCAGCAGCAAGAGCGACCTCATTGATGTATACAGAGAAGAGAGTCGGTCCAAGAATTGAACCCTGTGGCACCCCCATAGAGACTGCCAGAGGTCCGGACAGCAGACCCTCCGATTTGACACACTGAACTCTATCAGAGAAGTAGTTGGTGAACCAGGCGAGGCAATTATTTGAGAAACCAAGGCTGTCGAGTCTGCCGATGAGGATGTGGTGATTGACAGAGTCGAAAGCCTTGGCCAGATCAATGAATACGGCTGCACAGTAATGTTTCTTATCGATGGCGGTTAAGATATCGTTTAGGACCTTGAGCGTGGCTGAGGTGCACCCATGACCAGCTCTGAAACCAGATTGCATAGCAGAGAAGGTATGGTGAGATTCGAAATGGTCGGTAATCTGTTTGTTAACTCGGCTTTCGAAGACCTTAGAAAGGCAGGGTAGGATGGATATAGGTCTGTAGCAGTTTGGGTCAAGAGTGACCCCCCTTTGAAGAGGGGGATGACCGCAGCTGCTTTCCAATCTTTGGGAATCTCAGACGACACGAAAGAGAGGTTGAACAGGCTAGTAATAGGGGTGGCAACAATTTCGGCAGATAATTTTAGAAAGAAAGGGTCCAGATTGTCTAGCCCGGCTGATTTGTAGGGGTCCAGATTTTGCAGCTCTTTCAGAACATCAGCTGAATGGATTTGGGAGAAGGAGAAATGGGGAAGGCTTGGGCGAGTTGCTGTTGGGGGTGCAGTGCTGTTGTCCGGGGTAGGAGTAGCCAGGTGGAAAGCATGGCCAGCCGTAGAAAAATGCTTATTGAAATTCTCAATTTTGGTGGATTTATCATTGGTGACAGTGTTTCCTATCTTCAGTGCAGTGGGCAGCTGGGAAGAGGTGTTCTTATTCTCCATGGACTTTACAGTGTCCCAGAACTTTTTGAGTTAGTGTTGCAGGAAGCAAATTTCTGCTTGAAAAAGCTAGCCTTGGCTTTTCTAACTGCCTGTGTATAATGGTTTCTAGCTTCCCTGAACAGCTGCATATCACGGGGCTGTTCGATGCTAATGCAGAACGCCATAGGATGTTTTTGTGTTGGTTAAGGGCAGTCAGGTCTGGGGAGAACCAAGGGCTATATCTGTTCCTGGTTCTAAATTTCTTGAATGGGGCATGTTTATTTAAGATGGTTAGGAAGGCATTTTTAAAAAATATCCAGGCATCCTCTACTGACGGGATGAGATCAATATCCTTCCAGGATACCCCGGCCAGGTCGATTAGAAAGGCCTGCTCGCAGAAGTGTTTCAGGGAGCGTTTTACAGTGATGAGTGGAGGTCGTTTGACCGCTGACCCATTACGGATGCAGGCAATGAGGCAGTGATCGCTGAGATCTTGGTTGAAGACAGCAGAGGTGTATTTAGAGGGGAAGTTGGTTAGGATGATATCTATGAGGGTGCCCGTGTTTAAGGCTTTGGGGAGGTACCTGGTAGGTTCATTGATAATTTGTGTGAGATTGAGGGCATCAAGTTTAGATTGTAGGATGGCTGGGGTGTTAAGCATGTTCCAGTTTAGGTCACCTAGCAGCACGAATTCTGAAGATAGATGGGGGCAATCAGTTCACATATGGTGTCCAGAGCACAGCTGGGGGCAGAGGGTGGTCTATAGCAGGTGGCAACGGTGAGAGACTTGTTTTTAGAGAGGTGGATTTTTAAAAGTAGAAGTTCAAATTGTTTGGGTACAGACCTGGATAGTAGGACAGAACTCTGCAGGCTATCTTTGCAGTAGATTGCAACACCGCCCCTTTGGCAGTTCTATCTTGTCTGAAAATGTTGTAGTTTGGAAGATACGTATGACGTAGTACTGTGGTAAAATCTCTCTCAGTATGACGTAGTACTGTGGTAAAGTCTCTCTCAGTATGATGTAGTACTGTGGTAAAGTCTCTCTCAGTATGACGTAGTACTGTGGTAAAGTCTCTCTCAGTACTACTGTGGTAAAGTCTCTCTCAGTATGACGTAGTACTGTGGTAAAGTCTCTCTCAGTATGATGTAGTACTGTGGTAAAGTCTCTCTCAGTATGACGTAGTACTGTGGTAAAGTCTCTCTCAGTGTGACGTAGTACTGTGGTAAAGTCTCTCTCAGTATGACGTAGTACTGTGGTAAAGTCTCTCTCAGTATGACGTAGTACTGTGGTAAAGTCTCTCTCAGTAGTACTGTGGTAAAGTCTCTCAGTATGACGTAGTACTGTGGTAAAGTCTCTCTCCCAGTAGTACTGTGGTAAAGTCTCTCTCAGTAGTACTGTGGTAAAGTCTCTCTCAGTATGACGTAGTACTGTGGTAAAGTCTCTCTCAGTAGTACTGTGGTAAAGTCTCTCTCAGTATGACGTAGTACTGTGGTAAAGTCTCTCTCCCAGTAGTACTGTGGTAAAGTCTCTCTCAGTAGTACTGTGGTAAAGTCTCTCTCAGTATGACGTAGTACGGTGGTAAAGTCTCTCTCAGTACGATGTAGTACTGTGGTAAAGTCTCTCTCAGTAGTACTGTGGTAAAGTATCTCTCAGTAGGACGTAGTACTGTGGTAAAGTCTCTCTCTCAGTATGACGTAGTACTGTGGTAAAATCTCTCTCAGTATGACGTAGTACTGTGGTAAAGTCTCTCTCAGTATGACGTAGTACTGTGGTAAAGTCTCTCTCAGTATGACGTAGTACTGTGGTAAAGTCTCTCTCAGTATGACGTAGTACTGTGGTAAAGTCTCTCTCAGTATGACGTAGTACTGTGGTAAAGTCTCTCTCAGTATGACGTAGTACTGTGGTAAAGTCTCTCTCAGTGTGACGTAGTACTGTGGTAAAGTCTCTCTCAGTGTGACGTAGTACTGTGGTAAAGTCTCTCTCAGTATGCGTATGGAACGCCGTTTGGGTCTTTACGTATGGAACGCCGTTTGGGTCTTTGCGTATGGAACGCCGTTTGGGTCTCTGCGTATGGAACGCCGTTTGGGTCTTTACGTATGGAACGCCGTTTGGGTCTTTACGTATGGAACGCCGTTTGGGTCATTGCGTATGGAACGCCGTTTGGGTCTCTGCGTATGGAATGCTGTTTGGGTCTTTACGTATGGAACGCCGTTTGGGTGTCTGCGTATGGAACGCCGTTTGGGTCTCTGCGTATGGAACGCCGTTTGGGTCTTTACGTATGGAACACCATTTGGGTCTTTACGTATGGAACGCCGTTTGGGTCTCTGCGTATGGAACGCCGTTTGGGTCTCTGCGTATGGAACGCCGTTTGGGTCTTTGCGTATGGAACGCCGTTTGGGTCTCTGCATATGGAACGCCGTTTGGGTCTCTGCGTATGGAACGCCGTTTGGGTCTCTGCGTATGGAACGCCGTTTGGGTCTTTACGTATGGAATGCCGTTTGGGTCTCTGCGTATGGAACGCCGTTTGGGTCTCTGCGTATGGAACGCCGTTTGGGTCTCTGCGTATGGAACGCCGTGGAACGCCGTTTGGGTCTCTGCGTATGGAACGCCGTTTGGGTCTTTGCGTATGGAACGCCGTTTGGGTCTCTGCGTATGGAACGCCGTTTGGGTCTTTGCGTATGGAACGCCATTTGGGTCTCTGCGTATGGAACGCCGTTTGGGTCTTTACGTATGGAACGCCGTTTGGGTCTTGCGTATGGAACGCCGTTTGGGTCTTTGCGTATGGAACGCCGTTTGGGTCTCTGCGTATGGAACGCCGTTTGGGTCTTTACGTATGGAACGCCGTTTGGGTCTTTACGTATGGAACGCCGTTTGGGTCTTTACGTATGGAACGCCGTTTGGGTCTTTACGTATGGAACGCCGTTTGGGTCTTTACGTATGGAACGCCGTTTGGGTCTCTGCGTATGGAACGCCGTTTGGGTCTCTGCGTATGGAACGCTGTTTGGGTCTTTACGTATGGAACACCATTTGGGTCTAAATACTAATTTTCCACCATAATTTGCAAATAAAATCATTAAAAATCCTACAATGTGATTTTCTGGAATTTTTTCCCTCCTTTTGTCTGTCATAGTTGAAGTGTACCTATGATGACAATTACAGGCCTCTTTCATCTTTTTAAGTGGGAGAACTTGCACAATTGGTGGCTGACTAAATACTTTTTTGCCCCACTGTATGTCTGCCGGTGTGAACTTTAGACTCCACTGAGGCACATCGATCAGCAGGTTGAACATGGTGAGATTGTAGACTTCTAAAATGATAATGCAGTTTGTTTAGGCGATTTTTACATGCTGATTTCGTTTGTTAGTTAGCTACAAAACCTCATAGAGAGCATTGCATTGTGGATTTTGTAGTGGACTTGAGCTGCAAATTTCCACAACGATTTTCAATGTTGCTAACAACTTTACGCCAAAATGAAACATTTGTTTACCAAAAAAATATTGTTCTCACATTCATGTTATTTAACACTGTAAATTAAAGGTATTAGTGGTTTTGGGTGAAATGTTATTTTAAAATCACAAAATAATCAAACATGTTGAATATTGTCACATAAATAGAAACAAACATACCTTCTCAGGAAAAACTAAACTTTTTCAGGATGTCAAGGCCACAATATTGCTACTCTCACAAAGAACCAGAACAGCAACGTCAGTGCACAGCTAGGGATCTCCCGGAACAGAGCTCGCACCTGCACGAGGTTGGGGGGGATTCTATACATTCTACAGGTTCACATTCACCATTAATGGTGGTACAGGAAGCACTGACCCAAGTCTTTGTTCCTTCCCTGTCTTAATGGATTTTCCTTCTCTTTGAGGGGGGTCGCTGCGGTCTCATCAAGACCGCCACACAACACATTTGATTTGACATAGGCCTAGATTATGAATAAACTTGTAAATGTTGATTTGTAAATGGGTTTCTCAATGCCTCAGGAGGTGAAGGCAAATGTACAAGTGTTTGCCAAGCGTTAATGGTATGCAGACAAACTTAACCAGTGTTGAATGAATGAATAAATAACCCTTATAGAAATACCACTGTTTATTTGATTTTTTATATCACCTCTATTTAACCAGGTAGGCAAGTTGAGAACAAGTTCTCATTTACAATTGCGACCTGGCCAAGATAAAGCAAAGCAGTTTGACACATAAAACACGACAGAGTTACACATGGAGTAAAACAAACATACAGTATAAACAAGTCTATATACGATGTGAGCAAATGAGGTGAGATAAGGGAGGTCAAGGCAAAAAAAGGCCATGGTGGCAAAGTAAATACAATATAGCAAGTAAAACACTGGAAAGGTAGATTTGCAGTGAAAGAATGTGCAAAGTAGAAATACAAATAATGGGGTGCAAAGGAACAAAATAAATAAATCAAATAAATACAGTAGGGAAAGAGGTAGTTGTTTGGGCTAAATTATAGGTGGGCTATGTACAGGTGCAGTAATCTGTGAGCTGCTCTGACAGCTGGTGCTTAAAGCTAGTGAGGGAGATAAGTGTTTCCAGTTTCAGAGATTTTTGTAGTTCGTTCCAGTTGTTGGCAGCAGAGAACTGGAAGGAGAGGCGGCCAAAGAAAGAATTGGTTTTGGGGGTGACTAGAGATATATACCTGCTGGAGCGTGTGCTACAGGTGGGTGATGCTATGGTGACCAGCGAGCTGAGACAAGGGGGACTTTACCTAGCAGGGTCTTGTAGATGACATGGAGCCAGTGGGTTTGGCGATGAGTATGAAGCGAGGGCCAGCCAACGAGAGCGTACAGGTCGCAATGGTGGGTAGTATATGGGGCTTTGGTGACAAAACGGATGGCACTGTGATAGACTGCATCCAATTTGTTGAGTAGGGTATTGGAGGCTATTTTGTAAATGACATCGCCGAAGTCGAGGATTGGTAGGATGGTCAGTTTTACAAGGGTATGTTTCGCAGCATTTTACAAGGGTATGTTTCGCAGCATGACATGCTTTGTTGCGAAATAGGAAGCAAATTCTAGATTTTACTTTGGATTGGAGATGTTTGATGTGGGTCTGGAAGGAGAGTTTACAGTGTAACCAGACACCCAGGTATTTGTAGTTGTCCAGTAGCACTGCAGGATAGGCATACCAGTCTATTCTGGTCACTGCAGGATAGGCACACCAGTCTATTCTGGTCACTGCAGGATAGGCATACCAGTCTATTCTGGTCACTGCAGGATAGGCACACCAGTCTATTCTGGTCACTGCAGGATAGGCATACCAGTCTATGTTGGTCACTGCAGGATAGGCATACCAGTCTATGTCTGGTCACTGCAGGATAGGCATACCAGTCTATTCTGGTCACTACAGGATAGGCATACCAGTCTATTCTGGTCACTGCAGGATAGGCACACCAGTCTATTCTGGTCACTGCAGGATAGGCATACCAGTCTATTCTGGTCACTGCAGGATAGGCACACCAGTCTATTCTGGTCACTGCAGGATAGGCATACCAGTCTATTCTGGTCACTGCAGGATAGGCATACCAGTCTATGTTGGTCACTGCAGGATAGGCATACCAGTCTATGTTGGTCACTGCAGGATAGGCATACCAGTCTATGGTCACTGCAGGTCACCAGTCAGGATGCAGGATAGGCATACCAGTCTATGTTGGTCACTGCAGGATAGGCACACCAGTCTATTCTGGTCACTGCAGGATAGGCATACCAGTCTATTCTGGTCACTGCAGGATAGGCATGGTCACTGCAGGATCTATTCTGGTCACTGCAGGATAGGCACACCAGTCTATTCTGGTCACTGCAGGATAGGCATACCAGTCTATTCTGGTCACTGCAGGATAGGCATACCAGTCTATTCTGGTCACTGCAGGATAGGCACACCAGTCTATGTTGGTCACTGCAGGATAGGCACACCAGTCTATTCTGGTCACTGCAGGATAGGCATACCAGTCTATTCTGGTCACTGCAGGATAGGCATACCAGTCTATGTTGGTCACTGCAGGATAGGCATACCAGTCTATTCTGGTCACTGCAGGATAGGCATACCAGTCTATGTTGGTCACTGCAGGATAGGCACACCAGTCTATTCTGGTCACTGCAGGATAGGCATACCAGTCTATTCTGGTCACTGCAGGATAGGCATACCAGTCTATGTCTGGTCACTGCAGGATAGGCATACCAGTCTATGTTGGTCACTGCAGGATAGGCACACCAGTCTATTCTGGTCACTGCAGGATATGGCACTGGGCAGGATAGGCACACCAGTCTATTCTGGTCACTGCAGGATAGGCATACCAGTCTATTCTGGTCACTGCAGGATAGGCATTCTGGTCACCAGTCTATGTTGGTCACTGCAGGATAGGCATACCAGTCTATTCTGGTCACTGCAGGATAGGCACACCAGTCTATGTCACTGGTCACTGCAGGATAGGCACACCAGTCTATTCTGGTCACTGCAGGATAGGCATACCAGTCTATTCTGGTCACTGCAGGATAGGCATACCAGTCTATTCTGGTCACTGCAGGATAGGCATACCAGTCTATTCTGGTCACTGCAGGATAGGCATACCAGTCTATGTTGGTCACTGCAGGATACCAGCTATCACCAGTAGGCTATGTTGGTCACTGCAGGATAGGCACACCAGTCTATTCTGGTCACTGCAGGATAGGCACACCAGTCTATTCTGGTCACTCAGGATAGGCACACCAGTCTATTCTGGTCACTGGATAGGCACACCAGTCTATTCTGGTCACTGCAGGATAGGCATACCAGTCTATTCTGGTCACTGCAGGATAGGCATACCAGTCTATGTTGGTCACTGCAGGATAGGCACACCAGTCTATTCTGGTCACTGCAGGATAGGCATACCAGTCTATTCTGGTCACTGCAGGATAGGCACACCAGTCTATTCTGGTCACTGCAGGATAGGCATACCAGTCTATGTTGGTCACTGCAGGATAGGCATACCAGTCTATTCTGGTCACTGCAGGATAGGCACACCAGTCTATTCTGGTCACTGCAGGATAGGCATACCAGTCTATTCTGGTCACTGCAGGATAGGCACACCAGTCTATTCTGGTCACTGCAGGATAGGCATACCAGTCTATTCTGGTCACTGCAGGATAGGCATACCAGTCTATTCTGGTCACTGCAGGATAGGCATACCAGTCTATTCTGGTCACTGCAGGATAGGCACACCAGTCTATTCTGGTCACTACAGGATAGGCATACCAGTCTATTCTGGTCACTGCAGGATAGGCATACCAGTCTATGCTGGTCACTACAGGATAGGCACACCAGTCTATTCTGGTCACTGCAGGATAGGCACACCAGTCTATTCTGGTCACTGCAGGATAGGCACACCAGTCTATTCTGGTCACTGCAGGATAGGCATACCAGTCTATGGTCTGGTCACTGCAGGATAGGCATACCAGTCTATTCTGGTCACTGCAGGATAGGCATACCAGTCTATTCTGGTCACTGCAGGATAGGCATACCAGTCTATTCTGGTCACTGCAGGTCACTATTCTGGTCACTGCAGGATAGGCACACCAGTCTATTCTGGTCACTGCAGGATAGGCATACCAGTCTATTCTGGTCACTGCAGGATAGGCACACCAGTCTATTCTGGTCACTGCAGGATAGGCATACCAGTCTATTCTGGTCACTGCAGGATAGGCATACCAGTCTATTCTGGTCACTGCAGGATATTCTGGGCAGGATAGGCACCAGTCTATTCTGGTCACTGCAGGATAGGCACACCAGTCTATTCTGGTCACTGCAGGATAGGCATACCAGTCTATTCTGGTCACTGCAGGATAGGCACACCAGTCTATTCTGGTCACTGCAGGATAGGCATACCAGTCTATGTTGGTCACTGCAGGATAGGCATACCAGTCTATTCTGGTCACTGCAGGATAGGCATACCAGTCTATTCTGGTCACTGCAGGATAGGCATACCAGTCTATTCTGGTCACTGCAGGATAGGCATACCAGTCTATGTTGGTCACTGCAGGATAGGCATACCAGTCTATTCTGGTCACTGCAGGATAGGCACACCAGTCTATTCTGGTCACTGCAGGATAGGAGTCTATTCTGGCATACCAGTCTATTCTGGTCACTGCAGGATAGGCATACCAGTCTATTCTGGTCACTGCAGGATAGGCACACCAGTCTATTCTGGTCACTGCAGGATAGGCACACCAGTCTATTCTGGTCACTGCAGGATAGGCATACCAGTCTATGTTGGTCACTGCAGGATAGGCACACCAGTCTATTCTGGTCACTGCAGGATAGGCACACCAGTCTATTCTGGTCACTGCAGGATAGGCATACCAGTCTATTCTGGTCACTGCAGGATAGGCATACCAGTCTATGTTGGTCACTGCAGGATAGGCACACCAGTCTATTCTGGTCACTGCAGGATAGGCATACCAGTCTATTCTGGTCACTGCAGGATAGGCATACCAGTCTATTCTGGTCACTGCAGGATAGGCACACCAGTCTATTCTGGTCACTGCAGGATAGGCACACCAGTCTATTCTGGTCACTGCAGGATAGGCATACCAGTCTATTCTGGTCACTGCAGGATAGGCATACCAGTCTATTCTGGTCACTGCAGGATAGGCATACCAGTCTATGTTGGTCACTGCAGGATAGGCAGGCATACCAGTCTATTCTGGTCACTACAGGATAGGCATACCAGTCTATTCTGGTCACTGCAGGATAGGCATACCAGTCTATGTTGGTCACTGCAGGATAGGCATACCAGTCTATGTTGGTCACTGCAGGATAGGCATACCAGTCTATTCTGGTCACTGCAGTGGCCATTGAAGAATACCATGGCTGTCAAAGAATGTCCTCTTACAGCAGTAGGCTAACCCTGTAATAGTTGGACAACCTGCCAATTACAGAGATTTGATCATTATTTCCCTGGAAGAAAATAATGTTAACAGAAAATACTAGGCTAATAGATGCTTGTACTACTACATACAATACATACTCTAGGTGAGAGCACATTATAGCAGTACAAATACACAGACTTTATGTGAGAGACAACTTGATTTGTGTCAAGGGAAAAACAAACATTTCATGTCAACATGTGAGTTTGTCTTGGGTTAGGTCTATCTGGGATCATTGGGACGTCGCAACCCTAACATAAACCTGAACCATATTATATTTCTATTTAACTAGGCAGGTCAGTTAAGAACACGTTCTTATTTACAACGACGGCCTACACCGGCTAAACCCGGACGACGCTGGACCGGTTGTGATACAGCCTGGATAATCCTTACCATAACAATTTTATACGTCAACCCTAATGGGGGGGGGAAGTCCCAATGATCCCGTAAAGCAAGGACCGTTCGTTTTGCACGGCCCGGTGCCCCAGTTGAATGAATATTTGAACTCCGCCTACACGGGGCACCGGGCCATGTAAGATGAACTAACCCAATGGGGATGCGGTAAAAATTTGATAGGCAGCCAACCACTGTTGTGGTGGACCGGTTTGATTGACACTGCCACTGTCCAATGGGAGCATTGTGTATCGTGAACACTGGAAGCAACTCGCAGAGCTATCTCTGTGGCTTGAGCTTTGTCATGCTGGAAACGGGAAAGCTATTTCCAACAACGTTGGTATTATGATTATAGTCCGCTAGACAAGTTGTGCAAGGTTACCTTAGCTAGGTTTAGGTCCTAGCCACCATCCATCTACACGGGCGTTTCAAATCATCTTTGCTGTACATGGTGATTTCATCAACCGAGAAAGGACAGGTACGACTGATCAGCTAACCAGGTAAGAAGCAGAGGGATCTGCAATGTTCATGCCAGCAACTTGATTAGCTTCACTAGCTGGTAGGTTAGCAAAGACATATCAAATCTGGCCTCAACTCTTAGGAACAGAGGCACGGCCTGATAATAAAACATCATCCCTCGTAGTGTTTGCTGAATAATAGCATATTGATTAGTTAACTACATAGCTATCACTGCCTTCTTGGCAAGCTAGTTGTCTAGATTGCTAATGTTAGTTAGCCAGCTGTCTTGCCAGGGTGGCAGATATGCCAACTGGGTGTTCATTTGTCTGGCTGAGATTGTCTCACATAGTAGGATTATTGTGGATAGTCAGATTCATATAATAGTTCGTTTTCAAAACGTTTTATATGTTTTGCAAGAAGAACGATTCCCCTATTAATGAAGTTTACATGACACATCTGAAATGAGGCTCCCTGATGGGACTTTTGACAAATGCAGAAAATCCGTTTATGAAAATAAACGTTTTAGAACAGTGACAATGTTATTTTTGCGAAGACAGACTTTATTTGATTCTGATTTTCTGATACATACAGTTGGTATGTGGAAACTATTATACTTTCAGTTTTTCCCGAACTCACTTCACTCGTGCATAGATGTTTTATCATCGTCTGAAACGCCACGTACAGCAGTGTCCTGGACTATTGGACAGATGCTTTTAGTTTCCTCAGCACAGTTCAAAATATATCTCTGTCGACACGTTTTAAATGAATGGAGGACAACGCATTGGTTTGTCATGGTGGGGAGGTGCAGGTTGGTTTGTCATGGTGGGGAGGTGCAGGTTGGTTTGTCATGGTGGGGAGGTGCAGGTTGGTTTGTCATGTTTGTGGGGAGGTGCAGGTTGGTTTGTCATGGTGGGGAGGTGCAGGTTGGTTTGTCATGGTGGGGAGGTGCAGGTTGGTTTGTCATGGTGGGGGAGGTGCAGGTTGGTTTGTCATGGTGGGGAGGTGCAGGTTGGTTTGTCATGGTGGGGAGGTGCAGGTTGGTTTGTCATGGTGGGGAGGTGCAGGTTGGTTTGTCATGGTGGGGAGGTGCAGGTTGGTTTGTCATGGTGGGGAGGTGCAGGTTGGTTTGTCATGGTGGGGGTGCAGGTTGGTTTGTCATGGTGGGGAGGTGGTTGGTTTGTCATGGTGGGGAGGTGCGCGTTGGTTTGTCATGGTGGGGAGGTGCGCGTTGGTTTGTCATGGTGGGGAGGTGCAGGTTGGTTTGTCATGGTGGGGAGGTGCAGGTTGGTTTGTCATGGTGGGGAGGTGCAGGTTGGTTTGTCATGGTGGGGAGGTGCGCGTTGGTTTGTCATGGTTTGTGGGGAGGTGCGCGTTGGTTTGTCATGGTGGGGAGGTGCAGGTTGGTTTGTCATGGTGGGGAGGTGCAGGTTGGTTTGTCATGGTGGGGAGGTGCAGGTTGGTTTGTCATGGTGGGGAGGTGCGCGTTGGTTTGTCATGGTGGGGAGGTGCGCGTTGGTTTGTCATGGTGGGTGTGCAGGTTGGTTTGTCATGGTGGGGAGGTGTGCAGGTTGGTTTGTCATGGTGGGGAGGTGCGCGTTGGTTTGTCATGGTGGGGAGGGGCAGGTTGGTTTGTCATGGTGGGGAGGTGCGTTGGTTTGTCATGGTGGGGAGGTGCGCGTTGGTTTGTCATGGTGGGGAGGTGTTTGCATGGTGGGGAGGTTGGTTTGTCATGGTGGGGAGGTGTGCGTTGGTTTGTCATGGTGGGGAGGTTGGTTTGTCGTGCAGGTTGGTTTGTCATGGTGGGGAGGGTGCAGGTTGGTTTGTTTGCGTTGGTTTGTCATGGTGGGGAGGTGTGCGTTGGTTTGTCATGGTGGGGAGGTGTGCGTTGGTTTGTCATGGTGGGGAGGGAGCGTTGGTTTGTCATGGTGGGGAGGTTGGTTTGTCAGGTGCGCGTTGGTTTGTCATGGTGGGGAGGTGCGCGTTGGTTTGTCATGGTGGGGAGGTGCAGCGTTGGTTTGGTTTGTCAGGTTGGTTTGTCATGGTGGGGAGGTGCAGGTTGGTTTGTCATGGTGGGGAGGTGCGCGTTGGTTTGTCATGGTGGGGAGGTGTGCGTTGGTTTGTCATGGTGGGGAGGTGTGCGTTGGTTTGTCATGGTGGGGAGGTGTGCAGGTTGGTTTGTCATGGTGGGGAGGTGGCGTTGGTTTGTCATGGTGGGGAGGTGCGCGTTGGTTTGTCATGGTGGGGAGGTGCGTTGGTTTGTCATGGTGGGGAGGCGTCGCGTTGGTTTGTCTGTCAGGTTGGTTTGTCATGGTGGGGAGTTTGCGCGCGTTGGTCTGTCGTTGGTTTGTCATGGTGGGGAGGCAGGTTGGTTTGCGCGTTGGGTCATGGTGTCGTTGGTTTGGGTGGGGAGGTGCGCGTTGGTTTGTCATGGTGGGGAGGTGCGTTGGTTTGTCTGTCAGGTTGGTTTGTGGTGGGGAGGTGCGCGTTGGTCTGTCGTGGTGGGGAGGCGCGCGTTGGTCTGTCGTGGTGGGGAGGTTGCAGGTTGGTTTGTCATCTTAATAGTAAAAAAGTAATTGAATGTGATGTTGTGGTCATGGATTCTCTGTGTCACGTCCAGGACAACCTACATCCCTCGGTTCTTCTCAGGGGCTCCTCTATCTGGCTTCCCCTTATACACTTGCAAGTTCCTCACATTTGATGAAGCAGCATCACAGGCAGCGCAGGTCTTGATTCCACATTTTGCGGGTTTAGACAGTATGTACTGCCTGAAGGGGCAGAAGCCCCTAAATGGCATAAGCTGCTCATCAACAGTAACGTTGGGCCCAGGGTTGTAAAACAGGGGAAGAAGGTCCACCCACTTGTCCTACACTGACCTGATTACAGCTAGCTGGTCTCTCTGCACTGACCTGATTACAGCTAGCTGGTCTCTCTGCACTGACCTGATAGCAGCTAGCTTGTCTCTCTGCACTGACCTGATAGCAGGTAGCTTGTCTCTCTGCACTGATCTGATTGCAGCTAGCTTGTCTCTCTACACTGACCTGATAGCAGCTAGCTTGTCTCTCTGCACTGATCTGATTGCAGCTAGCTTGTCTCTCTGCACTGATCTGATTGCAGCTAGCTTGTCTCTCTGCACTGACCTGATTACAGCTAGCTTGTCTCTCTACACTGACCTGATAGCAGCTAGCTTGTCTCTCTGCACTGACCTGATTACAGCTAGCTTGTCTCTCTGCACTGACCTGATAGCAGCTAGCTTGTCTCTCTACACTGACCTGATAGCAGCTAGCTTGTCTCTCTGCACTGACCTGATAGCAGCTAGCTTGTCTCTCTGCACTGATCTGATTGCAGCTAGCTTGTCTCTCTACACTGATCTGATTACAGCTAGCTTGTCTCTCTACACTGATCTGATTACAGCTAGCTTGTCTCTCTACACTGACCTGATAGCAGCTAGCTTGTCTCTCTGCACTGACCTGATTACAGCTAGCTTGTCTCTCTGCACTGACCTGATAGCAGCTAGCTTGTCTCTCTGCACTGACCTGATAGCAGCTAGCTTGTCTCTCTGCACTGACCTGATAGCAGCTAGCTTGTCTCTCTGCACTGACCTGATAGCAGCTAGCTTGTCTCTCTACACTGACCTGATAGCAGCTAGCTTGTCTCTCTACACTGACCTGATAGCAGCTAGCTTGTCTCTCTACACTGACCTGATAGCAGCTAGCTTGTCTCTCTACACTGACCTGATAGCAGCTAGCTTGTCTCTCTACACTGACCTGATAGCAGCTAGCTTGTCTCTCTACACTGACCTGATTACAGCTAGCTTGTCTCTCTGCACTGACCTGATAGCAGCTAGCTTGTCTCTCTACACTGACCTGATAGCAGCTAGCTTGTCTCTCTACACTGACCTGATAGCAGATAGCCTGTCTCTCTGCTGCTGAGCTGGTCTGGTGTCTCTGTTATCGAAGCGGATAATCCTGGAAATAATGTGGAAGTTTTCCAGAGACATTGTTTCACTGAAAAGTTCTCTGCCAGGTTCTGCATCCCACAGAGATCCTGTGGATTCCCCATTGGATCTGAAAACACCAGCAAGGATAAGAACCCCAAAGTATGCATGTTAATGAGTTTGGTCCATCTCCTTTCATCTCTCTCCAAAAACATCGCCTTCCCTCCAAATGAGAAGAAGACTGTATGTCCTGTACATGAGTAACCTCCATCTGTGTCGGCCCTGGTTGCATCGTCATCACATTAGCAGCCATGTGGGCTGGCACATTCCTTGGGCATGAAGACCATTCAATTTCACTTATTTTTTTACATTAATATTTCTCCTCCTGCATGCTGCTGATGAGCTGGTTTCTGATGGGATGGTCCTGGGGCTGGTCCTGGAGCTGGCTGCTGATGGGCTGGTCCTGGGGCTGGCTGCTGATGGGCTGGTCCTGGGGCTGGTCCTGGGGCTGGCTGCTGATGGGCTGGTCCTGGGGCTGGCTGCTGATGGGCTGGCTGCTGATGGGCTGGTCCTGGGGCTGGCTGCTGATGGGCTGGCTGCTGATGGGCTGGCTGCTGATGGGCTGGCTGCTGATGGGCTGGTTGCTGACGGGCTGGTCCTGGGGCTGGTTGCTGATGGGCTGGTCCTCGGGCTGGTTGCTGACGGGCTGGTCCTGGGGCTGGTTTCTGACGGGCTGGTCCTGGGGCTGGTTGCTGACCTGCTGGTCCTGGGGCTGGTCCTGGGTCTGGTTTCTGACGGGCTGGTCCTGGGTCTGGTTGCTGATGGGCTGGTCCTGAGGCTGGTTGCTGATGGGCTGGTCCTGAGGCTGGTTTCTGACGGGCTGGTCCTGGGGCTGGTTGCTGAGGGGCTGGTCCTGGTTGCTGGCGGGCTGGGGCTGGCTGCTGACGCGCTGGTCCTGGTTGCTGACGGGCTGGTCCTGGTTGAGAACGGGCTGGTCCTGGTTGCTGACGGGCTGGTCCTGGTTGCTGACGCGCTGGTCCTGGTTGCTGACGGGCTGGTCCTGGTTGAGAACGGGCTGGTCCTGGTTGCTGACGGGCTGGTCCTGGTTGCTGAAGGGCTGGTCCTGGTTGCTGAAGGGCTGGTCCTGGGGCTGGTTGAGGGTCATTCTCATCCTCTTCTTCCAACTCACTGTCACACTCTGAATTGACGGAGACATGATCCTCATATTCTGAAGACTCTTCATCTTCCAAAGTGGAAGATGTTCCTTCCACACTAGTTTCTCTGCAAAGATGAATTCTCAGGCCCTCTGAGCAGGGATTATTTCTGCCATACTGATTGATTGTGGTAAGGAGCCACACATGCAAAGCTATTTATTTGTTTTCCCTCCCCGAATTTGCACCTGGATGGGGTAGGTGTGGGAAAATACAGATTTGTTTAGGTGTGGGAAAATACAGATTTGTTTTATTTTTATTATTATTATTATTTTTTTTACAATGTATCTGAATAATATATTGTAAAGAAATTGTGTAGTTTCACACACTACAAAGGGTAAAGAGTGGGAGAAAAGCGGCAGGGAGACAGGCAGGTTCTTGGTGCAGTGTTGAAACAGCAGGCCCAGTGAGGAGGAAGACTGAGTGAAGGCACACAGCAAACCTTTTTGTTTCATTTGAACTTGTTTACACCTACACACACACACTTGTATTACCCTCGGGTCCGGTGGACCCAAACACCACATATGTAATATAAATGTGTAGGGGGGTTCACAGTGGGCTCTCAATGAAAAGGTGTTCTTCTACATGTTCTTCGCAGAGAATGAGCCAAGGCCAACGAGTCTCAGGCTGAATTTCTTTATTTTAGGAAACATTGAAAATGGGTCCCACCAGAAAGGGTTAATGTACTTGACAGTGTTAATGTGCTGTGAACGTTGCTGGTTTAGACCGGGCTGCACCTGGTTTTCTCAAATAAGGACGTTAATGTGCTGTGAACGTTGCTGGTTTAGACCGGGCTGCACCTGGTTTTCTCAAATAAGGACGTTAATGTGCTGTGAACGTTGCTGGTTTAGACCGGGCTGCACCTGGTTCTATCTCTTCCATATTTGGTGTTGTGAGGTGGTACCATCTGGAAGTGTTTCTGCTGGTTGGACCAATAAAAATCTACTTCATACTTTCCTAATTTTCACCCCCAAATCCTTGGCTTCCATTGCCTGTAACCACAATCAATCTATGTTGAGGGGCCGTTTCTATGGCGATTTAAAGGGAAAGACTCAGAAATCCACAATGAAAACAAGAACAGATTGTCTCCACAGAGGGTGGATGTTGAAATTCAGTCTGTCAGCTTTGTAAGTAAATACATTTTAGTCCCTTTTTTAGTTTTGGTTTTCAGCGGATTTCATTTATGAAAAGCCCATATTTTCACTCACGAACATGCAGCCACTTGTTAGCTTGTCAGTTGCCGTTTGAAGTTCGCGCGGTTCTGCCGTGGAGCAGCACTACAGAGTTCCATTCAGCATGGAACACTTTTTGATCATGGGTTATGTGATGACATTCCATTCACTCTAAACATGCTAAAATATCAGAGTCAATCGTCGGTAACTTTTGAACCATATATGGTAGAGACATGGGGTTTGGACCATTGTTTTTCTGATGTAATTTTCCATTGAATGGACATATTTGTATAAACCTTGAGTGTGCACGATGGCGCCAACAGACGTGGCAGGTCTGCTTCTAGCTCCTAAGCAACTTTGCAGTGGTTTTTTGTGTGTTATTTCTTAGATTATTAGCCCAGAATGTTTTTTTTTGTGTTGTTACATAGAACTGGAACTAATGGATATCAGAGCGGTGGTAACTCACCAGCATTACGGCTTTTCCGAATTGGATCCTTTGTTTGTACCCCCCAGGGCAATTGATCTTATTCCAGAGGCTGTCCCAAGACACCGCTGGCGGAGAAGAGGTATTTGGAGTGGACTTCTAGTCCGACTCAGGAGGCGCGCACACCATCCACCGCTTCTGAGTATATTACTCGCTAATGTTCATTCCTTGGACAATAAAGTAGACTAGCTCAGGGAGAGAACCTCCTTCCATAGAGACATCAGGGAATGTCACAACATACTATGTTTCATGGAATCATGGCTCTCTCCAGATGTACTGTCCCTGTCCATACAGCCAGCAGGGTTCTCAGTCCATCGCGCAGACAGGAATAAAGAACTATCCGGGAAGAAGGGAGGTGGTGTGTTTCATGTAGAGGTCGAACAATTTTGATTTTTCAAAGCCAATACAGATTTATTGGAGGACTAAAAAAAAGCCTATACTGATTTAATCGGCCAATTTTATTTTTACATTTTTAAATTTTATTTTTTATAATATATATATTTGTAATAATGACAATTACAACAATACTGAATGAACATTTATTTTAACTTAATATAATACATAAATAAAGTCAATTTAGTTTCAAATAAATAATAAAACATGTTCAATTTGGTTTAAATAATGCAAAGTTCCTTAAATGGCATAAGCTGCTCATCAACAGTAACGTTGTGCCCAGGGTTGAGTTCCTTGCTCAGAACATGAGAACATGTGAAAGCTGCTGGTTCCTTTTAACATGAGTCTTCAATATTCCAGTTAAGAAGTTTTAGGTTGTAATTATTATAGGACTATTTCTCTCTATACCATTTGTCATATACCTTTGACTATCTGATGTTCTAATAACTACTTTAGTATTGCCAGCCTAATCTCGGGAGTTGATAGGCTTGAAGTCATAAACAGCACTGAATCAAGCATTGCTAAGAGCCTTAGGTCATTAATATGGTCAAATCCGGAAACTTTCATTTCGAAAACAAAACGTTTATTCTTTCAGTGAAATACGGAACCGTTCCGTATTTTATCGAAAGGGTGCAACCCTAAGTCAAAATATTGCTGTTACACAGCCTTCAATATCATGTAAAATTCTGGCAAATTAATTACGGTCTTTGTTAGGAAGAAATTATCTTCAAACAGTTCGCAACGAGCCAGGCGGCCCAAACTGCTGCATATACTCTGATGCGAATGCGCTTTTGTTAAATCATCACCCGTTTGGCGTAGTAGGCTGTGATTCAATGATAAATTAACAGGCACCGCATTGATTATATGCAGACGCAGGACAAGCTAGTTAAACTAGTAATATCATCAACCATGTGTAGTTAACTAGTGATTATGTTAAGATTGATTTAAAAAAAATTATAAGATAAGTTTAATGCTAGCTAGCACCTTACCTTGGCTCCTTGCTGCACTCGCATAACAGGTGGTCAGTCTGCCACACAGTTTCCTCGTGGATTGCAATGTAATCGTCCAAAAATGCTGATTACCAATTGCCGATTAATCGGTCAACCTCTAGTTTCATGTATTAACTACTCATTGTGTGATGGTGATAACATACATAAACTCAAGTCTGTTTGTTCACCTGACCTAGAATACATTACAATCAAATGCAGAAGGTTTTACTTCCCAAGAGAATTCTCTTCGGTTATCGTCACAGCCATATATATTCCCCCTCAAGCCGATACCACTACAGCCCTCAAGGAACTACACTTTAATGTGGACTGCAAACTGGAAACCACATATCCTGAGACCACATTTATTGTAGCTGGGGATTTTAACAAAGGAAATTTGAGGGAAACGTTCCCAAAGTTCTGTCAACACATTGACTGTTGTTCTCGCTCTGGTAAAACACTTGACCACTGCTTTTCCCCCTTTCGAAATGCGTACAAGGCCCTCCCCTGCCCTCCTTTTGGCAAATCAAATCACGACTCCATATTTCTGCTCCCTTCCTAAAGGCAGAAACTCGAAAAGGAAGTACTCATACTAAGGTCTATTAACTGCTGGTCTGACCAATCAGAATCCTTGCTTTAAGATTGTTTTGATCACGCGGACTGGGATATGTTCCCGGGTAGCCTCTAAGAATAACATTGATGTATACACGGACACTGTGACTGAGTTCATCAGGAAGTGTATAGGGATGTTGTTCCCACTGTGATTATTAAAACCTACCCAAACCAGAAACTGTGGATAGATGGCAGCATTCACACAACTGAAAGTGCGAACCACCGCATTGAACCATGGCAAGGTGACTGGGAATATGGTTGAATACAAACATTGTCGTTATTCCCTCCAAAAGGCAATCAAACAGGCAAAACGTCAGAACAGAAAGTGAAGTCACAATTCAACGACTCAGACATGAGATGTATGTGGCAGGGTCTACAGACAATCACAGATGACAAAGGGAAAACCAGCCACATCGCGGACACCGACGTCTTGCTCCCGGACAAGCTCAACACCTTAATTTCCCTCTGAGGATAACACAGTGCACACCACGTGGCCCGCTCCCTAGGACAGTGGGCTCTCGTTCTCCGTGGCCGACTTGAGTAAGACTAGGGTTGTACATTTTGGGGAATATTCAGAGGTGGAAACTTTCAGTGGGAACGGGAATATATGCAAAATTTCAAATGCTTAAATCTTTCCAATAGAAATTTTAAAAAACACTCTAGTTACGAATTGAACTTGAATTAAATGAGTTGATTCTTCACATGGAATGATTTCACTGAACAACAAAAGAAAGGGAATATTAAATGATCCCCAATGATCCATCGAATCTCCCAAAAATAATTTCAACATGCATCTGTAAAATGATATTCTAGAAACTAAAGCGTTGCTTGTCTCCCTCTCAGGCTTCCGTGTCTTCTCCCTGGACCTCAATGTCCACCTCTTGAACATCAGACTCTGAGGTCTCATCTTCACTGTCACTTTCCAACGTTATTCAGGATGGCTCGTTGTCAGGCTCAAAAAGTCTCAAATTTGCCCAGATGGTCACCAATTTTTCAACCCTTGTATTGGTCAGCCTGTTGCGTGCTTTGGTGTGTGTGTTCCCAAACAAGGACCAATTGCGCTCTGAGGCGGCTGATATTGGTGGAATTTGGAGGATGATGGAGGCAACAGGGGAAAGAGCCTCAGATCCACAAAGTCCCTTCCACCAGGTGGCTGATGAGAAATGTTGGCACGACTGCCATATTACATCTCCATCCCAAAGCCTTTGGTTGGAAGTGTACTAAGCCAGACTGCCAAGAACCTTGCCCTCATCCAGGCCAAAGTGGCGAGACACGGTAGTGATGACACCATAGGTAACACACTACGCTGTCATGGATTAAAATCCTGCAGGTCCCCCTGCTCATGCCAGCGCATATCTAAAGTTTGCCAAACACCATCTGGATGATCCAGAGGAGGAATGGGAGAAGGTCATGTGGTCTGATGAGACAAAAATAGAGCTTTTTGGTCTAAACTCCACTCGCCATGTTTGGAGGAAGAAGAAGGATGAGTACAACCCCAAGAACACCATCCCAACTGTGAAGCATGGAGGTGGAAACATCCTTCTTTCGGGATGCTTTTCTGCAAAGGGGACAGGACGACTGCACCGTATTGAGGGGAGGATGGATGAGGCCATGTATCGCAAGATCTTGGCCAACAACCTCCTTCCCTCAGTAAGAGCATTGAAGATGGGTCCTGGCTGGGTCTTCCAGCATGACAACGACCCGAAACACACAGCCAGGGCAACTAAGGAGTTGCTCCGTAAGAAGTATCTCAAGGTCCTGGAGCGACTTAGCCAGTCTCCAGACCTGAACCCAATAGAACATCTTTGGAGGGAGCTGAATGTCCATATTGCCCAACGACAGCCCCAAAACCTGAAGAATCTTCAGAAGGTCTGTATGGAGGAGTGGGCCAAAATCCCTGCTGCAGTGTGTGCAAACCTGGTCAAGAACTACAGGAAATGTATGATCTCTGTAATTGCAAACAAAGGTTTCTGTACCAAATATTAAGTTCTGCTTTTCTGATGTACCAAATACTTATGTCATGCAATAAAATGCAAATTAATTACTTAAAAATCATACAATGTGATTTTCTGGATTTTTGTTTTAGATTCCGTCTCTCACAGTTGAAGTGTACCTATGATAAAAATGACAGACCTCTACATGCTTTGTAAGTAGGAAAACCTGCAAAATCGACAGTGTATCAAATACTTGTTCTCCCCACTGTACCTAACCATTTCCTTGGCTCTCTTGTAGAGTGTATCCATTGTTTTCAGTGCCATGATGTCCTTGAGGACCAGATTCAATGCATGAGCAGCACAGCCAATGGGTGTGATGTGAGTGTAGGCCAAGCAGCCATCATGTTCGCAGCATTGTCGCATGATTGCAATACAGTCTGCTTTCTCTATGATTTGCTTGACCTTCACTTGAACTCTGCATCCAGCAAATGAGTAGATCTCTTCCAATACACATTGCCTGTGAGTATCAGAGGTGAATCAGTTGCATACACAGCTCAAGCAAGACATTCATCAGCATTTCCAGGAGGACCATGAGCTGTTGCTATCGATAAGGTGTCTGATTCATCATTTTCACCTCAAATAGAAGTTGAGGGACTTTTGTCAGAGGTTGCTTGTTGTGAACGCTGAGGGAACTTTATGCACTTAGCCAGATTATTCTGCAGCTTTGTTGCATTCTTCACATATGATTTGGCACAGTATTTGCAAATGTACACAGCTTTTCCTTCTACATTAGCTGCAGTGAAATGTCTCCACACATCAGATAGTGCCCGTGGCATTTTCCTGTAAAGATTAGAAAAAAATGAGTAAAAAAAATGATTACAAATCCATGTACAGAAAAATAGTTAAGCAGTTAGAATAAACAACTCCTTTGTAAGATAAATATGTTAAAATGTAACATGTATGGAAACAGGTGAATTAACACTCTTCAGTTAGCAGGATCAAGCAAGCTAAAACCCACATGGTAGCAAAAACTAACTAGCAGAAATTGTTAACAAGTTATAAAGGATTTAAACACACTTTGCTGCAGGCTACTATTTACTAGTTAACAAAAAATAAGGTATGTCATATAAAATATATTCACCCCACCCAGTATTGTAATCAAAACTTTGTGCTCAGCCCCCTCCTGTCCTCACTGTTCACCCATGACTGCGTGGCCACACACGCCTCCAACTCAATCATCAAGTTTACAGACGACACAACAGTAGTAAGCCTATTTACCAGCAATGATGAGACATCCTCCAGGGAGGAGGTGAGGGCCCTGGTGTAGTGGTGCCAGGAAAATAACCCCTCCCTCAACGTCAACAAAACGAAAGAGCTGATCGTGGACGTCAGGAAACAGCAGAGGGAGCACGCCCCTATCCACATCGCAACAGCTCCTCTTCAACCTCAGGAGGCTGAAGAAATTTGGCTTAGCCCCAAAGAACATCACAAACTGTTACAGATGCAAAATTGAGAGCATTCTGTCCATCTGTATCACCTCCTGGTACGGCAATTTCACCGCCCTCAAATGCAGGGCTCTCCAGCGAGTGCTATGGTCTGCCCAACGCATCACCGGGGGCACACTGCTTTCCGTCCAGGACACCTACAGCACCCAATATCACAGGAAGGCCAAAAAGATTAAGGACAGCAACCACCCGAGCCACTGCCTGTTCACCCCGCTCTCATCCAGAAGGCGAGGTCAGTACAGGTGCATCAAACCTGGGACCGAGAGACTGAAGACAGCTTCTATCAAGGCCATCGGACTGTTAAATTGCTGGCTACCACCCGGTTACTCAACCTTGCAACCTGGAGTCTGCTGTCCTATATTTTTTTAATTTTTAAAATGTTTTCCTTTATTTAACCAGGCAAGTCAGTTAAGAACAAATTCTTATTTTCAATGACGGCCTAGGAACAGTTGGTTAACTGCCTGTTCAGGGGCAGAACGACAGATTTGTACCTTGTCAGCTCGAGGGGTTGAACTTGCGACCTTCCGGTTACTAGTCCAACGCTCTAACCACCTGCCGCCCCTGTACGTAGACATGGAATTACTGGCCACATTAATAATGGAATACTGGTCAATTTTAATCATGTTTACATACTGCTTTACTCATTTCATATGTATATGCTGTATTCTATTCTACTGTGTTTTAGTTAATGCCACTCCGACATTGCTCGTCCAAGTATATATACAGTACCAGTCAAAAGTTTGGACACACCTACTCATTCAAGGGTTTTTCTTTGTTTACTATTATCTACATTGTAGAATAATAGTGAAGACATCAAAACTATGAAATAACACATATGGAATCATGTAGTAACCAAAAAAGTGTTAAACAAATCAAAATATATTTTATAGTTTAGTTTCTTCAAACTTGCCACCCTTTGCCTTGATGACAGCTTTGCACACTCTTGGCTCACATCAAAACATACCTGCAGACGAGAGACTGAAGGTGAGGGAGATGACTTGATTAAGCCTTGTCTTTTTAATTCTAACAATGTCAGTCATCATAATCATCAGGAGGCGAAATGCAAAACTGAAGCAGGAGGGGTTCACCCACACAGCTGATATAACCTAGAGGGTTTAGGGAGAAGGGGAGGGGTTCACCCACACAGCTGATATAACCTAGAGGGTTTAGGGAGAAGGGGGGGTTCACCCACACAGCTGATATAACCTAGAGGGTTTAGGGAGAAGGGGGGGTTCACCCACACAGCTGATATAACCTAGAGGGTTTAGGGAGAAGGGGAGGGGTTCACCCACACAGTTGATATAAACTAGAGGGTTTAGGGAGAAGGGGAGGGGTTCACCCACACAGCTGATATAACCTAGAGGGTTTAGGGAGAAGGGGAGGGGTTCACCCACACAGCTGATATAACCTAGAGGGTTTAGGGAGAAGGGGAGGGGTTCACCCACACAGCTGATATAACCTAGAGGGTTTAGGGAGAAGGGGAGGGGTTCACTCACACAGCTGATATAACCTAGAGGGTTTAGGGAGAAGGGGAGGGGTTCACCCACACAGCTGATATAACCTAGAGGGTTTAGGGAGAAGGGGAGGGGTTCACCCACACAGCTGATATAACCTAGAGGGTTTAGGGAGAAGGGGAGGGGTTCACCCACACAGCTGATATAACCTAGAGGGTTTAGGGAGAAGGGGAGGGGTTCACCCACACAGCTGATATAACCTAGAGGGTTTAGGGAGAAGGGGAGGGGTTCACCCACACAGCTGATATAACCTAGAGGGTTTAGGGAGAAGGGGAGGGGTTCACCCACACAGCTGATATAACCTAGAGGGTTTAGGGAGAAGGGGAGGGGTTCACCCACACAGCTGATATAACCTATAGGGTTTAGGGAGAAGGGGATGGGTTCACCCACACAGCTGATATAACCTATAGGGTTTAGGGAGAAGGTGCTCTTCACGCCAGTCAAGTTCTACCACACCGATCATTTCTGTATGGACCTCACTTTGTGCACAGGGGCAATGTTGTGCTGAAACAGGAAAGTGCCTTCCCCCAACTGTTGCTACACATTTGGAAGCACAGAATCACCTAGAATGTCATTATATGCTGTAGCGTTAAGATTTCACTTCACTGGAACTAAGGGGCCTAGCCTGAACCATGAAAAACAGCCCCAGACCATTATTCCTCATCCACCAAACTTTACAGTTGGCACTATGCATTGGGGCAGGTATCATTCTCCTGGCATCTGCCAAACCCAGATTTGTCTGTCGGACTGCCAGATGGTGAAGCGTGATTCATCACCAGAGAACGCGTTTCCACCAGTCCAATGGCGGTGAGCTTTACACCTCTCATGACTTTGCACATGGTGATCTTGGGCTTGTGTCCGGCTGCCAGGCCATGGAAACCCATTTCATGAAGCTCCCGACGAACAGTTATTGTGCTGACGTTGCTTCCAAGGGCAGTTTAGAACTCTGTAGAGAGTGTTGTGTCCAATGACAGGCCTGGAGAGGCAGTTATCTCATTGTGGCCAGTTTCCTATGTTCATTATTTTCATGGTGGGATGGCAACTCAATGTCTGTAGTCTCCAGTCTGGCATCTGCTCAATATTAACTTATCTTGATTTCAACATTTCCCTTTCTGTCCTCACTGGAAAATGTGTGTGTGTGTGTGTGTGTGTGTGTGTGTGTGTGTGTGTGTGTGTGTGTGTGTTTTTATGTGTGTGGGGCAGGGCAAGGGGGCCTGTTGCAGCTGGTGACTAGTATAGTTTCTGTAATTATTGTCACACTGACAGGCCCCTCCACAGTCTCTCATTAAGTCTACAGGGAGGGGAAGAGGCAGACAGACATTTTGTCTGCAGCAGCAGCACTGTAACCCACTGGACTGGAGTCAAGAGGGAGGAGGGGGAAGCTATAGTTCGCTAGGGGGTTGAGGCCAGCTAGGCTATTTATAAAGGGCCATTTCCTTTCAGGCTAGAAGTCAGCGCAGTCCATTGGAGATCTACTGGACTTGCAACAACTGGCCATTGGGAGCCTCTAGCCCTGTGGAGAAGGCCTCAAATTCAGTTTTCTCTGTTTTCTGTTTTTCTCTATTTTATTTATTTTTATTCAGGTTTTCGCTCTTAAAGCCACACGTTTGTTTTTATAACATGTTTCTAGCTCCAACAGTGGGATAATATCTAACAAGTAATGGCTAACAATTTCACAACAATACACACATCTAAAGTAAAGGAATGGAATTGAGAATATATCAGTACAGTGGGAAGAATATGTTTGTGAACCCTTTAGAATTACCTGGATTTCTGCATAAATTGGCCATAGATGAATATCAGATAACATTTTAAGTCACAACAATAGACACACACAGTCTGCTTAAACAAATAACACACAAACAATTATCATTTTTCATGTCTTTATTGAACACACCGTGTAAACATTCACAGTGCAGGGTGGAGAAAGTATGTGAACTTTTGGATATAATAACTGGTTGACCCTCCTTTGGCAGCAATAACCTCAACCAAACGTTTTCTGTAGTTGCAGATCAGACCTGCACAACGGTCAGGAGGAATTTTGGACTGTTCCTCTTTACAAAACTGTTTCAGTTCAGCAATATTCTTGGGATGTCTGGTGTGAACTGTTGTCTTGAGATCATACAGCGTCTGAATGGGGTTGAGGTCAGGACTCTGAATGGGCCACTCCAGGAGGTCAGGACTCTGAATGGGCCACTCCAGGAGGTCAGGACTCTGAATGGGCCACTCCAGGAGGTCAGGACTCTGAATGGGCCACTCCAGGAGGTCAGGACTGACTGGGCCACTCCAGGAGGTCAGGACTGACTGGGCCACTCCAGGAGGTCAGGACTGACTGGGCCACTCCAGGAGGTCAGGACTGACTGGGCCACTCCAGGAGGTCAGGACTGACTGGGCCACTCCAGGAGGTCAGGACTGACTGGGCCACTCCAGGAGGTCAGGACTGACTGGGCCACTCCAGGAGGTCAGGACTGACTGGGCCACTCCAGGAGGTCAGGACTGACTGGGCCCTCCAGGAGGTCAGGACTGACTGGGCCACTCCAGGAGGTCAGGACTGACTGGGCCACTCCAGGAGGTCAGGACTGACTGGGCCACTCCAGGAGGTCAGGACTGACTGGGCCACTCCAGGAGGTCAGGACTGACTGGGCCACTCCAGGAGGTCAGGACTGACTGGGCCACTCCAGGAGGTCAGGACTGACTGGGCCACTCCAGGAGGCCTATTTTCTTCTGTTGAAGCCATTCTGTTGTTGATTTACTTCTGTGTTTTGGGTTGTTGTCCTGTTGCATCACCTAACTTCTGTTGAGCTCCAATTGGTGGACAGATAGCCTTACATTAGCTTGATAAACTTGGGAATTCATTTTTCTGTAGATGATAGCAAACTGTCCAGGCCTTGAGGCAGCAAGCAGCCCCAAACCATGATGCTCCCTCCACCATACTTTACAGTTGAGATGAGTTTTTGATGTTGGTGTGCTGTGCCTTTTTTCTCCACAAATAATGTTGTGTGTTCCTTCCAAACAACTCAACTGTAGTTTCATCTGTCCACAGAATATTTTACCAGTAGCGTAGTAGTGGAACATCCAGGTTCTCTTTTGCAAACTTTTTTTTGGACAGCAGTGGCTTCTTCTGTGGTGTCCTCCCATGAACACCTTTCTTGTTTAGTGTTTTACGTATCGTAGACTCTTCAACAGAGATGTTAGCATGTTCCAGAGATTTCTATAAGTCTTTAGCTGACACTCTAGGATTCTTCTTAACCTCACTGAGCATTCTGCGCTGTGCTCTTGCAGTCATCTTTGCAGGACGGCCACTCCTAGGGAGAGTAGCAACAGTGCTGAACTTTCTCCATTTATAGACAATTTGTCTTACCGTGGACTGACTTATAGAGATACCTTTGTAACCTTTTCCAGTTCATGCAGGGCAACAATTCTTAATCTTAGGTCTTCTGAGATCTCTTTTGTTCGAGGCATGGTTCACATCAGGCAATGCTTCTTGTGCATAGTTAGTAATAGCTTTTTATAGGGCAGGGCAGCTCTAACGAACATCTCCAATCTCATCTCATTGATTGGACTCCAGGTTAGTTGAGTCCTGACTACAATTTTGGAGAAATCATTAGCCTAGGGGTTCTCATACTTTTTCCAACCTACACTGGGAATGTTTAAATTATGTATTCAATCAATATAGACAAGAAACATTCAATAATTTGTTATTATTTTTAGCACACTGTTTGTCTATTGTTGTGACTAAGATGAAGATCAGATCAAATGTGATGTATGCAGAAATCCAGGTAATTCCAGAGTTCAGCTTTCTCATGCCACTATATGTATATGGATGAGCAATGTCAGAGCGGCACTAAGGCACACTACAATAGAGTACAGTATATACATATGAGATGAGCAATGTCAGAGCGGCACTAAGGCACACTACAATAGAGTACAGTATATACATATGAGATGAGTAATGTCAGAGCGGCACTAAGGCACACTACAATAGAGTACAGTATATACATATGAGATGAGTCATGTCAGAGCGGCACTAAGGCACACTACAATAGAGTACAGTATATACATATGAGATGAGCAATGTCAGAGCGGCACTAAGGCACACTACAATAGAGTACAGTATATACATATGAGATGAGTAATGTAGGGTATGTAAACATTATATAAAGTGGCATTACATCCAATTTGTATTTATTGAAGTGGTTAGAGATGAGTCAGTATGTTGTACTTCCCAGCCCCCCTCTCCACTTCCCAGCCCTCCTCTCCACTTCCCAGCCCTCCTCTCCTCTCCACTTCCCAGCCCTCCTCTCCTCTCCACTTCCCAGCCTCTTCACTTCCCAGCCCTCCTCTCCTCTCCACTTCCCAGCCCTCTTCTCCTCTCCACTTCCCAGCCCTCCTCTCCTCTCCACTTCCCAGCCCTCCTTTCCTCTCCACTTCCCAGCTCTCCTCTCCACTTCCCAACCCGCCTCTCCTCTCCACTTCCCAGCTCGCCTCTCCTCTCCACTTCCCAGCTCTCTTCTCCTCTCCACTTCCCAGCTCTCCTCTCCTCTCCACTTCCCAGCTCTCCTCTCCTCTCCACTTCCCAGTTCTCCTTTCCTTTCCACTTCACAGTTCTCCTCTCCTTTCCACTTCACAGTTCTCCTCTCCTTTCCACTTCAGTTCTCCTCTCCTTTCCACTTCCCAGTTCTCCTTTCCACTTCCCAGTTCTCCTTTCCTTTCCACTTCCCAGTTCTCCTCTCCTTTCCACTTCCCAGTTCTCCTCTCCTTTCCACTTCCCAGTTCTCCTCTCCTTTCCACTTCCCAGTTCTCCTTTCCTTTCCACTTCCCAGTTCTCCTTTCCTTTCCACTTCCCAGTTCTCCTTTCCTTTCCACTTCCCAGTTCTCCTTTCCTTTCCACTTCCCAGTTCTCCTCTCCTTTCCACTTCCCAGTTCTCCTCTGCTTTCCAGTTCTCCTCTCCTTTCCACTTCCCAGTTCTCCTTTCCACTTCCCAGCTCTCCTCTCCTCTCCACTTCCCAGCCCTCCTTTCCTCTCCACTTCCCAGCCCTCCTTTCCTCTCCACTTCCCAGCCCTCCTTTCCTCTCCACTTCCCAGCCCTCCTTTCCTCTCCACTTCCCAGCCCTCCTTTCCTCTCCACTTCCCAGCCCTCCTCTCCTCTCCACTTCCCAGCCCTCCTCTCCTCTCCACTTCCCAGCCCTCCTCTCCTCTCCACTTCCCAGCCAGCCTCTCCTCTCCACTTCCCAGCCCGCCTCTCCTCCCTCCACTTGCCAGCCTGCCTCTCCTCTCCACTTCCCAGCCTGCCTCTCCTCTCCACTTCCCAGCCCTCCTCTCCTCTCCACTTCCCGGCCCTCCACTTCCCAGCCCTCCTCTCCTCTCCTCTCCACTTCCCAGCCCGACTCTCCTCTCCACTTCCCAGTTCTCATTTCCTTTTCACTTCCCAGTTCTCCTTTCCTTTACACTTCCCAGTCCTCCTCTCCTTTCCACTTCCCAGTTCTCCTTTCCTTTCCACTTCACAGTTCTCCTCTCCTTTCCACTTCACAGTTCTCCTCTCCTTTCCACTTCAGTTCTCCTCTCCTTTCCACTTCCCAGTTCTCCTTTCCACTTCCCAGTTCTCCTTTCCACTTCCCAGTTCTCCTTTCCTTTCCACTTCCCAGTTCTCCTCTCCTTTCCACTTCCCAGTTCTCCTCTCCTTTCTCCCAGTTCTCTCCTTTCCACTTCCCAGTTCTCCTTTCCTTTCCACTTCCCAGTTCTCCTTTCCTTTCCACTTCCCAGTTCTCCTTTCCTTTCCACTTCCCAGTTCTCCTTTCCTTTCCACTTCCCAGTTCTCCTCTCCTTTCCACTTCCCAGTTCTCCTCTCCTTTTTCCCAGTTCTCCTCTCCTTTCCACTTCCCAGTTCTCCTTTCCACTTCCCAGTTCTCCTCTCCTTTCCACTTCCCAGTTCTCCTCTCCTTTCCACTTCCCAGTTCTCCTTTCCTTTCCACTTCCCAGTTCTCCTTTCCTTTCCACTTCCCAGTTCTCCTTTCCTTTCCACTTCCCAGTTCTCCTTTCCTTTCCACTTCCCAGTTCTCCTTTCCTTTCCACTTCCCAGTTCTCCTTTCCTTTCCACTTCCCAGTTCTCCTTTCCTTTCTCCAGTTCTCCTTTCCACTTCCCAGTTCTCCTTTCCTTTCCACTTCCCAGTTCTCCTTTCCTTTCCACTTCCCAGTTCTCCTTTCCTTTCCACTTCCCAGTTCTCCTTTCCTTTCCACTTCCCAGTTCTCCTTTCCTTTCCACTTCCCAGTTCTCCTCTCCTTTCCAGTTCTCCTTTCCAGTTCTCCTCTCCTTTCCAGTTCTCCTTTCCACTTCACAGTTCTCCTTTCCACTTCACAGTTCTCCTTTCCACTTCACAGTTCTCCTTTCCACTTCACAGTTCTCCTTTCCTTTCCACTTCACAGTTCTCCTTTCCTTTCCACTTCCCAGTTCTCCTTTCCTTTCCACTTCCCAGTTCTCCTTTCCTTTCCACTTCCCAGTTCTCCTTTCCTTTCCACTTCCCAGTTTCTCCTTTCCACTTCTTCCAGTTCTCATTTCCTTTCCACTTCCCAGTTCTCTCCTTTCCACTTCCCAGTTCTCCTCTCCTTTCCACTTCCCAGTTCTCCCTTCCTTTCCACTTCCCAGTTCTCCTTTCCTTTCCACTTCCCAGTTCTCCTTTCCTTTCCACTTCCCAGTTCTCCTTTCCTTTCCACTTCCCAGTTCTCCTTTCCTTTCCACTTCCCAGTTCTCCTTTCCATTCCACTTCCCAGTTCTCCTTTCCATTCCACTTCACAGTTCTCCTTTCCATTCCACTTCACAGTTCTCCTTTCCATTCCACTTCACAGTTTTCCATTCCACTTCCCAGTTCTCCTTTCCACTTCCCAGTTCACCTTTCCACTTCCCAGTTCTCCTTTCCACTTCCCAGTTCTCCTTTCCACTTCCCAGTTCTCCTTTCCACTTCCCAGTTCTCCTTTCCACTTCCCAGTTCTCCTTTCCACTTCCCAGTTCTCCTTTCCACTTCCCAGTTCTTTCCACTTCCCAGTTCTCCTTTCCTTTCACTTCCCAGTTCTCCTTTCCACTTCCCAGTTCTCCTCTCCTTTCCACTTCCCAGTTCTCCTTTCCACTTCCCAGTTCTCCTTTCCTTTCCACTTCCCAGTTCTCTTTCCTTTCCACTTCCCAGTTCTCCTCTCCTTTCCACTTCCCAGTTCTCCTTTCTTTCCTTTCCAGTTCTCTCCTTTCCACTTCCCAGTTCTCCTTCCTTTCCAGTTCTCCTCTCCTCTCCTTTCCAGTTCTCCTCTCCTTTCCACTTTCCACTTTCCAGTTCTCCTCTCCTTTCCACTTCCCAGTTCTCCTTTCCACTTCCCAGTTCTCCTTTCCTTTCCACTTCCCAGTTCTCCTTTCCTACCACTTCCCAGTGCTCCTTTCCTTTCCACTTCCTAGTTCTCCTTTCCTTTCCACTTCCCAGTTCTCCTTTCCACTTCCCAGTTCTCATTTCCTTTTCACTTCCCAGTTCTCATTTCCTTTCCACTTCCCAGTTCTCCTCTCCTTTCCACTTCCCAGTTCTCCTCTCCTTTCCACTTCCCAGTTCTCCTCTCCTTTCCACTTCCCAGTTCTCCTCTCCTTTCCACTTCCCAGTTCTCCTCTCCTTTCCACTTCCCAGTTCTCCTCTCCTTTCCACTTTCCAGTTCTCCTTTACACTTCCCAGTTCTCTCTCCTTTCCTTTCCACTTCCCAGTTCTTCTCCTTTCCACTTCCCAGTTCTCCTTTCCACTTCCCAGTTCTCCTCTCCTTTCCACTTCCCAGTTCTCCTCTCCTTTCCACTTTCCAGTTCTCCTTTTTACACTTCCCAGTTCTCCTTCCTTTCCACTTTCCAGTTCTCCTCTCCTTTCCAGTTCTTCTCCTTTTTCCAGTTCTCCTTTACCTTCCCAGTTCTCCTCTCCTTTCCACTTTCCAGTTCTCCCTTTCCACTTCCCAGTTCTCCTTTCCTTTCCACTTCCCAGTTCTCCTTTCCACTTCCCAGTTCTCCTTTCCACTCCAGTTCTCCTTTTCCACTTCCCAGTTCTCCTTTCCTTTCCACTTCCCAGTTCTCCTTTCCTTTCCACTTCCCAGTTCTCCTTTCCTTTCCACTTCCCAGTTCTCCTTTCCTTTCCACTTCCCAGTTCTCCTTTCCTTTCCACTTCCCAGTTCTCCTTTCCTTTCCAGTTCTCCTTTCCACTTCCCAGTTCTCCTTTCCTTTCCACTTCCCAGTTCTCCAGTTCTCCTTTCCACTTCCCAGTTCTCCCCTCCTTTCCACTTCCCAGTTCTCCTCTCCTTTCCACTTCCCAGTTCTCCTCTCCTTTCCACTTCCCAGTTCTCCTTTCCTTTCCACTTCCCAGTTCTCCTCTCCTTTCCACTTCCCAGTTCTCCTTTCCTTTCCACTTCCCAGTTCTCCTCTCCTTTCCACTTCCCAGTTCTCCTCTCCTTTCCACTTCCCAGTTCTCCTCTCCTTTCCTTTCCACTTCCCAGTCCTCCTTTCCACTTCCCAGTTCTCCTTTCCTTTACACTTCCCAGTTCTCCTCTCCTTTACACTTCCCAGTTCTCCTCTCCTTTACACTTCCCAGTTCTCCTCTCCTTTCCACTTCCCAGTTCTCCTCTCCTTTCCACCTCCCAGTTCTCCTCTCCTTTCCACCTCCCAGTTCTCCTCTCCTTTCCACTTTCCAGTTCTCCTTTCCACTTCTCAGTTCTCCTTTCCACATCCCAGTTCTCCTTTCCACTTCCCAGTTCTCCTTTCCTTTCCACTTCCCAGTTCTCCTTTCCTTTCCACTTCCCAGTTCTCCTTTCCTTTCCACTTCCCAGTTCTCCTCTCCTTTCCACTTCCCAGTTCTCCTCTCCTTTCCACTTCCCAGTTCTCCTCTCCTTTCCTTTCCACTTCCCAGTCCTCCTTTCCACTTCCCAGTTCTCCTTTCCTTTACACTTCCCAGTTCTCCTCTCCTTTCCACCTCCCAGTTCTCCTCTCCTTTCCACTTTCCAGTTCTCCTTTCCAGTTCTCCTTTTCCACTTTCCAGTTCTCCTTTCCACTTCTCAGTTCTCCTTTCCACTTCCCAGTTCTCCTTTCCACTTCCCAGTTCTCCTTTCCTTTCCACTTCCCAGTTCTCCTTTCCTTTCCACTTCCCAGTTCTCCTTTCCTTTCCACTTCCCAGTTCTCCTTTCCACTTCCCAGTTCTCCTTTCCACTTCCCAGTCCTCCTCTCCTTTCCACTTCCCAGTCCTCCTCTCCTTTCCATTTCCCAGTTCTCCTCTCCTTTCCATTTCCCAGTTCTCCTCTCCTTTCCATTTCCAGTTCTCCTCTCCTTTCCACTTCCCAGTTCTCCTCTCCTTTCCACTTCCCAGTTCTCCTCTCCTTTCCACTTTCCAGTTCTCCTTTACACTTCCCAGTTCTCCTCTCCTTTCCACTTTCCAGTTCTCCTTTACACTTCCCAGTTCTCCTTTCCTTTCCACTTCCCAGTTCTCCTTTCCACTTCCCAGTTCTCCTTTCCTTTCCACTTCCCAGTTCTCCTTTCCTTTCTCCTTTCCTTTCCACTTCCCAGTTCTCCTTTCCTTTCCACTTCCCAGTTCTCCTTTCCTTTCCACTTCCCAGTTCTCCTTTCCTTTCCACTTCCCAGTTCTCCTTTCCTTTCCACTTCCCAGTTCTCCTTTCCTTTCCACTTCCCAGTTCTCCTTTCCTTTCCACTTCCCAGTTCTCCTTTCCTTTCCACTTCCCAGTTCTCCTTTCCACTTCCCCAGTTCTCCCTCCTTTCCACTTCCCAGTTCTCCTCTCCTTTCCACTTCCCAGTTCTCCTCCTTTCCTTTCCAGTTCTCCTTTCCTTTCCACTTTCCCAGTTCTCCTCTCCTTTCCTTTCCACTTCCCAGTTCTCCTTTCCTTTCCACTTCCCAGTTCTCCTCTCCTTTCCACTTCCCAGTTCTCCTCTCCTTTCCACTTCCCAGTTCTCCTCTCCTTTCCTTTCCACTTCCCAGTCCTCCTTTCCACTTCCCAGTTCTCCTTTCCTTTACACTTCCCAGTTCTCCTCTCCTTTACACTTCCCAGTTCTCCTCTCCTTTCCACTTCCCAGTTCTCCTCTCCTTTCCACTTCCCAGTTCTCCTCTCCTTTCCACCTCCCAGTTCTCCTCTCCTTTCCACCTCCCAGTTCTCCTCTCCTTTCCACTTTCCAGTTCTCCTTTCCACTTCTCAGTTCTCCTTTCCACATCCCAGTTCTCCTCTCCTTTCCACTTCCCAGTTCTCCTCTCCTTTACACTTCCCAGTTCTCCTCTCCTTTACACTTCCCAGTTCTCCTTTCCTTTCCACTTCCCAGTTCTCCTTTCCTTTCCACTTCCCAGTTCTCCTTTCCTTACCACTTCCCAGTTCCCCTCTCCTTTCCTTTCCACTTCCCAGTCCTCCTTTCCACTTCCCAGTTCTCCTTTCCCACTTCCCAGTTCTCCTCTCCTTTCCACCTCCCAGTTCTCCTCTCCTTTCCACTTTCCAGTTCTCCTTTCCACTTTCCAGTTCTCCTTTCCACTTTCCAGTTCTCCTTTCCACTTCCCAGTTCTCCTTTCCACTTCTCAGTTCTCCTTTCCACTTCCCAGTTCTCCTTTCCACTTCCCAGTTCTCCTTTCCTTTCCACTTCCCAGTTCTCCTTTCCTTTCCACTTCCCAGTTCTCCTTTCCACTTCCCAGTTCTCCTTTCCACTTCCCAGTTCTCCTTTCCACTTCCCAGTTCTCCTTTCCACTTCCCAGTTCTCCCCTTTCCTTTCCACTTCCCAGTTCTCCTCTCCTTTCCACTTCCCAGTTCTCCTTTCCACTTCCCAGTTCTCCTTTCCTTTCCACTTCCCAGTTCTCCTTTCCACTTCCCAGTTCTCCTTTCCTTTCCACTTCCCAGTTCTCCTTTCCACTTCCCAGTTCTCCTTTCCACTTCCCAGTTCTCCTTTCCTTTCCACTTCCCAGTTCTCCTTTCCACTTCCCAGTTCTCCTCTCCTTTCCACTTCCCAGTTCTCCTCTCCTTTCCACTTTCCAGTTCTCCTTTCCACTTTCAGTTCTCCTTTCCACTTTCCAGTTCTCCTTTCCACTTCCCAGTTCTCCTTTCCTTTCCACTTCCCAGTTCTCCTTTCCTTTCCATTTCCCAGTTCTCCTTTCCTTTCCACTTCCCAGTTCTCCTTTCCACTTCCCAGTTCTCCCCTCCTTTCCACTTCCCAGTTCTCCTTTCCACTCCTTTCCTTTCCACTTCCCAGTTCTCCTTTCCTTTCCACTTCCCAGTTCTTTCCTTTCCACTTCCCAGTTCTCCCCTCCTTTCCACTTCCCAGTTCTCCTTTCTCCCAGTTCTTTCTTTCCACTTCCCAGTTCTCCTTTCCTTTCCACTTCCCAGTTCTCATTTCCTTTCCACTTCCCAGTTCTCCTCTCCTTTCCACTTCCCAGTTCTCCTCTCCTTTCCTTTCCACTTCCCAGTCCTCCTTTCCACTTCCCAGTTCTCCTTTCCTTTACACTTCCCAGTTCTCCTCTCCTTTCCACTTCCCAGTTCTCCTCTCCTTTCCACCTCCCAGTTCTCCTCTCCTTTCCACTTTCCAGTTCTCCTTTCCACTTCTCACTTCTCCTTTCCACTTCTCACTTCTCCTTTCCTTTACACTTCCCAGTTCTCCTCTCCTTTCCACTTCCCAGTTCTCCTTTCCACTTCCCAGTTCTCCTTTCCACTTCCCAGTTCTCCTTTCCACTTCCCAGTTCTCCTCTCCACTTCCCAGCCCTCCTTTCCCTCTCCAGTTCTTCCCAGTTCTCCTTTCCTCTCCACTTCCCAGTTCTCCTTTCCTTTCCAGTTCTCCACTCCTTTCCACCCTCCTTTCCTCTCCAGTTCTCCTTTCCCTTCCTTTCTCTCCACTTCCCACTCTCTTTCCTTTCCACTTCCCAGTTCTCCTCTCCACTTCCCTTTCCCTCCTCTCCTTTCCACTTCCCAGCCCTCCTCTCCTCTCCACTTCCCAGCCCTCCTCTCCTTTCCACTTCCCAGCCTGCCTCTCCTCTCCACTTCCCAGCCTGCCTCTCCTTTCCACTTCCCAGCCCTCCTCTCCTCTCCTCTCCACTTCCCAGTTCTCCCCTCCACTTCCCAGCCCTCCTCTCCTCTCCTCTCCACTTCCCAGCCCGACTCTCCTCTCCACTTCCCAGTTCTCATTTCCTTTTCACTTCCCAGTTCTCCTCTCCTTTCCACTTCCCAGTTCTCCTTTCCTTTCCACTTCACAGTTCTCCTTTCCTTTCCACTTCACAGTTCTCCTCTCCTTTCCACTTCACAGTTCTCCTCTCCTTTCCACTTCAGTTCTCCTCTCCTTTCCACTTCCCAGTTCTCCTTTCCACTTCCCAGTTCTCCTTTCCTTTCCACTTCCCAGTTCTCCTCTCCTTTCCACTCCACTTCCCAGTTCTCCTCTCCTTTCCACTTCCCAGTTCTCCTTTCCTTTCTTCCAGTTCTCCTTTCCACTTCCCAGTTCTCCTCTCCTTTCCACTTCCCAGTTCTCCTTTCCTTTCCACTTCCCAGTTCTCCTTTCCTTTCCACTTCCCAGTTCTCCTCTCCTTTCCACTTCCCAGTTCTCCTCTGCTTTCCAGTTCTCCTCTCCTTTCCACTTCCCAGTTCTCCTTTCCACTTCCCAGTTCTCCTCTCCTTTCCACTTCCCAGTTCTCCTCTCCTTTCCACTTCCCAGTTCTCCTTTCCTTTCCACTTCCCAGTTCTCCTTTCCTTTCCACTTCCCAGTTCTCCTTTCCTTTCCACTTCCCAGTTCTCCTTTCCTTTCCACTTCCCAGTTCTCCTTTCTCCTTTCCTTTCCACTTCCCAGTTCTCCTTTCCTTTCCACTTCCCAGTTCTCCTTTCCTTTCCACTTCCCAGTTCTCCTTTCCTTTCCACTTCCCAGTTCTCCTCTCCTTTCCACTTCCCAGTTCTCCTTTCCACTTCCCAGTTCTCCTCTCCTTTCCACTTCCCAGTTCTCCTCTCCTTTCCACTTCCCAGTTCCTTTCCACTTCCAGTTCTCCCTTTCCACTTCCCAGTTCTCCTTTCCTTTCCACTTTCCACCCAGTTCTCCTTTCCTTTCCACTTCTCCTTTTTCCTTTCCACTTCCCAGTTCTCCTTTCCTTTCCACTTCCCAGTTCTCTCCTCTCCTTTCCACTTCCCAGTTCTCCTTTCCTTTCCACTTCCCAGTTCTCCTTTCCTTTCCACTTCCCAGTTCTCCTTTCCTTTCCACTTCCCAGTTCTCCTTTCCTTTCCACTTCCCAGTTCTCCTCTCCTTTCCACTTCCCAGTTCTCCTCCTTTCCTTTCCAGTTCTCCTTTCCTTTCCACTTCCCAGTTCTCCTTTCCACTTCCCAGTTCTCCTCTCCTTTCCACTTCCCAGTTCTCCTCTCCTTTCCACTTCCCAGTTCTCTCCTTTCCACTTCCCAGTTCTTTCCTTTCCACTTCCCAGTTCTCCTTTCCTTTCCACTTCCCAGTTCTCCTTTCCTTTCCACTTCCCAGTTCTCCTTTCCTTTCCACTTCCCAGTTCTCCTTTCCTTTCCACTTCCCAGTTCTCCTTTCCTTTCCACTTCCCAGTTCTCCTTTCCTTTCCACTTCCCAGTTCTCCTTTCCTTTCCACTTCCCAGTTCCTTTCCACTTCCCAGTTCTCCCCTCCTTTCCACTTCCCAGTTCTCCCTCCTTTCCACTTCCCAGTTCTCCTCTCCTTTCCACTTCCCAGTTCTCCTCTCCTTTCCACTTCCCAGTTCTCCTTTCCTTTCCACTTCCCAGTTCTCCTTTCCTTTCCACTTCCCAGTTCTCCTTTCCTTTCCACTTCCCAGTTCTCCTTTCCTTTCCACTTCCCAGTTCTCCTTTCCACTTCAGTTCTCCTTTCCTTTCCACTTCCCAGTTCTCCCTTCCTTTCCACTTCCCAGTTCTCCTTTCCTTTCCACTTCCCAGTTCTCCTTTCCTTTCCACTTCCCAGTTCTCCTTTCCTTTCCACTTCCCAGTTCTCCTTTCCATTCCACTTCCCAGTTCTCCTTTCCTTTCCACTTCCCAGTTCTCCTTTCCTTTCCACTTCCCAGTTCTCCTTTCCTTTCCACTTCCCAGTTCTCCTCTCCTTTCCACTTCCCAGTTCTCCTTTCCACTTCCCAGTTCTCCTTTCCACTTCCCAGTTCTCCTCTCCTTTCCACTTCCCAGTTCTCCTTTCCACTTCCCAGTTCTCCTTTCCACTTCCCAGTTCTCCTTTCCACTTCTCAGTTCTCCAGTTCTCCTTTCCACTTCCCAGTTCTCCTTTCCACTTCCCAGTTCTCCTTTCCACTTCCCAGTTCTCCTTTCCACTTCCCAGTTCTCCTTTCCACTTCCCAGTTTCTCCTTTCCACTTCCCAGTTCTCCTTTCCACTTCCCAGTTCTCCTTTCCACTTCCCAGTTCTCCTTTCCTTTCCACTTCCCAGTTCTCCTTTCCTTTCCACTTCCCAGTTCTCCTCTCCTTTCCACTTCCCAGTCCTCCTTTCCACTTCCCAGTTCTCCTTTCCACTTCCCAGTTCTCCTCTCCTTTCCAGTTCTCTCCTTTCCACTTCCCAGTTCTCCTCTCCTTTCCCCAGTTCTCCTCTCCTTTCCAGTTCTCCTTTCCTTTCCAGTTCTCCTCTCCTTTCCACTTTCCAGTTCTCCTCTCCTTTCCACTTCCCAGTTCTCCTTTCCACTTCCCAGTTCTCCTTTCCTTTCCACTTCCCAGTCCTTTCCCTCTCCTTTCCACTTCCCAGTTCTCCTTTCCTTTCCACTTCCCAGTTCTCCTTTCCTACCACTTCCCAGTGCTCCTTTCCTTTCCACTTCCTAGTTCTCCTTTCCTTTCCACTTCCCAGTTCTCCTTTCCACTTCCCAGTTCTCATTTCCTTTTCACTTCCCAGTTCTCATTTCCTTTACACTTCCCAGTCCTCCTCTCCTTTCCACTTCCCAGTCCTCCTCTCCTTTCCACTTCCCAGTCCTCCTCTCCTTTCCATTTCCCAGTTCTCCTCTCCTTTCCATTTCCCAGTTCTCCTCTCCTTTCCACTTCCCAGTTCTCCTCTCCTTTCCACTTCCCAGTTCTCCTCTCCTTTCCACTTTCCAGTTCTCCTTTCCACTTTCCAGTTCTCCTTTCCTTTCCACTTCCCAGTTCTCCTTTCCACTTCCCAGTTCTCCTTTCCTTTCCACTTCCCAGTTCTCCTTTCCTTTCCACTTCCCAGTTCTCCTTTCCACTTCCCAGTTCTCCTTTCCACTTCCCAGTTCTCCTTTCCTTTCCACTTCCCAGTTCTCCTTTCCTTTCCACTTCCCAGTTCTCCTTTCCTTTCCACTTCCCAGTTCTCCTTTCCTTTCCACTTCCCAGTTCTCCTTTCCTTTCCACTTCCCAGTTCTCCTTTCCTTTCCACTTCCCAGTTCTCCTTTCCTTTCCACTTCCCAGTTCTCCTTTCCTTTCCACTTCCCAGTTCTCCTTTCCTTTCCACTTCCCAGTTCTCCACCTTTCCTTTCCACTTCCCAGTTCTCCTTTCCACTTCCCAGTTCTCCTTTCCTTTCCACTTCCCAGTTCTCCTTTCCTTTCCACTTCCCAGTTCTCCTTTCCTTTCCACTTCCCAGTTCTCCTTTCCTTTCCACTTCCCAGTTCTCCTCTCCTTTCCACTTCCCAGTTCTCCTTTCCTTTCCACTTCCCAGTTCCCAGTTCTCCTTTCCTTTCCACTTCCCAGTTCTCCTTTCCTTTCCACTTCCCAGTTCTCCTTTCCTTTCCACTTCCCAGTTCTCCTCTCCTTTCCACTTCCCAGTTCTCCCTCCTTTCCACTTCCCAGTTCTCCTCCTTTCCACTTCCCAGTTCTCCTTTCCACTTCCCACTTCCCAGTTCTCCTTTCCTTTCCACTTCCCAGTTCTCCTTTCCTTTCCACTTCCCAGTTCTCTCCTTTCCACTTCCCAGTTCTCCCCTCCTTTCCACTTCCCAGTTCTCCTCTCCTTTCCACTTCCCAGTTCTCCTTTCCTTTCCACTTCCCAGTTCTCCTCTCCTTTCCTTTCCAGTTCTCCTTCCCAGTTCTCCTTCTCCTTTCCACTTCCCAGTTCTCCTCTCCTTTCCACTTCCCAGTTCTCCTTTCCACTTCCCAGTTCTCTCCTTTCCACTTCCCAGTTCTCCTCTCCTTTCCACTTCCCAGTTCCTCCTTTCCACTTCCCAGTTCTCCTCTCCTTTCCACTTCCCAGTTCTCCTCTCCTTTCCACCTCCCAGTTCTCCTCTCCTTTCCACCTCCCAGTTCTCCTCTCCTTTCCACCTCCCAGTTCTCCTCTCCTTTCCACTTCTCAGTTCTCCTTTCCACATCCCAGTTCTCCTTTCCACTTCCCAGTTCTCCTTTCCTTTCCACTTCCCAGTTCTCCTTTCCTTTCCACTTCCCAGTTCTCCTTTCCACTTCCCAGTTCTCCTCTCCTTTCTCCCAGTTCTCTCCTTTCCACTTCCCAGTTCTTCTCCTTTCCACTTCCCAGTTCTCCCTCCTTTCCTTTCCAGTTCTCCTTTCCACTTCCCAGTTCTCCTCCTTTCCACTTCCCAGTTCTCCTTTCCTTTCCACTTCCCAGTTCTCCTCTCCTTTCCACTTCCCAGTTCTCCTTTCCTTTACACTTCCCAGTTCTCCTCTCCTTTACACTTCACAGTTCTCCTTTCCTTTACACTTCCCAGTTCTCCTTTCCTTTACACTTCCCAGTTCTCCTCTCCTTTACACTTCCCAGTTCTCCTCTCCTTTACACTTCACAGTTCTCCTCTCCTTTACACTTCCCAGTTCTCCTTTCCTTTCCACTTCCCAGTTCTCCTCTCCTTTCCACTTCCCAGTTCTCCTCTCCTTTCCACCTCCCAGTTCTCCTCTCCTTTCCACTTTCCAGTTTCTCCTTTCCACTTTCCAGTTCTTCTTTTCCACTTCCCAGTTCTTCTCCTTTCCACTTCCCAGTTCTCCTTTCCACTTCTTTCCACTTCCCAGTTCTCCTTTCCACTTCCAGTTCTCCTTTCCACTTCCCAGTTCTCCTTTCTTCCCAGTTCTCCTTTCCACTTCCCAGTTCTCCTTTCCTTTCCACTTCCCAGTTCTCCTTTCCTTTCCACTTCCCAGTTCTCCTTTCCTTTCCACTTCCCAGTTCTCCTTTCCTTTCCACTTCCCAGTTCTCCTTTCCACTTCCCAGTTCTCCTTTCCACTTCCCAGTTCTCCTTTCCTTTCCACTTCCCAGTTCTCCTTCCTTTCCACTTCCCAGTTCTCCTTTCCACTTCCCAGTTCTCCTCTCCTTTCCACTTCCCAGTTCTCCTTTCCTTTCCACTTCCCAGTTCTCCCTCTCCTTTCCACTTCCCAGTTCTCCTTTCCACTTCCCAGTTCTCCTTTCCTTTCCACTTCCCAGTTCTCCTTTCCACTTCCCAGTTCTCCTTTCCACTTCCCAGTTCTCCTTTCCTTTCCACTTCCCAGTTCTCCTCTCCTTTCCACTTCCCAGTTCTCCTTTCCACTTCCCAGTTCTCCTCTCCTTTCCACCTCCCAGTTCTCCTCTCCTTTCCACTTTCCAGTTCTCCTTTCCACTTTCCAGTTCTCCTTTCCACTTTCAGTTCTCCTTTCCACTTTCCAGTTCTCCTTTCCACTTCCCAGTTCTCCTTTCCTTTCCACTTCCCAGTTCTCCTTTCCTTTCCATTTCCCAGTTCTCCTTTCCACTTCCCAGTTCTCCTTTCCTTTCCACTTCCCAGTTCTCCTTTCCTTTCCACTTCCCAGTTTCCCACTTTCCATTTCCCAGTTCTCCTTTCCTTTCCAGTTCTCCTTTCCACTTCCCAGTTCTCCTTTCCACTTCCCAGTTCTCCTTTCCTTTCCACTTCCCAGTTCTCCTTTCCTTTCCACTTCCCAGTTCTCCTTTCCACTTCCCAGTTCTCCCTCCTTTCCACTTCCCAGTTCTCCTCTCCTTTCCTTTCCACTTCCCAGTTCTCCTTTCCTTTCCACTTCCCAGTTCTCCTTTCCACTTCCCAGTTCTCCCTCCTTTCCACTTCCCAGTTCTCCTCTCCTTTCCACTTCCCAGTTCTCCTTTCCTTTCCACTTCCCAGTTCTCATTTCCTTTCCACTTCCCAGTTCTCCTCTCCTTTCCACTTCCCAGTTCTCCTCTCCTTTCCTTTCCACTTCCCAGTCCTCCTTTCCACTTCCCAGTTCTCCTTTCCTTTACACTTCCCAGTTCTCCTCTCCTTTCCACTTCCCAGTTCTCCTCTCCTTTCCACCTCCCAGTTCTCCTCTCCTTTCCACTTTCCAGTTCTCCTTTCCTTTCCACTTCCCAGTTCTCCTTTCCTTTACACTTCCCAGTTCTCCTCTCCTTTCCACTTCCCAGTTCTCCTTTCCACTTCCCAGTTCTCCTTTCCACTTCCCAGTTCTCCTTTCCACTTCCCAGTTCTCCTTTCCACTTCCCAGTTCTCATTTCCACTTCCCAGTTCTCCTTTCCTTTCCACTTCCCAGTTCTCCTTTCCACTTCCCAGTTCTCCTTTCCTTTCCACTTCCCAGTTCTCCTTTCCTTTCCACTTCCCAGTTCTCCTTTCCTTTCCACTTCCCAGTTCTCCTTTCCACTTCCCAGTTCTCCTTTCCTTTCCACTTCCCAGTTCTCCTTTCCACTTCCCAGTTCTCCTTTCCACTTCCCAGTTCCCAGTTCTCATTTCCTTTCCACTTCCCAGTCCTCTTCTCCTTTCCTTTCCACTGCCCAGTTCTCATTTCCTTTCCACTTCCCAGTCCTCCTCTCCTTTCCACTTCCCAGTCCTCCTCTCCTTTCCTTTCCTTTCCACTTCCCAGTTCTCTTCTCCTTTCCACTTCCCAGTTCTCATCTCCTTTCCACTTCCCAGTTCTCTCCTTTCCACTTCCCAGTCCTCTTCTCCACTTCCCAGCTCTACTTTCCCTTTTCTCTCCAGAACCGTCCGGCAGTGTGCAGATGTTGACATTGTAGTGACGTGGCCTTATTTACTTAATGTGTCTCTCACTCACAAGCCCTGCCTCCTTCCCCACTCTGCACTGCACTGCCTAGAGGGTTACCAGGAGCAAGCTAACGAGCTCAGCTAGCTAGCATTAAGAACTGAAACAGTTTAAAAAACAGTCCCTACAAAGTGGCTAATCTCTATAATCTAATGGGCTATGTTTTGAAGATCATATAATATCATATCCCAAATAAGTTATTTAGTTTTGTTCCATTGTTTCATCTGTAGCTTCATGTTCTCTAAACTCCTTGTGCTAGTCTGTCTGAAAGCCTGGCTTTAGTTAGCTAGTGGGCTGCAGTTTCCACATCCACTGACCTCACCGAAAACGCTAACTGTGCACTTCTCTCTCTGGTAATCAGTGCTTCAAACCCCCTCTGGTCAAATTACAAACTTGGTCTATTAGGTAGTTCACATTTTAGGATTAAATTGAGCAATGGTGGAAAAAAGAATCTCACCACAATCTTGTCACTTCTCTTATGTGCCAGTCTCAATATTGCATAAACTGAGCTCCCTTTCACTTCCTCATGTCTAGTTCATCTCTCTGACTGGTTTTTACTATGGCTGCATGTGGACACATCTGAACACTCATTGATAACATATGTCTAGAAACTGACCAGCATTACACTACACCTGCAATAACATCTGCTAAATATGTTTATGTGACCAATAATATCGGATTTGTTTTCAAATCAGACAGACGTTATCAGATCAGCTGTACAGGCTTCAGACGGTTCCCAAGATGCTGGGTCGTAGAGCAAACGTTTTGATGAGTTGTTTATTATGCTAATTAGATTTCCTTGGGGGAGCTGACATGGACTCTAGGGGGTCTTAAGAGGTGATTAAATAAATGATATACTCACAGAAAGCTGTGTAATCAGAACAGTAGTAGCTGCTTTGAAAACTATCATTTTCCCTCAATAGAACTGTGAGCAACAGTCGCAGGTATCTCTCCTCTGTGCTGTGTGAGGAGACAGAGCGGCTCGCTCACACAGCAGCCCACTGACAGCGCCGGGCAGATACTTTCATAGCAGGAATCAACATAATGTGTTTACTGTTGACCAAATAATGGTTTTAATCTACAGGAACCGGTGTGTATTAAAATTACAGACATATGCAAAATACGCAGGGTAAGAGGAAGGCAATGTCAGTGTCAATCATTTTCAGTTTTTCGTCCCAGCTACACTTCATGGGTTTGGTGAAGGACAAGGTCTCCAAGGTGGTGAGAACAGGCTGCACCATGGGAGATATGGTTCTACATTATGAGAGTAGGCCTCAGCTGTTTCACTATTACTCAGTCAGGTAAGTCTAAACATATTTTCTCACCAGCAACACAGGAAGAGAAAGGGGTGAACATAGAAAATAGGCCTACAGTGTGTGTGTGTGCACGTGTATAGAGTAGGTGACTTTAACCTGATTTCTGTAAGGAAGCAAGGAGCATTCCCAACAGCAGAACAGGTGTGGTTCTGTGTGAGAGAAAAACATGTCCGCTTCCTTCTCTCTTTCACCCTTCTTACAATAATTTCCCTTGTGTGTAGCCTAGCTAACCTAACCTAGCCTAGCTAACCTAGCCTAGCTAACCTAGCCGAGCTAACCTAGCCAAGTGTAACGGATGTGAAACGGCTAGCTAGTTAGCGGTGGTGCGCGCTAAATAGCGTTTCAATCGGTGACGTCACTTGCTCTGAGACCTTGAAGTAGAGGTTCCCCTTGCTCTGCAAGGGCCATGGCTTTTGTGGAGCGATGGGTAACGATGCTTCGAGGGTGACTGTTGTTGATGTGTGCAGAGGGTCCCTGGTTCGCGCCCGGGTATGGCCGAGGGGACGGTCTAAAGTTATACTGTTACACTAGCTAACCTAGCCTAGCTAACCTAGCCTAGCTAACCTAGTCTAGTCTACATCTATATGGCATGGCATCATCTGCTTCCAAAGATGCTCCTGGGTAAATCCATTTGAATTCAATCACCTTTTGACAGCATCCCTTTTGATTTCCGTAGATGTTTGCCCATAGAAGAAGTGGCCAAAGTGTCTTTTTGGACCTTAAAGAGAGACATTTTACCCGTTTTGCATACCCCACCATATCATTATACATGTCTAGTGATGTCTTCGTCACTGGAAAAGATAAACGGTTGACTTTGATATCATTTAACAGCTTACAGACAGTGTTAAACTATTTTATGAACATTTTAAACCCTTAATCGTCAAATATCTAAACACAAACTCCAATTTTCATTTCATTTTGGCATATGTTATGCATGTATATATGCATATGTTGAAGCTTAGACCAAAATTCACATCTCAGGTTTTTGTGTTGTGCACTCTCTGTTGAGACACAACATGCTCTTGAATTCAGGGTCGGTGTTTCAATCATAGAAACAGAATTGATAGAATGAACCTATCCTTTCAGACCACTGCAATTTAGCTGGTACACATTGACATTTTAAATTGAATTGACATGTTTACTATTACAATGATGACCTCCGGTCCACCCACCGTAAAATAAAACTTAACTGGTCATGTGACCCGATTTCAGGAAACTAGGCATATGTTGCAAGTCACGAAATTACAGAAGAGCCGTTTGAATGTAAAAAATATATTTTTTATCAAAATGCATTTTTTTGGCAGAAATTGGTCCTCGAATGTGATCTTTCATGTACCTTAATATCAAACTTGTATGTCGTCTGTAAATATAATACAATTGTTACATTACGAGCCTAGTTGGTTTAGCCACAGAGAAAGGAAGCAACCTTCCCGCTAGCCATGATTGGTTGAGATAATGAGTGGGCTGGACATGCTGAGAGAGGAGTTTGGATTGGTTTGCGGTGTTGCATCTTGTGTTTAAAATGAGCTGCTCATAATGCCTAGATAATCCTTTCTACTGAATAAAAAAAAAAAGATATAACGTTAGCCATGGAGAACTGCAAATATGTTGCTACTGCTCTCAATAACATTGCTGCCCTGAATTTATCAGGTGGCTGGGAAATAGTTGGAGAAAGCAGACCTTTTGGTACATCTACATTTTAAAAAGTCTAATAAATCCATGTAATATAGCCTACACTTTCACATCCATTATTTATTTGAGACATGTCTAAAGAAATGTGATATGAAGAAAATGTAGTCTATTTCAGAAGAACAGAATAACATACTCTGAGTTGTACTCTGATACAAACGTTGGTCTATATGTTTTGATTTTTAATACATTCTAAGGCTGCATGATGTGACTACTGACTACTGATGATTTGAAAAAAGTCACATGAAAGGCAAGGCAGGCTGAACACACTTCATCAGTCTCTCTCATTCACAATTTGACATGCACTTGATAATGCCTCGGGTTTCCCGACGGCATCCCCTTCGTGTGGCTGTAATATCCCTTAAAAAAATCCATGTCCTTTGTGACCATTGAACCCTTGGGCCGAATATAATTATTATAATTCCCTTCTCCCGGCTCCGAAGCACCACTCACTCACATGGCTCTCTTAGATATCGCAATTCTTATTTGCCAATGCCCGTCACGTGATTGGGTCCTTTTCATAATAATCTCGGGTCCTTCTCACAGACTACAAATGAAGACGGACACATCAGGGATGCAGAAGATGCTAGAAGAACTGTCCATATCTACTTCTCGTCAGCCAACCAGATGAGTAGTAGATCTAACCAACAGCAGCCTATGTCAATCTACTATCCCCCATAGTACAAAGTTGACTTATTCTGTTGGTCAAATTGTCCTGCTGTTCTTGAAATATATATTCCAAACGTAGTCTGGGACAGTTGTGGGATGCGTTAGATCCCACATTAATATATCCACTAGCATAAAAAAAAAACTTGAAAGCAATGAGGTTGATGCGACAGATCAGAACTTTTAGCTTAAAATGTTGAACTATTAGGCTGTTTCTTCACGTATCTTCACAGCAATGCGCACATGGCAATAGGCTATAAACACGAATGTTTCCAAAATCCACTCAGAGGGAAAACACTGTTCTCAAGAGTGATGGCACATGCAATTATGCATGTAATGCTTTATCATAAAGGTGCATTGTTATGGTGAAAATTATCTTCCCCAGACGTGAAACTCAGGCGCAGCCTCAGCCCATGTCTGCCAGTTACAGCCCATGTCTGCCAGTTACACCACATGTCTGCCAGTTACAGCACATGTCTGCCAGTTACAGCACATGTCTGCCAGTTACAGCACATGTCTGCCAGTTACAGCCCATGTCTGCCAGTTACAGCACGTCTGCCAGTTACAGCCCATGTCTGCCAGTTACAGCCCATGTCTGCCAGTTACAGCACATGTCTGCCAGTTACAGCCCATGTCTGCCAGTTACAGCCCATGTCTGCCAGTTACAGCACATGTCTGCCAGTTACAGCGCATGTCTGCCAGTTACAGCGCATGTCTACAGTTACAGCGCATGTCTGCCAGTTACAGCGCATGTCTGCCAGTTACAGCGCATGTATGTCTGCCAGTTACAGCGCATGTCTGCCAGTTACAGCGCATGTCTGCCAGTTACAGCGCATGTCTGCCAGTTACAGCGCATGTCTGTCTGCCAGTTACACATGTCTGCAGTTGTCTGTCTGCCAGTTACAGCGCATGTCTGCCAGTTACAGCGCATGTCTGCCAGTTACAGCGCATGTCTGCCAGTTACAGCGCATGTCTGCCAGTTACAGCGCATGTCTGCCAGTTACAGCGCATGTCTGCCAGTTACAGCGCATGTCTGCCAGTTACAGCGCATGTCTGCCAGTTACAGCCCATGTCTGCCAGTTACAGCCCATGTCTGCCAGTTACAGCACATGTCTGCCAGTTAAAGCACATGTCTGCCAGTTACAGCACATGTCTGCCAGTTACAGCGCATGTCTGCTGCCATGTTACAGCCCATGTCTGCCAGTTACAGCACATGTCTGTCTGCCAGTTACAGCCCATGTCTGTCTGTCTGCCAGTTACAGCACATGTCTGCCAGTTACAGCACATGTCTGCCAGTTACAGCGCATGTCTGTCTGCCAGTTACAGCGCATGTCTGTCTGCCAGTTACAGCGCATGTCTGTCTGCCAGTTACAGCGCATGTCTGCCAGTTACAGCGCATGTCTGTCTGCCAGTTACAGCGCATGTCTGTCTGCCAGTTACAGCGCATGTCAGTTACAGCGCATGTCTGCCAGTTACAGCACATGTCTGTCTGCCAGTTACAGCACATGTCTGTCTGCCAGTTACAGCACATGTCTGTCTGCCAGTTACAGCACATGTCTGTCAGCCAGTTACAGCACATGTCTGTCTGCCAGTTACAGCACATGTCTGTCTGTCCAGTTACAGCACATGTCTGTCTGCCAGTTATAGCACATGTCTGTACAGCCTGTCTGCCAGTTACAGCACATGTCTGTCTGCCAGTTACAGCACATGTCTGTCTGCCAGTTACAGCACATGTCTGCCAGTTACAGCACATGTCTGTCTGCCAGTTACAGCCCATGTCTGTCTGCCAGTTACAGCACATGTCTGCCTGCCAGTTACAGCACATGTCTGTCAGCCATGTCTTACAGCACATGTCTGTCTGCCAGTTACAGCACATGTCTGTCTGCCAGTTACAGCACATGTCTGTCTGCCAGTTACAGCACATGTCTGTCTGCCAGTTACAGCCCATGGCTGTCTGCCAGTTACAGCACATGTCTGTCTGCCAGTTACAGCCCATGGCTGCCTGCCAGTTACAGCGCATGGCTGCCATGTCCAGTTACAGCCCATGTCTGTCTGCCAGTTACAGCCCATGTCTGTCTGCCAGTTACAGCGCATGTCTGCCTGCCAGTTACAGCGCATGTCTGCCTGCCAGTTACAGCGCATGTCTGCCTGCCAGTTACAGCGCATGTCTGTCGGCCATCCCTAATCACTATTCAGCCCAGTTCTAAATCAGATATTAGGAGTAGCGCCTGCCAGTTACAGCACATGCCGTCCCATTCAGGTATTAGGTCTGTCTGCGCAGTTACAGCACGGCCCATTCAGGTATTCTGCCAGTTACAGTAGCGCCGACAGCACATGTCTGCCCATTCAGGTATTAGGAGTGTCTGTCTGCCAGTTACAGCGCTGCCAGTTACAGCCCATTCAGGTATTAGCCCATGGCTGCCTGCCAGTTACAGCGCCTGCCAGTTACAGCCCATGGCTGCCGGCCCATTCAGGTATTACAGCGCATGTCTGTCTGCCAGTTACAGCGCCTGTCTGCCAGTTACCCATTCAGGTATTAGGAGCATGTCTGTCTGCCAGTTACAGCGCATGTCTGCCCATTCAGGTATTAGGAGTGCCAGTTACAGCGCATGACCAGTTACAGCGCCCATTCAGGTATACAGCGCATGTCTGAGTTACAGCGCATGACCGGCCCATTCAGGTATTATGTCTGAGTTACAGCGCCAGTTACAGCCATGTCTGCCCATTCAGGTATTAGCGAGTTACAGCGCCGATCCCTAATCCTATTCGCCCATTCAGGTATTAGGAGTAGCGCCGGCCGTCCCATTCAGGTATTAGGAGTAGCGCCGACCGGCCCATTCAGGTATTAGGAGTAGCGCCGACCGGCCCATTCAGGTATTAGGAGTAGCGCCGACCGGCCCATTCAGGTATTAGGAGTAGCGCCGACCGGCCCATTCAGGTATTAGGAGTAGCGCCGACCGGCCCATTCAGGTATTAGGAGTAGCGCCGACCGGCCCATTCAGGTATTAGGAGTAGCGCCGACCGGCCCATTCAGGTATTAGGAGTAGCGCCGACCGCCCATTCAGGTATTAGGAGTAGCGCCGACCGGCCCATTCAGGTATTAGGAGTAGCGCCGACCGGCCCATTCAGGTATTAGGAGTAGCGCCGACCGGCCCATTCAGGACAATGGAACAGCCTTTTTTTCTTATTCTGACACTGAGATGGAATTTCTTCGCTTGGATCAAATCCAGTGGCCTCCGGGCTTCAAGCCTTGTTAAGGACGATACATCACATTTAACTTGTCTGGCACGTTGAGGAGGAGACAAACGTCATCTTGACTGTGTCTGAACTCTGAAGTTGAACTTCTGACACTGTGTCAAAGGGGTGTTGTGTCATTCTCCCCCCCCTCCTCCCCCCCGTCCTCTCCCATGTCCCCACTTCCTGTCTCACAGCTGGCCCGGGCGCCAATTTTCCCATGACCCATTGTCACTCCGCTGCTGTTTTTGTAAAAATATATACATATTAAGTCACATGAACACGGTCGCAGATGTGGCTGCAGTGCACAGTGAAACAGCTGACTATTGGTGCCTATTCAGCAGTCTGATGGTCTGGGGGTAGAAACAGCTGACTATTGGTGTCTATTCAGCAGTCTGATGGTCTGGGGGTAGAAACAGCTGACTATTGGTGCCTATTCAGCAGTCTGTCTGATGGTAGAAACAGCTGACTATTGGTGCCTATTCAGCAGTCTGTCTGGGGGTAGAAACAGCTGACTATTGGTGCCTATTCAGCAGTCTGTCTGGGGGTAGAAACAGCTGACTAGTGGTGTCTATTCAGCAGCCTGATGGTAGAAACAGCTGACTAGTGGTGTCTATTCAGCAGCCTGATTGTCTGGGGGTAGAAACAGCTGACTAGTGGTGTCTATTTAGCAGCCTGATGGTAGAAACAGCTGACTATTGGTGCCTATTCAGCAGTCTGTCTGGGGGTAGAAACAGCTGACTATTGGTGTCTATTCAGCAGTGTGTCTGGGGTAGAAACAGCTGACTAGTGGTGTCTATTCAGCAGCCTGATGGTAGAAACAGCTGACTAGTGGTGTCTATTCAGCAGCCTGATTGTCTGGGGGTAGAAACAGCTGACTAGTGGTGTCTATTCAGCAGCCTGATGGTAGAAACAGCTGACTAGTGGTGTCTATTCAGCAGCCTGATGGTCTGGGGTAGAAACAGCTGACTAGTGGTGTCTATTCAGCAGCCTGAATGTAGAAACAGCTGACTAGTGGTGTCTATTCAGCAGCCTGTCTGGTAGAAACAGCTGACTAGTGGTGTCTATTTCAGCAGCCTGATGGTAGAAACAGCTGACTAGTGGTGTCTATTCAGCAGCCTGATGGTAGAAACAGCTGACTATTGGTGTCTATTCAGCAGCCTGATGGTAGAAACAGCTGACTAGTGGTGTCTATTCAGCAGCCTGATGGTAGAAACAGCTGACTAGTGGTGTCTATTCAGCAGCCTGATGGTCTGGGGGTAGAAACAGCTGACTAGTGGTGTCTATTTAGCAGCCTGATGGTAGAAACAGCTGACTATTGGTGCCTATTCAGCAGTCTGTCTGGGGGTAGAAACAGCTGACTATTGGTGTCTATTCAGCAGTCTGTCTGGGGGTAGAAACAGCTGACTAGTGGTGTCTATTCAGCAGCCTGATGGTAGAAACAGCTGACTAGTGGTGTCTATTCAGCAGCCTGATTGTCTGGGGGTAGAAACAGCTGACTAGTGGTGTCTATTCAGCAGCCTGATGGTAGAAACAGCTGACTAGTGGTGTCTATTCAGCAGCCTGATTGTCTGGGGGTAGAAACAGCTGACTAGTGGTGTCTATTCAGCAGCCTGATGGTAGAAACAGCTGACTAGTGGTGTCTATTCAGCAGCCTGATGGTCTGGGGGTAGAAACAGCTGACTAGTGGTGTCTATTTAGCAGCCTGAATGTAGAAACAGCTGACTAGTGGTGTCTATTCAGCAGCCTGATGGTAGAAACAGCTGACTAGTGGTGTCTATTTAGCAGCCTGATGGTAGAAACAGCTGACTAGTGGTGTCTATTCAGCAGCCTGATGGTAGAAACAGCTGACTATTGGTGTCTATTCAGCAGCCTGATGGTAGAAACAGCTGACTATTGGTGTCTATTCAGCAGCCTGATGGTAGAAACAGCTGACTATTGGTGTCTATTCAGCAGTCTGATGGTCTGGGGTAGGAACAGCTGACTATTGGTGTCTATTCAGCAGTCTGATGGTCTGGGGGTAGAAACAGCTGACTATTGGTGTCTATTCAGCAGTCTGATGGTCTGGGGGTAGAAACAGCTGACTATTGGTGTCTATTCAGCAGTCTGATGGTCTGGGGGTAGAAACAGCTGACTATTTGTGTCTATTCAGCAGTCTGATGGTCTGGGGGTAGAAACAGCTGACTAGTGGTGTCTATTCAGCAGCCTGATGGTCTGGGGGTAGAAACAGCTGACTAGTGGTGTCTATTCAGCAGCCTGATGGTAGAAACAGCTGACTAGTGGTGTCTATTCAGCAGCCTGATGGTAGAAACAGCTGACTAGTGGTGTCTATTCAGCAGTCTGATGGTAGAAACAGCTGACTAGTGGTGTCTATTCAGCAGCCTGATTAGAAACAGCTGACTAGTGGTGTCTATTCAGCAGCCTGATGATCTGGGGGTAGAAACAGCTGAATAGTGGTGTCTATTCAGCAGCCTGATGGTAGAAACAGCTGACTAGTGGTGTCTATTCAGCAGTCTGATGGTAGAAACAGCTGACTAGTGGTGTCTATTCAGCAGCCTGATGGTAGAAACAGCTGACTTGTGGTGTCTATTCAGCAGCCTGATGGTCTGGAGCTCTGTCAGAGTGACCATTGGGTTCTAGGTCACCTCCCTGACCAAGGCCCTTCTCTCCCGATTGTTCAGTTTGGCTGGGCGGCCAGCTCTAAGAAGAGTCTTGGTGGTTACAAACTTATTCTATTTAAGAATTATGTAGGCCATTGTTTTCTTGGGGACCTTCTACAGACAATTCCTTCAACCTCATAGCTTGGTTTTTGCTCTGACATGCACTGTCAACTGTAGGACCTCATATAGACAGGTGTGTGCCTTTCCAAATCATGTCCAATCAATTGAATTTACCACAGGTGGACTCCAAGTTGTAGAAACATCTCAAGGATGATCAATGGAAACAGGATGCACCTAAGATCAATTTCCAGTCCCATAGCAAAGGGTCTGAACACTGATGTAAATAAGTTATTTCTGTTTCATATTTTGTATAAATTTGCAACCATTTCTAAAAACGTGTTTTAGAATAAGGCTGTAACGAAACAATGTAGAGTAAGTCAACGGGTCTGAATACTTTCTTAAGGCCCTGTGTCAGCCAAATAACACCTTGGTAAAATGACTAGTTCAATTATTTTACTGATGCAGCATCGTGGCTGTAAATAAATAACCTGAAGCATGGGCTTGCCTATCCACATTTACTCTATTGGGCTAATCGTTAGCCAGATCACAAATGTGATCTTGTAACTAGTTAGCATCCTATTGATGAATTTTAGAAGCACAAGCATTTCGCTACACTCGCAATAACATCTGCTAACCATGTGTATGTGAGAAATAAAATGTGATTTGATTTTATGTAGGCATACCTGTTACGATAACCTGGGTTAACACGCCACCTGGGTTAACACGCCACCTGGGTTAACACGCCACCTGGGTTAACACGCCACCTGGGGTAACACGCCACCTGGGGTAACATCTGTACTTCTCACAGAAACCACTTCATGTCACCACTATCCCCCTGGTTGCCACTACTCTTGCTCAACAACAACAAAAACATCTAAATTTAAGTCACTCACAAGAACATTTAGGGAGGAAGGGGTTCTACCTCAAGTTACCCTACAATTGACCCGTGCTACATTTAGCAGCGCTCTTCCCTATGCACTCACAGCAAATGGCTGAGTTCCGGTAAAATGGTAGAAATAAAGTAGGAATGGAAAAGCTGGATCCTCCTGTTTTTAACAAAGGCCATTTAAACTGCTTTCCCCCCATTAAGACTGGTGGTGACTGCTTGTCAGAATGTTTTCTTCCCTATGGCTCTGGCAACCTGAACGAGGAATAGTTCTCTCTCATAGAATGTTTTCTTCCCTATGGCTCTGGCAACCTGAACGTGCCCGGGAGGAATAGTTCTCTGTCATAGAATGTACAACAACCAGCTGACCAGGTAAATAGATAAACCAGACAGCCCCATAGAATGTACAACAACCAGCCGACCAGGTAAATAGATAAACCAGACAGCCCTATAGAATGTACAACAACCAGCCGACCAGGTAAATAGATAAACCAGACAGCCCCATAGAATGTACAACAACCAGCCGACCAGGTAAATAGATAAACCAGACAGCCCCATAGAATGATCGTTTTTCTATTCATTACTGGTTTAGTCTGCAGAGGAAGTTTACATGTGGACTGTTCTAGCATCTTCAAACTGCACAGAAATATTTTGTTCATGTTCCGTATTCTTTTGCTGTGGCGCAGCACCACAGCTAAATTACTACAGCAGAAACACTGGGTCACACCCACTTGTATCTCTGCCTAGTCTTCTCTAAACTGGTCTTTCACTGCCCTGCACTGTCCATTCTTGGTTCAGACACTCCGTTTGTGTACAGTGTGTTTGTGTACAGTGTGTGTGTGAGTGTGTGTACAGTGTGTTTGTGTCAGTGTGTTTGTGTCAGTGTGTTTGTGTCAGTGTGTGTAGTATGTGTGTGTAGTGTATGTGTGTACAGTGTGTGTGTACAGTGTGAGTGTGTGTGTACAGTGTACAGTGTGTGTACAGTGTGTGCTGTGAGGAAGGGCAGCAGTGGTGCTGGAGGATGCCTTGCTCAGAGCTCACAGAGCAGCACATTCCATCAGGCTGGAGACCTGTAATTTTAGCAGGCAGTCCAAGGGATTAGGTTACTCTGCTCTACTCTGCCCCTCTCTCTGTCTGTCTCTGTCTGTCTCTCTGTTCTACTCTGCCCCTCTCTCTGTCAGTCTCTGTCAGTCTCTCTGTTCTACTCTGCCCCTCTCTCTGTCTGTCTCTGTCTGTCTCTGTCTCTCTGGTTCTCTGTCTCTGTCTGTCTCTCTGTTTCTCTGTTTCTCTGTTTCTCTGTCTCTCTGTCTCTGTTTCTCTGTCTCTCTGTCTGTCTGTCTCTCTGTCTGTCTGTCTGTCTCTCTGTCTGTCTCTCTGTCTGTCTCTCTGTCTGTCTCTCTGTCTGTCTCTCTGTTTGTCTCTCTGGCCTACATACCCTGGCCTACGTACATTGACCCTGGCGTACGTACCCTGGCCTACGTACCCTGGCCTACGTACCATGGCCTACATCTCCTGACCCTGGCCTACGTACTCTGACCTACGTACCCTGACCATGGCCTCTGACCCTGACCTACGTACCCTGACCCTGACCTACGTACCCTGACCCTGGCCTACGTACCCTGACCCTGGCCTATGTACCCTGGTCTACGTACCCTGACCTACGTACCCTACGTACCCTGGCCTACGTACCCTACGTACCCTGGCCTACGTACCCTGGCCTACGTACCCTACGTACCCTGGCCTACGTGCCCTACGTACCCTGGCCTACGTACCCTACGTACCCTGACCTACGTGCCCTACGTGCCCTGGCCCTACGTACCCCCTACGTACCCTGGCCTACGTACCCTACGTACCCTGGCCTACGTACCCTGGCATACGTACCCTGGCCTACGTACCCTGGCCTACGTACGCTTGATTACCTACATTGAATGAACTTCCGGCGCCGACAGAGATGGCCGCCTCGCTTCGCGTTCCTAGTAGTGTTTTGTTTTTTTACGTGTTTTTTCTTACATTAGTACCCCAGGTCATCTTAGGTTTCATTACATACAGTCGAGAAGAACTACTGAATATAAGATCAGCGTCAACTCACCATCAGTACGACCAAGAATATGTTTTTCGCGACGCGGATCCTGTGTTCTGCCTTTCAACCGGGACAACGGAATGGATCCTATGCGGCGACCCAAAAACCGACTCTGAAAAAGAGGGAAACGAGGCGGTCTTCTGGTCAGACTCCGGAGACGGGCACATCGTGCACCACTCCCTAGCATTCTTCTCGCCAATGTCCAGTCTCTTGACAACAAGGTTGATGAAATCCGAGCAAGGGTAGCATTCCAGAGGGACATCAGAGACTGTAACGTTCTTTGCTTCACGGAAACATGGCTCACTGGAGAGACGCTATCCGAGGCGTTGCAGCCAGCGGGTTTCTCCACGCATCGCGCCGACAGAAACAAACATCTTTCTGGTAAGAAGAGGGGCGGGGCGTATGCCTTATGGCTAACGAGACATGGTGTGATGAAAGAAACATACAGGAACTCAAATCCTTCTGTTCACCTGATTTAGAATTCCTCACAATCAAATGTAGACCGCATTATCTACCAAGAGAATTCTCTCCGATTATAATCACAGCCGTATATATCCCCCCAAGCAGACACATCGATGGCTCTGAACGAACTTTATTTGACTCTTTGCAAACTGGAATCCATTTATCCGGAGGCTGCATTCATTGTAGCTGGGGATTTTAACAAGGCTAATCTGAAAACAAGACTCCCTAAATTTTATCAGCATATCGATTGCGCAACCAGGGGTGGAAAAACCTTGGATCATTGTTACTCTAACTTCCGCGACGCATATAAGGCCCTGCCCCGCCCTCCTTTCGGAAAAGCTGACCACGACTCCATTTTGTTGATCCCTGCCTACAGACAGAAACTAAAACAAGAAGCTCCCACGCTGAGGTCTGTCCAACGCTGGTCCGACCAAGCTGACTCCACACTCCAAGACTGCTTCCATCACGTGGACTGGGAGATGTTTCGTATTGCGTCAGGTAACAATATTGACGAATACGCTGATTCGGTGTGCGAGTTCATTAGAACGTGCGTTGAAGATGTCGTTCCCATAGCAACGATTAAAACATTCCCTAACCAGAAACCGTGGATTGACGGCAGCATTCGCGTGAAACTGAAAGCGCGAACCACTGCTTTTAATCAGGGCAAGGTGACTGGTAACATGACCGAATACAAACAGTGCAGCTATTCCCTCCGCAAGGCTATCAAACAAGCTAAGCGTCAGTACAGAGACAAAGTAGAATCTCAATTCAACGGCTCAGACACAAGAGGCATGTGGCAGGGTCTACAGTCAATCACGGACTACAAGAAGAAATCCAGCCCAGTCACGGACCAGGATGTCTTGCTCCCAGGCAGACTAAATAACTTTTTTGCCCGCTTTGAGGACAATACAGTGCCACTGACACGGCCTGCAACGAAAACATGCGAACTCTCCTTCTCTGCAGCCGAGGTGAGTAAGACATTTAAACGTGTTAACCCTCGCAAGGCTGCAGGCCCAGACGGCATCCCCAGCCGCGCCCTCAGAGCATGCGCAGACCAGCTGGCCGGTGTGTTTACGGACATATTCAATCAATCCCTATACCAGTCTGCTGTTCCCACTTGCTTCAAGAGGGCCACCATTGTTCCTGTCCCCAAGAAAGCTAAGGTAACTGAGCTAAACGACTACCGCCCCGTAGCACTCACTTCCGTCATCATGAAGTGCTTTGAGAGACTAGTCAAGGACCATATCACCTCCACCCTACCTGACACCCTAGACCCACTCCAATTTGCTTACCGCCCAAATAGGTCCACAGACGATGCAATCTCAACCACACTGCACACTGCCCTAACCCATCTGGACAAGAGGAATACCTATGTGAGAATGCTGTTCATTGACTACAGCTCGGCATTCAACACCATAGTACCCTCCAAGCTCGTCATCAAGCTCGAGACCCTGGGTCTCGACCCCGCCCTGTGCAACTGGGTACTGGACTTCCTGACGGGCCGCCCCAGGTGGTGAGGGTAGGCAACAACATCTCCACCCCGCTGATCCTCAACACTGGGGCCCCACAAGGGTGCGTTCTGAGCCCTCTCCTGTACTCCCTGTTCACCCACGACTGCGTGGCCACGCACGCCTCCAACTCAATCATCAAGTTTTTGGACGACACAACAGTGGTAGGCTTGATTACCAACAATGACGAGACGGCCTACAGGGAGGAGGTGAGGGCCCTCTGAGTGTGGTGTCAGGAAAATAACCTCACACTCAACGTCAACAAAACTAAGGAGATGATTGTGGACTTCAGGAAACAGCAGAGGGAACACCCCCCGATCCACATTGATGGAACAGTTGTGGAGAGGGTAGCAAGTTTTAAGTTCCTCGGCATACACATCACAGACAAACTGAATTGGTCCACTCACACAGACAGCATCGTGAAGAAGGCGCAGCAGCGCCTCTTCAACCTCAGGAGGCTGAAGAAATTCGGCTTGTCACCAAAAGCACTCACAAACTTCTACAGATGCACAATCGAGAGCATCCTGGCGGGCTGTATCACCGCCTGGTACGGCAACTGCTCCGCCCACAACCGTAAGGCTCTCCAGAGGGTAGTGAGGTCTGCACAACGCATCACCGGGGGCAAACTACCTGCCCTCCAGGACACCTACACCACCCGATGTTACAGGAAGGCCATAAAGATCATTTGATTTGATTTGATTTGACACACTTCTACAGATGCACAATTGAGAGCATCCTGGCGGGCTGTATCACCGCCTGGTACGGTTTCTGTACAGCACTTTGAGATATCAGCTGATGTACGAAGGGCTATATAAATAAATTTGATTTGATTTGATCATCAAGGACATCAACCACCCGAGCCACTGCCTGTTCACCCCGCTATCATCCAGAAGGCGAGGTCAGTACAGGTGCATCAAAGCTGGGACCGAGAGACTGAAAAACAGCTTCTATCTCAAGGCCATCAGACTGTTAAACAGCCACCACTAACATTGAGTGGCTGCTGCCAACACACTGACACTGACTCAACTCCAGCCACTTTAATAATGGGAATTGATGGGAAATGATGTAAATATATCACAAGCCACTTTAAACAATGCTACCTTATATAATGTCACTTACCCTACATTATTCATCTCATATGCATACGTATATACTGTACTCTATATCATCGACTGCATCCTATGTAATACATGTATCACTAGCCACTTTAACTATGCCACTTTGTTTACATACTCATCTCATATATATATACTGTACTCAATACCATCTACTGTATCTTGCCTATGCTGCTCTGTTCCATCACTCATTCATATATCCTTATGTACATATTCTTTATCCCCTTACACTGTGTATAAGACAGTAGTTTTGGAATTGTTAGTTAGATTACTTGTTGGTTATTACTGCATTGTCGGAACTAGAAGCACAAGCATTTCGCTACACTCGCATTAACATCTGCTAACCATGTGTATGTGACAAATAAAATTTGATTTGATTTGACCTACGTACGCTGACCTACGTACCCTGACCTACGTACCCTAACCTACGTACCCTGGCCTATGTACTAGAGGTCGACTGATTATGATTTTTCAACGCCGATACCGATTTAGTCGGCCGATTAAAAAAATATATATAAAACTAATGTAATAATGACAATTACAACAATACTGAATGAACACTTATTTTAACTTAATATAATACATCAATAAAATCAATTTAGTCTCAAATAAATAACGAAACATGTTCAATTTGATTTAAATAATTGAAACATGTTCAATTTGGTTTAAATAATGCAAAAACAAAATGTTGGAGAAGTAAAAGTGCAATATGTGCCATGTAAGAAAGCTAACGTTTGAGTTCCTTGCTCAGAACAGGAGAACAAACGAACGTTGTTTGTTCCTTTTAACATGAGACTTCAATATTCCAAGGTAAGAGGATTTAGGTTGTAGTTAATATAGTATTTATAGGACTATTTCTCTCTATACCATTTGTATTTTATGGCCTACGTACCCTGGCCGTCAGAATGTAGCTCATGGGATGGACTATTCTGCTGTCTCCATACTGACTCCACAACCATTCTGCTCTCTGTCCATACTGACTCCACAACTATTCTGCTCTCTCTCCATACTGACTCCACAACCATTCTGCTCTCTCTCCATACTGACTACACAACCATTCTGCTCTCTCTCCATACTGACTACGCAACCATTCTGCTCTCTCCATACTGACTTCGCAACCATTCTGCTCTCTCTCCATACTGACTCCGCAACCATTCTGCTCTCTCTCCATACTGACTCCACAACCATTCTGCTCTCTCTCCATACTGACTCCACAACCATTCTGCTCTCTCTCCATACTGACTCCACAACCATTCTGCTCTCTCTCCTGACTCCACAACCATTCTGCTCTGTCCATACTGACTCCACAACCATTCTGCTCTCTCTCCATACTGACTCCACAACCATTCTGCTCTCTCTCCATACTGACTCACAACCATTCTGCAAGTTCTACTGACTCCAAAATTCTGCTTCTCTCTCAACTCCCATTTCATTCCACGTCCATTCTGTTACCTGACTCCACAATCTAGGCACAGTTCTGGAAAATCCTTCTCTCTCAACTTTCTTAGCAGCAGTGATTCCTGTGGTGCTGTTCAACTGTCTTAGCAGCAGTAATAGTGGTGCTGTTCAACTATCTTAGCAGCAGTAGTAGTGCTGTTCAACTGTCTTAGCAGCAGTAGTAGTGGTGCTGTTCAACTGTCTTAGCAGCAGTAGTAGTGGTGCTATTCAACTGTCTTAGCAGTTGTAGTAGTAGTGCTGTTCAACTCTCTCAGCAGTAGTGGTGCTGTTCAACTCTCTCAGCAGTAGTGGTGCTGTTCAACTGGCTTAGCAGTAGTGGTGCTGTTCAACTGTCTCAGCAGTTGTAGTAGTAGTGCTGTTCAACTGTCTCAGCAGTAGTGGTGCTGTTCAACTGGCTTAGCAGCAGTAGTAGTGGTGCTGTTCAACTGGCTTAGCAGCAGTAGTAGTGGTGCTGTTCATCTGTCTTGGCAGCAGTACTGGTGGTGCTGTTCATCTGTCTTAGCAGCAGTAGTAGTGGTGCTGTTAAACTGTCTTAGCAGCAGTAGTAGTGGTGCTGTTCATCTGTCTTAGCAGTAGTAGTGGTGCTGTTAAACTGTCTTAGCAGCAGTAGTAGTGGTGCTGTTCATCTGTCTTAGCAGCAGTAGTGGTGCTGTTCAACTGTCTTAGCAGCAGTAGTGGTGCAGTCTTAGCAGTAGTAGTGGTGCTGTTCATCTGTCTTAGCAGCAGTAGTAGTGGTGCTGTTCATCTGTCTTAGCAGCAGTAGTAGTGGTGCTGTTCAACTGTCTTAGCAGCAGTAGTAGTGGTGCTGTTCATCTGTCTTGGCAGCAGTAGTAGTGGTGCTGTTCATCTGTCTTGGCAGCAGTAGTAGTGGTGCTGTTCAACTGTCTTAGCAGTAGTCATGGTGCTGTTCATCTGTCTTGGCAGCAGTAGTAGTGGTGCTGTTCAACTGTCTTAGCTGTAGTTTTTCTCTGAATACACACAGACAGCCATATGGCAGCATGCAGCTGTGGAGGCATTAAGGATGTGGTGTGTGTTCATCCTATCACTCTGTCATTCCTCTGGTGGTAAAGATAAGATATCTCCTTCTCACCAGCTGTGTGTTGCACTGGGAGGAAGTTGTGCACCATGGTTGTCTGTTATCCACAACGAGGCCATGTGCAGCATTGTTGTGGTGGAAGAGTTGCAACGCTGTATAAACTGCCGTAGTTCTGGTTGGTATTCAGCGTGCGGTGAACTTTTCCTGCTTCTTGTAACTGACTGGTGATTGCTCAGCCGCCGTCAGTACAAGATATAAGCGCTAGCTTTGCGTTAGCTTAGCATAAGCATTGTGTTAACACCGTTAAGGTGACTGTGTCAGAGGTGAGAGTTGGGCTAATGCCTTGCTTTGTTAGAGAGATGTGGCCTTCGACAAGTCAAAGGATGAGGTATCTGTACTGCTGCCACTGTTTTAAATCCTCTGTTCTCTGTGAGGGAGATGGGTTAGTGGTGGCCTGTGTTATCCTGCTAGCATAGCATGATTAAGATATTAGTGTTAATGACAGTGGATGTCCTGTTGTTGGTCCTCTACCACCACCTCAACAGGGGGTCAGAGGGCTGTGACCTGTTACCACCACCTCACAGGGGTCAGAGGGCTGGGTTACCACCACCTCAGCGGGTCAGAAGGCTGTGACCTGTTACCACCACCTCAACAGGGGTCAGAGGGCTGTGACCTGTTACCACCACCTCAACAGGGAGTCAGAGGGCTGTGACCTGTTACCACCACCTCAACAGGGGGTCAGAGGGCTGTGACCTGTTACCACCACCTCAACAGGGGGTCAGAGGGCTGTGACCTGTTACCACCACCTCAACAGGGGCTGCTGGCCGTGAACTAGTTCTCATCTTAAAGGTTCTAGGACCATGTTACCTCAGTTTACCTTTCTAGTTAGAGTTAACATGGGGCCTCCCTCAGTTTACCTTTCTAGTTAGAGTTAACATGGGGCCTTCCTCAGTTTACCTTTCTAGTCAGAGTTAACATGGGGCCTCCCTCAGTTTACCTTTCTAGTCAGAGTTAACATGGGGCCTACCTCAGTTGACCTTTCTAGTCAGAGTTAACATGGGGCCTCCTCAGTTTACCTTTCTAGTCAGAGTTAACATGGGGCCTCCTCAGTTTACCTTTCTATTTAGAGTTAACATGGGGCCTCCCTCAGTTTACCTTTCTATGTAGAGTTAACATGGGGCCTCCCTCAGTTTACCTTTCTAGTTTACCTTTCTATTCAGAGTTAACATGGGGCCTCCCTCAGTTTACCTTTCTAGTTTACCTTTCTATTCAGAGTTGACATGGGGCCTCCCTCAGTTTACCTTTCTAGTTTACCTTTCTATTCAGAGTTAACATGGGGCCTCCCTCAGTTTACCTTTCTAGTTTACCTTTCAGAGTTAACATGGGGCCTCCCTCAGTTTACCTTTCTAGTTTACCTTTCTATTCAGAGTTAACATGGGGCCTCCCTCAGTTTACCTTTCTAGTTTACCTTTCTAGTCAGTTAATATGGGGCCTCCCTCAGTTTACCTTTCTATTCAGAGTTAACATGGGGCCTCCCTCAGTTTACCTTTCTAGTTTACCTTTCTATTCAGAGTTGACATGGGGCCTCCCTCAGTTTACCTTTCTAGTTTACCTTTCAAGTCAGAGTTAATATGGGGCCTCCCTCAGTTTACCTTTCTAGTTTACCTTTCAAGTCAGAGTTAACATGGGGCCTCCCTCAGTTTACCTTTCTAGTTTACCTTTCAAGTCAGAGTTAATATGGGGCCTCCCTCAGTTTACCTTTCTAGTCAGAGTTAATATGGGGCCTACCACTGTCTCTGTTTACCTTTTGTTTCAGCTGTTATGTTACTGTTTGGTTTCTGCCTATATAAACGGTATGAGTAAAACCCCATTATTTTGATTTGGTTTCTGCCTATATAAACGGTATTAGTAAAACCCATTATTTTGATTTGGTTTCTGCCTATATAAACGGTATTAGTAAACCCCATTATTTTGATTTGGTTTCTGCCTATATAAACGGTATGAGTAAAACCCATTATTTTGATTTGGTTTCTGCCTATATAAACGGTATTGGAATTCACCTGCGCACTTTTGAGGAAGATAATCATATATTCAGACTCACGTGTGTTTGACAACAGCTGATAACGTTGGGTCTCTGAGCCCTTCACCTTCTAACAGGACAACAACCCTCAGCACACAGCCAAGACAACGGGTATGGCTTCTGTTCAGATATTTTATTTGCACAAAAAAAATGAAAAACCAGTTTTTGCTTTGTCATAATGGGATATTGTGTGTAGATTGATGAGGAAAAACAACAATTGAATAAATTTAGAACGAGGCTGTAATGTAACAAAATGTAGAAAATTAATGTTTAAACAATTTGACCAATGCAGAATAGTTGATTTGAGGAGTAGGAGAGGAAGAGGGGTGAGGAAGAGTGGAGAAGAGAGGAAGAGTGGAGCTTGTCTTCTTTGTCTACGCCAGCCCTGTGAGAGGTGGAGAGGAGGGACTTCCAGGCCTTCAGCTCTTTACAGGCAGAGTAAAATCAGCTCTTTGTTTTTACGAGCCAGCCCGGTGCTCCCTCCCTATGTTGCCTCCCTCCCAGGGTTCATGAATGTAATTATAGTTGGCTGAGCTGACGGAGTGGAGGCAGGAGACGACATGCCAGGAGCTAGCTAGGAGCCAGGAGCTAAGAATTAGCTAGGAGCTAGCTAGGAGCCAGCTAGGAGCCAGGAGCTAGGAACTAGCTAGGAGCTAACTAGGAGCCAGGAGCTAACTAGGAGCCAGGAGCTAGGAACGAACTAGCTAGGAACTAGCTAGGAGCCAGGAACTAGCTACCTAGGAGCCAGGAGCTAGCTAGGAGCCAGGAGCTATGAACTAGCTAGGAGCCAGGAACTAGCTAGGAGCTCAGAGCCAGGAAGTAGCTAGGAACTAGGAGCCAGGAAGTAGCTAGGACCACAGTCTACTGTACACACTCTGATGTTCCTCCTTCTCGTCCTCCTCGCTAAAACAACACAAACCAATAATAACCCTCCTCCATGTTTGTACCTTCTGCACATATTAAACAACAGACAGGCGGATCAATCATAATGTCAAGGTAAAGAGGAAGCCATTCCGGAAGTGTGTGTGTGTGTGTGTGTGTGTGTGTGTGTGTGTGTGTGTGTGTGTGTGTGTGTGCAGTCTGTGCAGTGTGTGTGTGCGTGTGTGTGTGCAGTCTGTGCAGTGTGTGTGTGTGTGCGTGCAGTGTGAAGCGGTCATGGCTGTTTTGAAATGGAGGGTGGAGTCCTAAGATCACACACATTCCTCAGGTATTATTACTCTGGTCCAGGCTCCTGGTCTCACAGGAGAGGAGGAGACCAGTTAGATTGTTATTGACCTAGTCATATCAGCACTAGGCCAGCTGGTTGCACATATATAACACTGGGGATATTCCACAGTTACAGAGTTGCGTTGGCTCTGATTTTTCACTTAAAATGTATGCTAAATAAAAAACATTAATTTCAAAGTTTAACATGCAATACAACTCTATGCACGAGGGCTATAGTCCTGTACTGTACTCTACTGTAATTTACAGTATAGTCCTCTCCTGTACTGTACTGTAATTTACTGTATAGTCCCCTCCTGTACTGTACTCTACTGTAATTTACTGTATAGTCCTCTCCTGTACTGTACTGTAATTTACTGTATAGTCCTGTACTGTACTGTTCTGTAATTTACCGTATAGTCCTCTCCTGTACTGTACTCTACTGTAATTTACCGTATAGCCCTCTCCTGTACTGTACTCTACTGTAATTTACCGTATAGTCCTGTACTGTACTGTAATTTACCGTATATTCCTCTCCTGTACTGTACTCTACTGTAATTTACCGTATAGCCCTCTTCTGTACTGTAATTTACCGTATATTCCTCTCCTGTACTGTACTGTACTGTAATTTACCGTATAGTCCGAACTTGTGAATCATAGACGTCTATGTCCACGGACGGACTAAATCTAAACCAATTATAAATGTCTATGTTTGGGCCAAACATCAGTCCGTTGAAATCAACGCCAGAACGGACTGACCAAATTTAAACTACTTTTCAATGTCTGGTGTCAGTTGGTGCGCGGTGGGTGAAGATGCTGCTTACAGTAAATGGAAGGAGAGGGGGCTCCTACGGTAAAGGAGAGGGGGGCTCCTACGGTAAAGGAGAGGGGGTAAAGGAGAGGGGGCTCCTACGGTAAAGGAGAGGGGGCTCCTACGGTAAAGGAGAGGGGGCTCCTACGGTAAAGGAGAGGGGGCTCCTACGGTAAAGGAGAGGGGGCTCCTACGGTAAAGGAGAGGGGGCTCCTACGGTAAAGGAGAGAGGGGGCTCCTACGGTAAAGGAGGGGGACGGCAAAGGAGAGGGGGCTCCTACGGCAAAGGAGAGGGGGCTCCTACGGTAAAGGAGAGGAGGGCTCCTACGGTAAAGGAGAGGGGGCTCCTACGGTAAAGGAGAGGAGGGCTCCTACGGTAAAGGAGAGGGGGCTCCTACCAACGGGACAGGTGTCAGTAAGAGCCGGCAGAGGTTACGTTAATTAGAGAGAGAGAGGGAGAAACAGCTAAGAGCTGAACATAACAGTATGTCAGTGGAAGGGAGGACTTTGTCCCCAGCACAAGGTGCACCTGTGTAAGGATCATGTTGTTTGATCAGCTTCTTGATATGCCACACCTGTTAGGTGGATGGATTATCTGAGCACAACATTTCAGAGAATTAAGCTGTTTGTGCGTCTGTAACATTTCTGCTATCTTTTATTTACTTTGAATATTTAAGTAAATACCAGCAGTCAACTTGAAGAGACCACTCCCATCAGGATAAAGGCTTCACCATAGGTTGAAGATAATCACTCACAAATTCTGTGTATTTATTGGCATCTAAGTGGTAGAGTTGACCTAAACCAGGAAAATTCACACCATAACAGCTCAAACAACTCTAGTCTTTCCTTGATTTTGCTAGTTACCAGTATAAAGGGTCTATATATTAGCTAGCTAGCGTTAGTTGAAAAAAAGCATAGGGCATCTTGTGAGGTCGATTCATTGTAGATAATATAGCTAGCTAGATTCCTTTTAGTAGGTACAAATCCGAAGATGTTCGTTAGCTAGCTAAGTAGCCGTGTTAGCTAGCTTGAACATTGAACACACTGAGTTTAGTATCCAACGCAAGATAAATAGTTAGCTAAGTAGCTAGCAGGCTAAAAAAGCAACCCAGATGCGGTGTCTGCAGAAGTTCTGCCCCCATTCATTTTCAATGAGGGCACGAGGATCAATCAAATCTAATTTTATTAGTCACATGCCGAATACAACAGGTGTAGACCTTAGTGAAATGCTTACTTACAAGCCCCTAACCAAAAATGCAGTTTTGAAAAATACGGATAAGAATAAGAGATAAAAGTATCAAGTAATTCAAGAGCAGCAGTAAAATATAACAATATATACAGGGGCGTGCCAGTTGGTTGAGGTAGTATGTACATGTAGGTCGAGTTAATTAAAGTGACTATGCATAGATGACAACAGAGAGTGGCATTGGTGTGGAGAGGAGAGGGGGGCAATGTGAATAGTCTGGGTAGCCATTTGACTAGATGTTCAGGAGTCTTATGGCTTGGAGGTAGAACTGTTTAGAAGCATATTGGACGATATTGGTACCGCTTGCCGTGCGGTAGCAGAGCCAACAGTCTATGACTAGGGTGGCTGGAGTCTTTGACAATTTTTAGGGCCTTCCTCTGACACCGCCTGGTGTTGAGGTCCTGCTTGGCCCCAGTGATGTACTGCGCCGTTCGCACTACCCTCTGTAGTGCCTTGCGGTCGGAGGCCGAGAAGTTGCCATACCAGGCAGTGATTCAACCAGTCAGGATGCTCTGGATGGTGCAGCTGTAGAACCTTTTGAGGACCTGAGGACCCCTGACAAGTCTTTTCAGTCTCCTGAGGGGAAATAGGTTTTGTCGTTTCGCGCTTCACGACTGTCTTGGTGTGCTTGGACCATGTTAGTTTGTTGGTGATGTGGACAGCAAGGAACTTGAAGCTCTCAACCTGCTCCACTACAGCCCTGTCGATGAGAATGGGGGCGTGCTCGGTCCTCGTTTTCCTGAAGTCCACAATCATCTCTTTTGTCTCGATCACATTGAGGGAGAGGTTGTTGTCCTGGCACCACACGGCCAGGTCTCTGACCTCCTCCCTATAGGCTGTCTCATCGTTGTCGATGATCAGGCCTACCACTGTTGTCATCGGCAAATGTAATGATGGTGTTGGAGTCGTGCCTTGCCGTGCAGTCCTGAGTGAACTGGGAGTACAGGAGGGGGCTGAGCACGCACCCCTGGGGAGCTCCAGTGTTGAGGATCAGTGTGGGGGATGTGTTGTTAACTACCCTCACCACCTGGGGGCTGCCCGTCAGGTAGTCCAGGATCCAGTTGCAGAGGGAGGTGTTTGTCCCAGGGTCCTTAGCTTATTGATGAGCTTTGTGGTCACTGTGGTGTTGAACGCTGAGCTGTAGTCAACAGCATTCTCACATAGGTGGTCCTTTTGGAGTGCAATAGGGACTTCATCATTTGTGGATCTTTTGGGGCGGTATGAAAATTGGAGTGGGTCTAGAGTTTTTGGGATAATGGTGTTGATGTAAGCCATGACCAGCCTTTCAAAGCATTTCATGGCTACAGACATGAGTGCTACAGGTCGGTAGTTGAGACTAAACCATCCAGGGCTGTTGAGACTAAACCATCCAGGGCTGTTGAGACTAAACCATCTGTTGACTGTTGACACTAAACCATCCAGGGCTTTTGAGACTAAACCATTCAGGGCTGTTGAGACTAAACCATCTGTTGACTGTTGACACTAAACCATCCAGGGCTGTTGAGACTAAACCATCCAGAGCTGTTGAGACTAAACCATCTGTTGACTGTTGACACTAAACCATCCAGGGCAGTTGACACTAAACCATCCAGGCCTGTTGACACTAAACCATCTGTTGACTGTTGACACTAAACCATCCAGGGCTGTTGACACTAAACCATCCAGGGCTGTTGACACTAAACCATCCTGGGCTGTTGACACTAAACCATCCAGGGCTGTTGACACTAAACCATCCAGGGCTGTTGACACTAAACCATCCAGGGCTGTTGACACTAAACCATCCAGGGCTGTTGACACTAAACCATCCTGGGCTGTTGACACTAAACCATCCAGGGCTGTTGACACTAAACCATCCAGGGCTGTCACCTCTGGGTTTGTCCTTACATTTTGGGACATTTGACATTTTAGTCATGTAGCGGACTCTCTTGTTCAGAGACTTAGTCGGTTTATTCAACTAAGGAAGATAAAACAACAAATCCCAGTAATTTCTCTTCATTTTTGTTTTATGAGTGTGAGCTTAATCTCTTTATTACTGTGAAGCATCTAATAAAATGTTCTGATTTGGTTGTGAATGGTTCATTAAGCCTAGTCATAATTATGTTCTGATATGGGATGATTAGATGGGCCCTAAACACTGTTAAACCACCCACACAATATATCTCCAATGAAAATAACATCATTGTTGACAATAGGCTTCTTCTGTTTTCTTTTTTCAGGTCATCGGAGGTCATTAGAGGTCATCAGCGAAGCATCGTAACTCTGAATTTGACAGCTTTGATGCAGTACAGGTAAGATGTTCAGTGTGTTGGTTAATATAAAATAGTTTGGTTATTGAGATTGTCAGAGAAACCTCTAAGGTAGCTAACTTGTTATTCTGGAAGTTTAGCCAACCCTATAAATAGATTAATGTAATAATTGTTAGCTAAAATACAGACTAAACCGTCCGTTGTCTGTCCGGAGGGCTGCCGTTTTATGGGTTCTTAAACCAACAGTGATATTTAGTTGTTTTTTTCGCATTGTTTGTGACTTATTTTGTACATAATGTTGCTGCTACCGTCTCTTATGACCGAAAAGTTACTCACCTTAAATGAGTTGGACGAGAGGGATATACTACAGACACCCGAACAGGCTCTCATCCCCGTCATTCGCAGGAGAAAGAGACAGAAGAGGTATCGCGGAAGGAGATCGGGGTGCCTTGTGAGGATCTGCCGACGAGTGGCTAATCTGCCTTTACCATCGGTACTATTGGCCAACGTACAATTGCTGGATAATAAATTGGACAAACTAAAAGTACGTATATCCTACCAACGGGACATTAAAAACTGTAAAATCTTATGTTTCACCGAGTCGTGGCTGAACAATGTCGGATGGATAGAAAAGCTGCCTCTGGTAATACAAGGGGTGGCGGTCTATGTATATTTGTAAACAACAGCTGGTGCACGAAATCTAAGGATGTCTTGAGGTTTTGCTCGACTGAGGTAGAGTATCTCATGATAAGCTGTAGACCACACTGTCTACCTAGAGTTTTCATCTGTATTATTCGTAGCTGTCTACAGACCACCACAGACCGATGGTGGCACTAAGACCGCGCTCAATGAGCTGTATACCACCATAAGCAAACAGGAAAATGCCGGGGACTTTAATGCAGTGAAACTTAAATCAGTTTTACCTCATATCTATCAGCATGTTAAATGTGCAACCAGAGGGAAAAAAACTCTAGAGCACCTTTACTCCTCACACAGAGACGTATACAAAGCTCTCCCTCGCCCTCCATTTGGCAAATCTGACCATAATTCTATCCTCCTGATTCCTGCTTACAAGCAAAAATTAAAGCAGGAAGCTCCAGTGACTCGGTCAATACAAAAGTGGTCAGATGACGCAGATGCTAAACTACAGGACTGTTTTACTATCACAGACTGGAATATGTTCCGGGATTCTTCCGATGGCATTGAGGAGTACACCACATCTGTCATTGGCTTTATCAATAAGTGCATTGAGGAGTACACCACATCCGTCATTGGCTTTATCAATAAGTGCATTGAGGGGTACACCACAACCGTCATTGGCTTTATCAATAAGTGCATTGAGGGGTACACCACATCCGTCATTGGCTTTATCAATAAGTGCATTGAGGAGTACACCACATCCGTCATTGGCTTTATCAATAAGTGCATTTAGGAGTACACCACATCCGTCATTGGCTTTATCAATAAGTGCATTGAGGAGTACACCACATCCGTCATGTAGTTATTATAGGAATTATAGGACTATTTCTCTCTATACTATTTGTATTTCATTAACCTTTGACAATTGGATGTTCTTATAGGCACTTTAGTATTGCCAGTGTAACAGTATAGCTTCTGTCCCTCTCCTCACTCCTCCCTGGGCTCGAACCAGGAACACAACGACAACAGCCACACTCGAAGCAGCGTTACCCATGCAGAGCAAGGGAAACAACCACAGGCTCAAAGAGAGTGACGTTTGAAACGCTATTAGCGCGCGCTAACTAGCCAGCCATTTCACAAAGCACAACAAAGAGCTGCTGGCAAAACGCACGAGAGTGCTGTTTGAATGAATGTTTACGTGCCTGCTTCTGCCTACCGCTGCTCAGTCAGATTATATGCATCGCAGGACAGGCTAGATAATATCTAGTAATATCATCAATCTCATCCCTATTCACTCATGACTGCAGGGCCAGGCATGACTCCAACATCAAGTTTGCCGATGACCCAATAGTGGTAAGCCTGATCACCAACAACGACAAGACAGACTATAAGGAGGAGGTCAGAGACCTAGCCCTGTCGTGCCAGGACAACAACCTCTCCCTCAACGTGATCAAGACAAAGGAGATGATTGTGGACTACAGGCCCATTCTCATCGACAGGGCTGCAGTGGAGCAGGTTGAGAGCTTCAAGTTCATTGGTGACCACAATATCAACAAACTAACATGGTCCAAACACACCAAGACAGTCGTGAAGAGGGCACAACAAAACCTATTCCCCCTCAGGAGACTGGAAAGATTTGGCCTGGTTCTTCAGATTTTCAAAAAGCTCTACAGCTGCACCATCGAGAGCTGACTGACTGGCTGCATCACCGCCTGGTATGGCAACTTCTTGGCCTCCGACCGCAAGGCACTGCACACGGTAGTGCGTACGGCCCAGTACATCACTGGGGCCAAACTTCCTGCCATCCAGGACCTCTATACCAGGCGGTGTCAGAAGAATGTCTGAAAAATTGTGAAAGACTCCAGCCACCCATAGACTGTTCTTTCTGCTACCGCACGGCAAGCGGTACCGGAATGCCACATCTAGGTCCAAGAGGCCTCTACACAGCTTTTGTCCCCAAAGCCATAAGACTCCTGAACACCTTTATCAAATGGCTCCCCGGACTATTTTCTTCCCCCTTCTTTTACACCGCCACTCCTCTGGTACCCCCTACCGGTAACAACTGCGTTGTTGGTTAGAGGCTCGTAAGTAAGCATTTCACTGTAAGATCTACACTTGTTGTATTCGGCCGGCGCATGTGACTAATAAAAGTTGATTGGATAATTAATAATTTCCTCATTTCAGTCTCATTCTTAACGTCGCAGACTTCAGGAATCTGCACAAACCCGAGTCTTACTAATAGGCCCGTACCACACAAATTGATTATTTATTTACTAACTAACTAAATGATAACAGAGGATATACACACACACACAAACGGTATAGGTTATTGATTAGAAACATAATACTGTGACAACAGGTCCCTAGCGGAATTACACTATGACACTTGTTACACAATATGGAGAGAGACGGCTAGTCAGCCGTGTCTATGATCTCCAGAGTGGTCTCCTGAGGACGGCTAATCAGCGTGTCGATGATCTCCAGAGTGGTCTCCTGAGGACGGCTAGTCAGCCGTGACGATGACCTCCAGAGTGGTCTCCTGAGGACGGCTAATCAGCGTGTCGATGATCTCCAGAGTGGTCTCCTGAGGACGGCTAGTCAGCCGTGTCGATGATCTCCAGAGTGGTCTCCTGAGGACGGGTCAGCCGTGTAGATGATCTCCAGAGTGGTCTCCTCGAGGATCCCAGAGTGGTCTCCTGAGGACGGCTAATCAGAGTGTCGATGATCTCCAGAGTGGTCTCCTGAGGACGGCTAGTCAGCCGTGTCGATAATCTCCAGAATGGTCTCCTGAGGACGGCTAGTCAGCCGGGTCGAGGATCCCAGAGTGGTCTCCTGAGGACGGCTAGTCAGCCGTGTCGATGACCTCCAGAGTGGTCTCCTGAGGACGGCTAATCAGCGTGTCGATGATCTCCAGAGTGGTCTCCTGAGGACGGCTAGTCAGCCGTGTCGATGATCTCCAGAGTGGTCTCCTGAGGACGGCTAGTCAGCCGTGTAGATGATCTCCAGAGTGGTCTCCAGATTACGGCTAATCAGCCGTGTAGATGATCTCCAGAGTGGTCTCCAGATTACGGCTAATCAGCCGCGTCGAGGATCCCAGAGTGGTCTCCTGAGGACGGCTAATCAGAGTGTCGATGATCTCCAGAGTGGTCTCCTGAGGACGGCTAGTCAGCCGTGTCGATGATCTCCAGAGTGGTCTCCTGAGGACGGCTAGTCAGCCGGGTCGAGGATCCCAGAGTGGTCTCCTGAGGACGGCTAGTCAGCCGTGTCGATGATCTCCAGAGTGGTCTCCTGAGGACGGCTAGTCAGCCGTGTCGATGATCTCCAGAGTGGTCTCCTGAGGACGGCTAGTCAGCCGGGTCGAGGATCCCAGAGTGGTCTCCTGAGGACGGCTAATCAGCCGTGACGATGACCTCCAGAGTGGTCTCCTGAGGACGGCTAATCAGCCGTGTCGATGATCTCCAGAGTTGTGATGAGAGCAGTGTAGCTAGCTGATGATGATTTGGAGAGAATAACCGAATGGTCCGACGTAAATGAACTTTCTTAGATACAGGACTTAGGACAGCTACTTAACTGTAGCATTGATTGTTAGAGGTTCCTTTGTCTTCTTCAACCTCGTGTTGAGTTCCACTGTCGTGACTAATGTGGACCTAGCAGCAGCTCGTGGCCCGTTTAGTCTCCTATGTTAATTCTTAACACATTCTTTTATTTTTTTATTTTATTTTTTATTTCACCTTTATTTAACCAGGTAGGCTAGTTGAGAAGAAGTTCTCATTTGCAACTGCGACCTGGCCAAGATAAAGCATAGCAGTGTGAACAGACAACACAGAGTTACACATGGAGTAAACAATTAACAAGTCAATAACACAGTAGAAAAAAAGGGGAGTCTATATACATTGTGTGCAAAAGGCATGAGGAGGTAGGCAAATAATTACAATTTTGCAGATTAACACTGGAGAGATAAATGATCAGATGGTCATGTACAGGTAGAGATATTGGTGTGCAAAAGAGCAGAAAAGTAAATAAATAAAAACAGTATGGGGATGAGGTAGGTAAAAATGGGTGGGCTATTTACCGATAGACTATGTACAGCTGCAGCAATCGGTTAACTGCTCAGATAGCAGATGTTTGAAGTTGGTGAGGGAGATAAAAGTCTCCAACTTCAGCGATTTTTGCAATTCGTTCCAGTCACAGGCAGCAGAGAACTGGAACGAAAGGCGGCCAAATGAGGTGTTGGCTTTAGGGATGATCAGTGAGATACACCTGCTGGAGCGCGTGCTACGGATGGGTGTTGCCATCGTGACCAGTGAACTGAGGTAAGGCGGAGCTTTACCTAGCATGGACTTGTAGATGACCTGGAGCCAGTGGGTCTGGCGACGAATATGTAGCGAGGGCCAGCCGACTAGAGCATAAAAGTCGCAATGGTGGGTGGTATAAGGTGCTTTAGTGACAAAACGGATGGCACTGTGATAAACTGCATCCAGTTTGCTGACTAGAGTGTTGGAAGCAATTTTGTAGATGACATCGCCGAAGTCGAGGATCGGTAGGATAGTCAGTTTTACTGGGTAAGTTTGGCGGCGTGAGTGAAGGAGGCTTTGTTGCAGAATAGAAAGTCGACTCTTGATTTGATTTTCGATTGGAGATGTTTGATATGAGTCTGGAAGGAGAGTTTACAGTCTAGCCAGACACCTAGGTACTTATAGATGTCCACATATTCAAGGTCGGACCCATCCAGGGTGGTGATGCTGGTCAGGCGTGCGGGTGCAGGCAGCGAACAGTTGAAAGGCCTGCATTTGGTTTTACTAGCGTTTAAGAGCAGTTGGAGGCCACGGAAGGAGTGTTGTATGGCATTGAAGCTCGTTTGGAGGTTAGATAGCACAGTGTCCAAGGACGGGCCGGAAGTATATAGAATGGTGTCGTCTGCGTAGAGGTGGATCAGGGAATCGCCCGCAGCAAGAGCAACATCATTGATATATACAGTGAAAAGAGTCGGCCCGAGGATTGAACCCTGTGGCACCCCCATAGAGACTGCCAGAGGACCGGACAGCATGCCCTCCGGTTTGACACACTGAACTCTGTCTGCAAAGTAATTGGTGAACCAGGCAAGGCAGTCATCCGAAAAACCGAGGCTACTGAGTCTGCCGATAAGAATATGGTGATTGACAGAGTCGAAAGCCTTGGCAAGGTCGATGAAGACGGCTGCACGGTACTGTCTTTTATTGATGGCGGTTATGATATCGTTTAGTACCTTGAGCGTGGCTGAGGTGCACCCGTGACCGGCTCGGAAACCAGATTGCACAGCGGAGAAGGTACGGTGGGATTCGAGATGGTCAGTGACCTGTTTGTTGACTTGGCTTTCGAAGACCTTAGATAGGCAGGGCAGGATGGATATAGGTCTGTAACAGTTTGGGTCCAGGGTGTCTCCCCCTTTGTCTCCCCCTTTTATACCCTTTTATACAGACGTACTGGGGCATGGCAAGTTATCATAATTACTATGATCCCGTTTGAGAACTAAAATCACAATCCTATCATCATAAAAACATTCTCTTTATTTTTGATATTTTCTACACAACGTAAAGGATGTATACCTGATATGTAAAAGCTCTTCAAGTTGCAATGTTTTCGTTATAATGTCTTTATACCAATTTTAATGACGTCACAAAATAGACGTACATTTTCCATCTCTCATCATTCCCAACATTAGGATGTTGAAATATATTGTCCCAGTGTTCATTGATTGATGTTGAAGTTTTGGGCGGCAAACTCTTCTGTAACACAGAGATGTTCCATTCACCCATTCACTAGACACCAGAAAGGAGTCGTCTACTGCATTACAATTTACGATGGACGTGAGGTGTCATAAAACCGCCACATCAATCTCCCCCTGTAGACACTGATCCACTGTCCTGATCTGATCCTCACAGGAGAGGCATGACACAGGTGTGCCAAGCTTGTAGTGTCATACCCAAGAAGACTCAAGGCTGTAATCGCTGCCAAAGGTGCTTCAACAAAGTACTGAGTAAAGGGTCTGAATACTTATGTTAATGTGATATTTCAGTTTGTTTATACATTTGCAAAATGTTCTAAAACTAGTTTTTGTTTAGTCATTATGGGGTATTGTGTGTAGATTGATGAGGGGAAAAAACAATTTAATCAATTTTAGAATAAGGCTGTAACGTAACAAAATGTGTGAAAGGTGATTGGGGTGTTGTTGCTGGTTGGAGTTTAAATGATCCTGACATGTACCTCATCCCTGTTCCCCAAGTCCAAGACGACAGAACTAAACTGTATATCTTCTCTCTCTCTCAGGTCCTCAGGTCCAAGATGACAGCACTAAACTGTATATATTCTCTCTCTCTCAGGTCCTCAGGTCCAAGATGACAGAACTAAACCTTATATCTTCTCTCTGTCTCTCAGGTCCAGAGGTCCAAGATGACAGAAGAGGTGATTGTCATCGCCAAATTTGACTACCTGGCTCAGCAAGACCAGGAGTTGGACATTAAGAAGAACGAGCGGCTGTGGCTGCTGGACGACAGTAAGTCCTGGTGGAGGGTCCGCAACGCCACCAACAAGACCGGCTTCGTACCCTCCAACTACGTAGAGAGGAAGAACAGCGCCAGGAAGGCATCCATCGTCAAGAACCTCAAAGACACACTAGGTCAGAACTGTCCTAACCTTAACCTCAGTTACACTAGGTCAGAAACTGTCCTAACCTCAGTCACACTAGGTCAGGAACTGTCCTAACCTTAACCTCAGTCACACTAGGTCAGGAACTGTCCTAATATTTTCATATTCAACCTCAGTCACACTAGGTCAGGAACTGTCCTAACCTTAACCTCAGTCACACTAGGTCAGGAACTGTCCTAATATTTTCATATTCATATTTTTTCCTGTGTTACAGATGCGACACAGTTGGCTGATTGGTAAATATTTTTTATGGGGACAGGGTAATAAAAACACTATACTGACAGCTGATAGTAAAACTGTAGTACTTAGAGATGGTCCCTTCTCTGTAACAAATACTATACTGACAGCTGATAGTAAAACTGTAGTACTTAGAGACGGTCCCTTCTCTGTAACAAATAATATACTGACAGCTGATAGTAAAACTGTAGTACTTAGAGACGGTCCCTTCTCTGTAACAAATACTATACTGACAGCTGATAGTAAAACTGTAGTACTTAGAGACGGTCCCTTCTCTGTAACAAATACTATACTGACAGCTGATAGTAAAACTGTAGTACTTAGAGACGGTCCCTTCTCTGTAACAAATACTATACTGACAGCTGATAGTAAAACTGAAGTACTTAGAGACGGTCCCTTCTCTGTAACAAATACTATACTGACAGCTGATAGTAAAACTGTAGTACTTAGAGACGGTCCCTTCTCTGTAACAAATAATATACTGACAGCTGATAGTAAAACTGTAGTACTTAGAGACGGTCCCTTCTCTGTAACAAATAATATACTGACAGCTGATAGTAAAACTGTAACAAGTACTTACTGAGCTGATAGTAAAACGGTCCCTTCTCTGTAACAAATACTATACTGACAGCTGATAGTAAAACTGTAGTACTTAGAGACGGTCCCTTCTCTGTAACAAATACTATACTGACAGCTGATAGTAAAACTGTACTTAGAGAGTACTTAGATAGTAAAACGGTCCCTTCTCTGTAACAAATACTATACTGACAGCTGATAGTAAAACTGTAAAAAGTACTTAGAGACGGTCCCTTCTCTGTAACAAATACTATACTGACAGCTGATAGTAAAACTGTAGTACTTAGAGACGGTCCCTTCTCTGTAACAAATACTATACTGACAGCTGATAGTAAAACTGTAGTACTTAGAGACGGTCCCTTCTCTGTAACAAATACATTTAAGAAATGTATAGAGGTAATGTTCTTTTCCATCGTGAAGGAAATTGATTGTCCTCTGGAGTTAAGGAAGTTAGGAACCCGTCCAGATCACGAAGCAATCGTCTGTATCGTCGTTCCAATATTAGACATGATCTTTGTAAGGATTATTTTCATAAATTAAATCCAATTTGAATTTCTCCATGAAGAGATGTGTGTAGTTTGGCGATAATGTGTTTCCCATCCCTGTTCCAAGGGTCTGGAGGTCAAATGTCAAATAGAAAAGAGTTTTTAGTGAGAACTAGTTGCTCAAGCTGAATGTTATCATTTGTTGGCATGTCGCTGGTTGGAGAGGAAGAACTAGAGGGCCACCATACCTCCATCATTCAGAATTGTAGTCCTTCACTTATATTGTGTATATTTTGTAGTTTCGTTAGAAAGTCAGTGGTGTCTTTTTAAATTGCATGACATCTGTTTGACTAATGGATGAATGTGAGAGTCCACATCAGACTGTTTTTCAGTTAGGGAGCCGGTACCTGAAACGACAGGTCTTAATGGAGGGTCTGATTTGTCAACCTTAAACAGGACCATAAAAGGATTGAAACTGGAGGTTTTGGGACAAAGATATTTACATTTCTGTTCTGTCAACCATTTATTTTGTAGTCCTTTATCGAGGACTTTTTATTCACTTCGATTTTATAGTTGGATGTATCATCAAACATCTGTTTATTGTAAATAAATAAATCATAATAATTCAATGTAAATACTATAAATGTTTAATATACATGTTACTATTAGGAATCACTAACCCCACCTCCCTTATCTGATCATGAAGTCATCAGAGCATTTGTTCGACCCCTGGATGGTTGTAAATGTGGACACTCACTGCGTCTCTGTAGTTAGTTGTCATTTCTCATTTTGACTTGAAAGGGTGTTTGTAACTGTATATGTTACAAAGGAAAACCCTTTGCTTAAAACATCCGTTCACTAGAAAGCTGTTTATCTGATGAGTTAGAAACTTGAAATATCTAGGAGTTTGGATGAGAACTTCATTAGTCCTGTTGAGAATCTGGAGAAGAAGATTGAGTTGAGAAAAGGTTTTATTACGGACATAAGGCTGGGTTTTTCCTTCCATAAGAGTTGCTACCTGTCTGTCTTGGACTACAGTAATTTATATGCAGACCTCAGGCACTACCCTGAAGGCACATGATGCTGTGTTTCACACAGCTCTTAGGTTTATTGTCTACCTACACCATAAATACAGGGCATTCGCAAAGCATTCAGACCTGCACATTTTGATATGTTACAGCCTTATTCTAAAATGGATTTCATTGTTTTTTCCCTCATCAATCTACACACAACACCCCATAATGACAATGCAAAAATAGGTTTTTAGAATTTTTTTGAAATTTATATTTACAAAAAAAAGAACACTGAAATATTGCATTTGCATAAGTGTTCAGACCATTTACTCAGTACTTTATTGAAGCACCTTTGACAGTGATTACTGCCTCGAGTCTTCTTGGGTATGACGCTACAAGCTTGGCACTCCTTTGTTGAGTTTCTCCTCTTCTTCTCAAGCTCTGTCAGGTTGGATGGGGGGCATCGCTGCAGAATTTCTTTGGTATCCTTCCCCAGATCTGTGCCTCGACACAATCCTGTCTCGGAGCTCTACGGTCAATTCCTTCAACCTCATGGATTGGTTTTTGCTCTGACATGCACTGTCAACTGTAGGACCTTCTATAGACAGGTGCTTGCCTTTGCAAATCATGTCCAATCAATTGAATTTACCACAGGTGGACTCCAATCAAGTTGTAGAAACATCTCAAGGATGATCAATGGAAACAGGATGCACCTGAGCTCAATTTCGAGTGTCATAGCAAAGGATCTGAATTTTATTTTTATTTGCAAACATTTCTAAAAAACTGTTTTTGCTTTGTCATTATGGGGTGTTGTGTGTAGATTGATTGGGGGAAAATACAATTTAATCCATTTTAGAACAAGGCTATGATGTAACAAAATGTGGAAAAAGGGAAGGAGTCTGAATACTTTCCGAATGCACTGCATCTCTCTCTTTTCTCTCTCCTCTCTCCATCTCCTCTCCCTCTCTCTTTCTCTCTCTCTGTCAGGTCTCTGCTCAGTCTCTCTCTCTCTGCCAGCTCTCAGCTCAGTCTCTCTCTCTCTCTGCCAGCTCTCAGCTCAGTCTCTCTCGCTCTCTGCCAGCTCTCAGCTCAGTCTCTCTCTCTCTCTGCCAGCTCTCAGCCCAGTATCTCTCTCTCTCTCTCTCTCTCTCTCTCTGCCAGCTGTCTCTCTCTCTCTCTCTCTCTCTGCCAGCTCTCAGCTCTGTCTCTCTCTGCCAGCTCTCAGCCCAGTCTCTCTCTCTCTCTGCCAGCTCTGTCTCTCTCTCTCTCTCTCTGCCAGCTCTGTCTCTCTCTCTCTCTCTCTCTCTCTCTCTGACAGCTCTGTCTCTCTCTCTCTCTCTGACAGCTCTGCTCTCTCTCTCTCTCTGCCAGCTCTGTCTCTGCCAGCTCTCAGCTCTGTCTCTCTCTCTCTGCCAGCTCTCAGCTCTGTCTCTCTCTCTCTGCCAGCTCTCAGCTCTGTCTCTCTCTCTCTGCCAGCTCTCAGCTCTGTCTCTCTCTCTCTGCCAGCTCTCAGCCCAGTCTCTCTCTCTCTCTGCCAGCTCTGTCTCTCTCTCTCTCTGACAGCTCTGTCTCTCTCTCTCTCTCTCTCTCTGACAGCTCTGTCTCTCTCTCTCTCTCTGACAGCTCTGTCTCTCTCTCTCTCTCTCTCTGCCAGCTCTCTCTCTCTCTGCCAGCTCTCAGCTCTGTCTCTCTCTCTCTGCCAGCTCTCAGCTCTCAGCTCTGTCTCTCTCTCTCTGCCAGCTCTCAGCTCTGTCTCTCTCTCTCTGCCAGCTCTCAGCTAAGTCTCTCTCTCTCTGCCAGCTCTCAGCTCAGTCTCTCTCTCTCTGCCAGCTCTCAGCTCAGTCTCTCTCTCTCTGCCAGCTCTCAGCTCAGTCTCTCTCTCTGCCAGCTCTCAGCTCAGTCTCTCTCTCTCTCTGCCAGCTCTCAGCTCAGTCTCTCTCTCTCTCTGCCAGCTCTCAGCCCAGTCTCTCTCTCTCTGCCAGCTCTGTCCCAGTCTCTCTCTCTCTCTGCCAGCTCTGCTCTCTCTCTCTCTCTCTCTCCCAGCTCTCTCTCTCTCTCTCTCTCTGCCAGCTCTCAGCTCTCTCTCTCTCTCTCTGCCAGCTCTCAGCTCTGTCTCTGTCTCTCTCTCTCTCTCTCTCTCTCTCTCTCTCTCTGCCAGCTCTCAGCTCTGTCTCTCTCTCTCTGCCAGCTCTCAGCTCTGTCTCTCTCTCTCAGCTCTCAGCTCTCTCTCTCTCTCTGCCAGCTCTCAGCTCTCTCTCTCTCTCTGCCAGCTCTCAGCTCTCTGTCTCTCTCTCTCTCTGCCAGCTCTGCTCTCTCTCTCTCTCTCTGACAGCTCTGTCTCTCTCTCTCTCTCTCTCTGACAGCTCTGTCTCTCTCTCTCTCTCTCAGCTCTGCCAGCTCTCAGCTCTGTCTCTCTCTCTCTGCCAGCTCTCAGCTCTGTCTCTCTCTCTCTCTCTCTGCCAGCTCTCAGCTCTGTCTCTCTCTCTCTGCCAGCTCTCAGCTCTGTCTCTCTCTCTCTGCCAGCTCTCAGCTAAGTCTCTCTCTCTCTGCCAGCTCTCAGCTCAGTCTCTCTCTCTCTGCCAGCTCTCAGCTCAGTCTCTCTCTCTCTGCCAGCTCTCAGCTCAGTCTCTCTCTCTCTGCCAGCTCTCAGCTCAGTCTCTCTCTCTCTCTCTGCCAGCTCTCAGCTCAGTCTCTCTCTCTCTCTGCCAGCTCTCAGCTCAGTCTCTCTCTCTCTCTGCCAGCTCTCAGCTCTGTCTCTCTCTCTCTGCCAGCTCTCAGCTCAGTCTCTCTCTCTCTCTGCCAGCTCTCAGCTCTGTCTCTCTCTCTCTGCCAGCTCTCAGCCCAGTCTCGCTCTCTGCCAGCTCTCAGCTCAGTCTCGCTCTCTGCCAGCTCTCAGCCCAGTCTCGCTCTCAGCTCAGTCTCGCTCTCTGCCAGCTCTCAGCTCAGTCTCGCTCTCTGCCAGCTCTCAGCTCAGTCTCGCTCTCTGCCAGCTCTCAGCTCAGTCTCGCTCTCTGCCAGCTCTCAGCTCAGTCTCGCTCTCTGCCAGCTCTCAGCTCAGTCTCGCTCTCTGCCAGCTCTCAGCTCTCTGCCAGCTCTGCCAGCTCTCAGTCTCGCTCTCTGCCAGCTCTCAGCTCAGTCTCGCTCTCTGCCAGCTCTCAGCTCAGTCTCGCTCTCTGCCAGCTCTCAGCTCAGTCTCGCTCTCTGCCAGCTCTCAGCTCAGTCTCGCTCTCTGCCAGCTCTCAGCCCAGTCTGTCTTTGTTGGCTTTTTTTTAGACCACATTGTTGCTTTGATATCCACCACAGGACAGGAAGAGATGGTTCTCTGTGTTGGACCAGCCGGTTAGGCTAGCTACTGTTGACTAAGCTCCTCAGCATTGTGGACCTGAAGGCTACCGTAGTAGCAGACTGACTGACTGGCACAGATGAGTTTTTTCTACTTTGTGGTTGTGAATGACCGTTTGATAATGAGCTAACGTCTGACCGCTCTATTCTGAAGGAACTGAAGGACTTGTTTGGCTGGTGATAAACATGGGGAAACTTTGTAACACTTTATTAAGAAAACAGGAAGATCCCCTCATCTGTGATCGGAGCAATCAAGTGTGTGCGGCGTGACTGCTGAGGGTAAAATCTTTGCGTCCTCTGATAAGAATGTTACAACAACAGGAAGAGGGCTCTTGAGTCATAGACACACAGCACAGCAACTATTGAGACTACTGACATGTAGCCCGATGTGATGTATAGCTTGAGCACATACAGCCTACACTGAAAACAACTGAGCCGGGTGACTGGAGCCGGGTGACTGGAGCCGGGCGACTGGAGCCGGGCGACTGGAGCCGGGCGACTGGAGCCGGGCGACTGGAGCCGGGTGACTGGAGCCGGGTGACTGGAGCCGGGTGACCACAAAATGTAGAACATGTCATATTTCGGAGATTCTCTAGCTACATTCCAGCTGTAGATTCGCACGGCTGTGGATTCGCACGGCTGTGGATTCGCACGGCTGTGGATTCGCACGGCTGTGGATTCGCACGGCTGTGGATTCGCACGGCTGTGGATTCGCACGGCTGTGGATTCGCACGGCTGTGGATTCGCACCGCTGTGGATTCGCACCGCTGTGGATTCGCACGGCTGTGGATTCGCACGGCTGTGGATTCGCACAGCTGTTGTATGAATGTTCTGAATGAGTGAAGCTAGGTGTAGGATATGAGTGTTGTGTGTTTCGGGGCCACAGCTGTGTTTTTTGTTTTTATTTCTCCTTTAATTAACCAGGTAGACCAGATCACCTTTATTTAACCAGGTAGACCAGATCACCTTTATTTAACCAGGTAGACCAGATCACCTTTATTTAACCAGGTAGACCAGATCACCTTTATTTAACCAGGTAGGCTAGTTTAGAACAAGTTCCCTTTATTTAACCAGGTAGACCAGATCACCTTTATTTAACCAGGTAGACCTTTTTTAACCATCACCTTTATTTAACCAGGTAGACCAGATCACCTTTATTTAACCAGGTGGCTAGTTTAGAACAAGTTCCCTTTATTTAACCAGGTAGACCAGATCACCTTTATTTAACCAGGTGGCTAGTTTAGAACAAGTTCCCTTTATTTAACCAGGTAGACCAGATCACCTTTATTTAACCAGGTAGACCAGATCACCTTTATTTAACCAGGTAGACCAGATCACCTTTATTTAACCAGGTAGACCAGATCACCTTTATTTAACCAGGTAGGCTAGTTTAGAACAAGTTCCCTTTATTTAACCAGGTAGACCAGATCACCTTTATTTAACCAGGTAGACTAGATCACCTTTATTTAACCAGGTAGGCTAGTTTAGAACAAGTTCCCTTTATTTAACCAGGTAGACCAGATCACCTTTATTTAACCAGGTAGGCCAGTTTAGAACAAGTTCTCATTTACCCCTGAGACCTGGCCAAGATAAAGCATAGCAGTGTGAGCAGACAACACAGAGTTACACATGGAATAAATAACTGTACAGTCAATAATACAGTAGAAAAATCTATATACAGTGTGTGGAAATTAAGTACGGAGGTGAGGCAATAAATAGGCCATAGTGGAGAAATAATTACAATTTAGCAAATAAACACTGGAATGATAGATGTGCAGAAGATGAATATGCAAGTAGAGATACTGGGGTGCAAAGGAGCAACAACAACAAAAATAACATGGGGATGAAGTAGATAGATGGGCTATTTACAGATGGGCTATGTACAGGTGCAATGATCTGTGAGCTGCTCCGACAGCTGGAGCTTAAAGTTAGAGAGGGAGAGATGAGTCTCCAGCTTCAGTGATTTTTGCCATTTGTTCCAGTCATTGGCAGCAGAGAACTGGAAGGAAAGGCAGCCGAAGTTGGTGCTGGCTTTGGGGATGACCAGTGAAATATACCTGCTGGAGCGCGTGCTATGGGTGGGTGTTGCTATGGTGACCAGCGAGCTGAGATAAGGTGGGGCTTTAGCTAGCAGGGTCTTGTAGATGACCTGGAGCCAGTGCGTTTGGCGACGAGTATGAAGCGAGGGCCAGCCAACGAGAGCATACAGGTCACAGTGGGTGGGTAGTATATGGGGCTTTGGTGACAAAACTGATGGCACTGTGATAGACTACATCATCATACATTCGCTATAAATCAAAGTTTATTTGTCACGTGCGCCGAATACAACAGGTAGACCTTACAGTGAAATGCTTACTTACAGGCTCTAACCAATAGTGAGGAGAAAAAAAAGTGTGTGTGCCTGTGTGTGTGTGTGTGTGTGTGTGTGTGTGTGTGTGTGTGTGTGTGTGTGTGTGTGTGTGTGTGTGTGTGTGTGTGTGTGTGTGTGTGTGTGTGTGTGTGTGTGTGTGTGTGTGTGTGTGTGTGTGTGTGTGTGTGTGTGTGTGTGTGTGTGTGTGTGTGTGTGTGTGTGTGTGTGCCTGTGTGTGTGTGCCTGTGTGTGTGTGTGTGTGTGCCTGTGTGTGTGTGCCTGTGTGTGTGTGCCTGTGTGTGTGTGCCTGTGTGTGTGCCTGTGTGTGTGCCTGTGTGTGTGTGTGTGTGTGTGTGCCTGTGTGTGTGCCTGTGTGTGTGCCTGTGTGTGTGCCTGTGTGTGTGCCTGTGTGTGTGTGTGCCTGTGTGTGTGTGTGTGCCTGTGTGTGTGTGTGCCTGTGTGTGTGTGTGCCTGTGTGTGCGCCTGTGTGTGTGTGTGTGCCTGTGTGTGTGTGTGTGCCTGTGTGTGCCTGTGTGTGTGTGTGCCTGTGTGCGTGTGTGCCTGTGTGTGTGTGCCTGTGTGTGTGCCTGTGTGTGCCTGTGTGTGTGTGTGTGCCTGTGTGTGTGTGTGCCTGTGTGTGTGTGCCTGTGTGTGTGTCTGTGTGTGTGTGCCTGTGTGTGTGTGTGTGTGTGTGTGTGCCTGTGTGTGTGTGCGTGTGTGTGTGTGTGCCTGTGTGTGTGTGTGCCTGTGTGTGTGTGTGCCTGTGTGTGTGTGTGTGTGCCTGTGTGTGTGTGTGCCTGTGTGTGTGTGTGTGTGTGTGTGTGTGTGTGTGTGTGTGTGCGTGTGCCTGTGTGTGTGCCTGTGTGTAAAGTAAAGAAATAAAAGAACAGTAAAAAGACATTTGAAAAAAGAGTAGCAAGGCCATTTACAGACACTGGTTAGTAAGGCTGATTGAGGTAGTATGTAAGAGTAGCAAGGACATTTACAGACACTGGTTAGTAAGGCATATATGCTGAACAGAGAGTAGCAGCAGCGTAAAGAGGGGTTGGTGGGTGGCGGGACACAACGCAGATAGCCCGGTTAGCACTGGTTGGTCAGGCCAATTGAGGTAGTATGTACATGTAGATATGGTTAAAGTGACTATGCATATATGATAACCAGAGAGTAGCAGCAGCGTAAAAAGAGGGGTTGGGGGGGTTGGGGAGGCACACAATATTCCGGGTAACCATTTGGTTACCTGTTCAGGTGTCTTATGGCTTGGTGGTAAAAACTGTTGAGAAGCCTTTTGGTCCTAGACTTGGCACTCCGGTACTGCTTGCTATGTAGTAGCAGAGAGAACAGTCTGACTGGGGTGGCTTTGACAATACCATTTTTAGTGCCTTCCTCTGACACCTCCTGGTGTAGAGGTCCTGGATGTCAGGCAGCTTTGCCCCAGTGATGTACTGGGCCGTACGCGTTACCCGACTGGAGGCTGTTGCATGTTCTGCAGACAAATCGATTAACTTCCCTCAGCACTCTTGTAAAACCCAGAATACAACCAGAATACAACCAGAATACAACCAGAATACAACCAGAATACAACCAGAATACAACCACACTTCAGATTTGGTCCTCTTAGAAGGCTGAAAAATCTCCTGAGCTCAGCGTGTGTACCTGAGCGCTGTCACTGATTTCCACCATGTTTTCACACAAAACCCACATTGCTGCGTCCGACTGTTGCCAACTTTGGTTGATGCTGGACAGTATTTACCGTTTCTCAAACCGTGGAAATCAAACACGGTTTTAATGAAACTCCTGTACGGATGAACAACTGTAATAATAATTACAATAATAACACTAATAATAATAATTACAATAATAATACTAATAATAATAATTACAATAATAACACTAATAATAATAATTACAGTAATAACACTATAATAATAATTACAATAATAACACTAATAATAATAATTACAATAATAACACTAATAATAATTATAATAATCAGTAAATTACTGTTTACTTGGCAAATCAAATGTATTTATATAGCCCTTCGTACATCAGCTGATATCTCAAAGTGCTGTACAGAAACCCAGCCTAAAACCCCAAACAGCAAGCAATGCAGGTGTAGAAGCACGGTGGCTAGGAAAAACTCCCTAGAAAGGCCAAAACCTAGGAAGAAACCTAGAGAGGAACCAGGCTATGTGGGGTGGCCAGTCCTCTTCTGGCTGTGCCGGGTGGAGATTATAACAGAACATGGCCAAGATGTTCAAATGTTCATAAATGACCAGCATGGCCCAATAATAATAAGGCAGAACAGTTGAAACTGGAGCAGCAGCACGGCCAGGTGGACTGGGGACAGCAAGGAGTCATCATGTCAGGTACTCCTGAGGCATGGTCCTAGGGCTCAGGTCCTCCGAGAGAGAGAGAGAAAGAAAGAGAGAAAGAGAGAATTAGAAAGAGCACACTTAAATTTACACAGGACACTGAATAGGACAGGAGAAGTACTCCTGGTTAGTTGCTGTGTGGTTCAGGTCTGGAGACTGGCTAGGTCTCTCCAGGACCTTGAGATGCTTCTTACGGAGCCACTGCTTAGTTGCCCTGGCTGTGTGTTTCAGGACGTTTCTTTTTTTGCTGAGTTTAGATATTTGGCCCTTGCTCCTTCGCCCATGAGTATTTTTTGTTTTTCCTCTGGGTTTAATAAGTAACATTTTTTAATAAATGTAGTAATTTCTGTGAATAATGAACCTCCTTGGTGAGGAATATTTCTCAGAGTAAAGGAGAAAGTGCATTTCTGTTTTTACCTCCCCTGTTGTGCAGTGACCACATACACACTCCTCTTTGGGTAGCCATGTCGTTTTATGTCTGCCGGTTTCTATTGCCAGTCGGTGGTCACTCAGCCTGTACTTGGTAAGGATCTCTCTCTGCTTCGTATCTCTGACAGAGTAGTAGAGATTTTGTTTGGTTTTTCCAACGTTGTAAAGATGAGTCCTTTGATTGGTTCATGATTTTGTTTATTGGAATTCTTTCTTTTGAAGTAGTGCTGCTGTCAGCTTGGTTGGTGAGGTCCAACACCAGCTGACTGAGAGGGCTCGTTTCTGGGCTCAGCTCTTGGGTTTGAAGTGCTTTATATACTTGAATTTAGGCAAAAAAATGTTATGATCTTTTCTGTATTTTCATTACCACTGGAAAACAGCCCAATTCTGCCCTACATTAGTTGGTCTATTTCTCTGGACAGAATTCTGCATGTAGTGCTTCAACTGGATGTTTGTGCCACATTTTAAGGTCCAGTTTATTGAGTGGCCCCCAAACCTCACTTCCGTAAATAGCTAATGGTAGGATTACACTGTCAAATATTTTGGTCCAAATTCTAATTGGGATGTTGATTTTGAATAACTTGTTTTTTATTTTTATTTTATTTATTTTTTATTTTATTTTTTATTTATTGGTCACAATTCAAAATGCTACAGAAAACCTTTCGCAAGTTGCTGTTTACGCAAATTCCTCTGTAATATTGGGGTCTGATTTGTCTCCACTTTTGTTGATAGTGGAGATGAGCCCCTGGTTCCAGACATCTGGGAAGTAGACAGAAGTTAAAACCATGTTGAACAGTTTAAACACAGCATTTTGCAACTCAGGTGTGCTGTTTTTCAGCATTTCATTTCTGATGTTTTCTAGACCACAAGCCTTCTTTGGTTTTATAGGTTCCAGGTTTTCATTTAGTTCCTGTTGGGTTATTGGTTAATCGAATGGATTTTGGTTGTTACATGTTTGTTGTATGTCTTTTTGTGAGATGTGTTTGTATAGATTACCAAAATAAGTTTTCCAAATTCCTTCATCTTTGTCGTGTTTAAATTGTTCCACATGTCCCAGAACTGATTTTGGTCAATTGCGTTTTCAATTTCATCAAGTGTCTTGTTGGTATAATTCAATTTCTTGTGTTTCAGTGTTTGTTTCTACTGTTTCAGAGTTTCACAGTATTCATATCGTAGCTCTGGGTTGTTTTGCTGCTTATGTTTTTCATTTGACATTTGTCTTAGGTGTTTTCTAATTGTTTTACATTCGTTATCAAACCATTTTTCAGAACCGTTTTGTTTTTTGTGCTTTTGATGCTTTTGGCGACCTGTATAGAGTTCATCCTTTATTTGAGTTTAATGTGTCAATGAATCCCCCTGCACTGCTCATCTGCACGATTGGTTCATGTTGTACAGTTTATTGGGCTGTTTTTTTTAAATGAATATTGCTGGTTCATTTCTTCAGAAACACGTTGATCTGACTATGATCTGACAATGGTGTCTGTGGTCTGACATGGACCCCTCCTCCGTTTAGTACATTCAAATCATTCACTGTCAGTGATGGCATAATCGACTACACTTGTCCCAAGAGCTGAGCAGTAAGTAAAGCGACCTAAAGAGTCCCCTTTGATTCTACCATGAAGCATGTACAGGCCTAAGGCTCGACAGAGATGCACTAACTCCTTCCCGTTTCTGGTCAGGACTGTTTCTATTATGTATAATAGAACTACTGTACAAGGAGGGTGGTTACCTCCCTCATCAGAACCTGTTCTCACATTGACATCTCCACAAAGAAGCGCTGAAATGTAATGATTTCTGTCTGGAGATTATCCAAAAACAGCAGATGTTAATGTTCACATACACATGGTTATCAGATGTTAATGTTCACATACACATGGTTAGCAGATGTTATTGGTCACATACACATGGTTAGCAGATGTTATTGGTCACATACACATGGTTAACAGATGTTATTGGTCACATACACATGGTTAGCAGATGTTATTGGTCACATACACATGGTTAGCAGATGTTATTGGTCACATACACATGGTTAACAGATGTTATTGGTCACATACACATGGTTAACAGATGTTATTGGTCACATACACATGGTTAGCAGATGTTATTGGTCACATACACATGGTTAGCAGATGTTATTGGTCACATGGTTAGCAGCTGTTATTGGTCACATGGTTAGCAGCTGTTAATGTGAGTGTAGCAGAATGCTTGTTCTTCTAGTTCCTACAGTGCAGTAATATCTAACAAGTAATCTAACAATTCCCCAACAACTACCTAATACACACAAATCTAAAGGGGTGAAGGAGAATATGTACATATAAATATATGGATGAGCGATGACCGAGCGGCATAGGCAAGATACAGTAGATGGTATAAAATACAGTATATACATACGAGATGAGTAATATAGGGCTTGTAAACAAGGATGCTGTCCTGAGGTGGGTCTGGTCTGGTAAATCTGTGCTGTGTTGGGCTG